>NW_008825498.1:3188541-3197307 GCF_000699105.1 Pygoscelis adeliae | reverse complement strand
GGGAAAGAGGTGTCCTTCTCCCCCACCCCCTGTGAGTAACCCATTATTCCGTTATGGTTTTAATATGCATTTGTAATTACCTTTACTAAATAGCACACCATAAAGCTTTGGTTATATATTAAATGTAAACTGAAAGGAATGTAAACATATGTATTGTTAATTATAAATAGATAAGTAATGGCATAATAGATACAAAAAGTCTTATTCAGATGTATCAGTCATTTTACATTATCCGCAAATTGTCGCATGGTAGAGTAGATTTTTGTCTGAATATGTGAATAACTTGACTTGCGTTTATCTTTTTACATATTTAATAAAAAAATATATGTTAAAATCTGTCTAGCTCTAGAGACTATTCGAAACATTCTAAAATAATACTTTTCTGGTTTAAATACGTATTTTTGTTTCATTAGTGACTGCGTATGGGAGCAGGAAGAAAAAGGCAGCTGCTTTAAAAAAAAGTTCGCTTATTCTGTGTGTGTAGGTAGTATCTGCTTCCCCAAGAGCTCAGTAACTGTATCCCCTTCTACAAATCAAAAAAGAAAATGCATGTATGTATGCGCATGTAAACAGAACATTCTTCTTTATGGTAAATGCTTTGCAATTTCAGAGTACCAAATCTCTCGTTGTATCTCAGTTTTGATACAGCAAAAGCAAAACTCGCAGCAGCCAGGAGGTGAAGAGAGGACTATAGGAAGGGCACTGAAGCTCCCAGTGGTCTCTTCTTGCAACGGCCAAGTATTCAGGGATGAATCTTCAGTGCAGTACTTAAGAAGCCACCTATATTTTACATTAAAATATTAGTTTTTTGGAAGAAAAGGGGGAAACTTCATTGTAATTCTCACAGCTCTGATCTTTTGCAGCATGAGCAATGTTGCTGCAGTAGTTGCTGCTAAATCTCCAGGGATTTGAGCCTTGGGTCAGGACCTCTTTCTGCCGTGGGTTGAAGCTACCTGGTTGTGTCCCACCACCAACAGGTCAGCCTGAGCCCTCCCACTGCCTTCAGGTGTCCCCGGGGCTGGGGCTGAGCCACTGCCTAGCCCCACTTCAGGAAGGCTTCTGATGGAGCAGGGAGGATGAAGCCAGGACCAGAGGAGCCCGTTTCCAGTCCATGCGCTCAAACCTGGGAGAACAGTGCTAGTTTAGTTGATTTTCAGAAGGCTAGGGGGGAGGCATGCATTTGGGCGAGTGCGAATGCTCAACAGCACAAAAAAAAAAAGTAATATATTTTCCAGTTCAAATAGCTGAAAACTTTCTGCCACGATGTTGTGACCAAAAAAAATTGTTGTTAGACTGTTAGGTCATCTTCATGCTGTTATCTGACTTTGCGAAATAAATCTGTGACCACACCGCCCTATGAACAAAGCATTTTTATTCCCGTTCATCGAACCAGTTACCATCTAAGACGGCTAACAATTCAATATGTACACTGTGCAATGCATGATCTGTTTTTATACTTGTCTTTATAGAGATTGTAGCGACAAGTTGCTTTAAAAAGGAAAAAGAAAGTTATTTGCCATGTCTTCATATAGAATGTGAAAAAGCTGTCCCGAGCTTAATTTCCTTTAAAAGTGATACTGTATTTCTCTTTAGAAAGTTACAAGTGCAGGCAGGTTGTGGCAGTTCAAGTTTTATAATTCCATTTAATGATATATTTCAAAATACTCCATTTCAGTGCATCAAATTGTGCTGCTTCTGTGACCCTTATTTCCAACTGTTTCATAAATAAGTGCAAGACAGGGCGAAGGGAAGCCTGTCCGCAGAGTTCCTCCAGTACAACCACATTCAATCCAGAGGTATTTTTGTTTATTTTATTCTAATTCTTTTCTCATCAGGACTTCCTCCAGATGCTTTTGATGGATGGGTTAAATATGAAGTGTTGAAATAGGTGAGGCTTTTGTGGCAGTGTATCTGGTATCGGATGTAATATCTAACTTCATCAAACAGTGAGATTGCTGGGTGCATGCCTACATCGAACTCATCGTTCCCCTTCAAACACCATCAGAACTGCCTTTTTAGCATCCTTCATTAAATAAACAGCCGTCAGCCTTACTCTAAGAAAAAGAGTCCTTGGGCAGTTAGGGATCGCCTCGGTGGAGACCCCACGCTCACTGGGCATCACGCAGGGTAGGGGCACGGCCACCCCACCAGTGGGGAGGAGGGCTGGAAGAAGACTCCTCTCGTTCCAGCTGCAGCCCCGGAGCTGGACTGCAGCGGTGCCGGAGGGCGCGGGAGCCTCCCTTCCCTGCAGGGCTCTCGGCAAAATCTCCAAACCAGCATTAACAGGATGACCTAACTCGAACCTTAAGCTGCTTGAACTGTGACTGTCGTATGATGTTTGCTGGGGGGGGCGGGACCCTCAACATGCTCATTTGGTAGGTGTAACGTGCATACTTTCAAACCGCAAGAAACTTTGCAAGTCGGTGGTGGTGTTTCTGCTTTGTGAAGAGGGGAAGCTGACGTGCAGTCTTGTCCCCTGGTACCCACGGCAAGGGCTGCCAGGGGGAATCAGCCCTACTGATGCTGTGGCAGGTCAACTACTGTAACAGGCAGTACAAACTTAACTTGAAGCTGTTCACAAAGACATGACTAGTCGGTGCTCAGCTGGAAATATTAATAGGAGCTACTGATGTAAGGGTATGTTATCTGGGGAAAAAATGATGAGGCTGGTGATAAAGCCAGAGAAATGGTCTAAGAACTGAAAAAGGTGAACTTAAGGCTCAGCATCTCGGCAACTGCGCTTCTGCCCTGCTTCTGGCAAGTGAGATAGTTAACTAGTTAATAAACATCCCTCTGTGCCAGAAATGTAATTTAATGCTTCCCTTGGGGAAAGTGGACAGATTGTTTCATTAGTGCTTCAAGGCCACAGAGTCCCCCCTGGCTAGGGCAGCGTATCAAAAGAGATGAAACTCAAATTCCTACTCCTTCCTCCAAGGCACACAGAAAACCTACATATATTATAGATGAAGTGAGCAGTTTACATCTGCATGCAAATGTGTAATGTCTAAAAAAAGCTTTTCTTGTCTCAATTCTTTTTTTTTTGTCATTATCTAAAACCACAAGAATTTGTTTCAAGCGCACAGGCAAATAATTATTTGCTTAGCATTTTGCACTCATAGATGAGGTTTGACTAACTGGTTTTGCAGTGAAATATGAGAATCTTCAAAGGTTTGTTGGCCAAATTTATTCTCAGCTGGTTACCTTTGTAGGGTATATTGCTTGTTGCTACCAAAATATCAACAATGCGCCTGTTACTGCCTAGAAAATAAGTATAAAGGCCAGCTGCTGCTGTACGGAGCCTGCATTTCTGACAGATACAGGTCAGCTGAGATTCATCTTAATGCTGGGGGAAAAAAAATCATACATTTCAAAAACACTTTACTGTACCCATAGCTTTCTGAGCTTGTTCTCTTTTCTTCAAACATTCATTTGAGGTGAGGAAAAGACTGAACGTACATAAGCCCTTCAGGAGGTTGTATGGAAGAAATGAGTTGTGAGAAAATAAATACGGAAAATGAAGCAGGCACAGATGTCTGAGGGGGAAGGACATACAGGGAGGGTTTGCATTGCCGGGGTCCCACTGGTGACTAGGCTGGGCAAAACCAGTGCTGGTTATAAACCACCAAGGATCTCATGTAACCCAGCATGGATTTATCCAGGACTTTGGACACAGTGGCAAGGAGGAGGAAGACAAAAGCTTCAGAGAGGGTAGTAACACAGCATTAGTGAAGAGAATAAATATTAGCAGCAGAACAACTTGGTAAACACTTCTCTGCTGGACGGGAATCTTCCTCTGAGATGAAGCATCTTGCTGCATAGCTCATTGTCGCAGTGGTTCGGATATCTGGACTATTCTATTCTTTGGTTATTTAGATTAATTCCAACTATTTATCACATCAGAAGAGCTGCGAATCTCCACATCAAGTGTTACAGTCTGATCATAGTGCAGGTGTTCACTCTTGGACACGTTTCTTCAGGGAAAAGATGTAAATGTTCAAGTGCTCACTCAGCTGCCTTCCCTAAAGAGAAATGATGGAGATTAGCAACCGGTTTTGTATGCGCTTCACAATTCACCGTCTCTCTTCTCCCAGTCAGAGAGGGGAGGACCCAACCACAGTTCTTGTGTACTTGGGGACCTACGAGTACATGGGGACGTACAAGTATTCAAGCAAGAGAGCTGTGGTCTTTGCATTCTTCTTGCAGCGCACTGATGGGAAGTTAAATCACTACAGACCAGATTCACAGATGATATAAACTGTGATGGAGGTGGGCCCCCTCGCTCAATAGTGAATTTTGACCAGGTATTTTCATTCTGACCTCCACTGACTGGCCCGTATCAGTGCTGGGGTAAAATCTGCTATGATGCCAATCTCTGCTGACCAAAGGCTTCTTTCAAAGAAAAATCCTTACATCCCAATGGTGTATCTGAAATAAAAGAATGCTGACCAGCTCCCTGTGAAATGAGATCTTTGCCATGCAAGGTGTTTTATCTGAAAGCAAACCCCCATTAAGACACTTTCCTAAGGATTATTTGACAATACTCTCTAGAAAAGAGGGCATTAACTGAGGAAAAATGAATTTAAGCAGAAATTCAGATGACAATAAATGACAAAACTGATATCTAGCAGACACAAAAATGCCCTGGTAAGACTGGATGAACTGGAAAACCATTCATGTCTCCAGCTTGAGAGATGCTAACAGAGGGCTAAGAAAAGATTAGAAATTAGAACAGCTATTTTGCTTGCAGATTCAAAGCAAAGTGAACCTTATTTTATGAATTCTATTCATGTCACTTTGCATTTTACCTTCCTATTTTTTCAGTCAAGTAACCTCAGGAAGAAGAAGGGGAAAAAAAGAGGTGGGAGCACTCATGCTACATGGGTCGACTGCTACATAAAACCAGTCCACAAATATTCTGATTGTGATAGGTTTAAAGCCGAAACCAGTCGGCTACATTGGAATAATTCAAATCACTGAAGTTGCTGCACGTGCGAAAAGGCACTGCCTGCAGTAAATGGACTTTTTTTTTTAACTTTAGACTAAATAAAACAATACACAGAAAAAAACCCCTCATAACTGAACATTCAGACTCCCGGACACTGCCCCAGCTAGACAGCGTAGAAACCAATCCCAGACCCCATCTTCCTCCCCGCCCCAGTGCAGCTCTCCCATGGCCGCTTTGGAGGCGCCCACTCACCACGCAGACCCCGTAGTGCACATGGGCGGCCGTGACCAGGGCGGTGAACACGGCGAGCACCACTTCTTCCGTCCAGCCCAGCAGCCCGGAGATGGCTGCGTAGACCACCAGTGCCAGCGGGAAGAGGAACCAGTGGAAGAGCTCCGGCTGGGTGCTGCTCATCTGGCAGATGATCACCTTGCACTGTCGGAGCAAAAGGCACCAGGTGAGAAGCACTGGGTCAGCCCGGGGGACTAGGCAAAAGTACGTCCATTTTCTCTGCGCGTTGCTTTTGATGAGGGGAAAACAAGGCTAGCGTTCAAAATGGGGCTTGTTTCTGGTGTGAAGACTACTATAGATACACCTTTGTGCCTTATTGTCTGTGACTCTTAAAGGACTTTATTACAAGTAATTTAAAATACACACTTCTTTTCTGGAGACAGTGTTTTGACATGCTTTGCTTTATGAGCCGAAGCACATCTTTGCAAAAGGGGAGCTGTTTGACACCTCATGCTTTCACACAGGCTCGTGAAGTTGTGATCCCAAATGAAATGTGCCACCACTTAATCACTGGGAGAGCGTACTGGTATTTTGATCACATGGCAGGACAGAAATATGTTCTGGTTCATTGTATAGAAGGGAGGGAAGGTAATATATGCCACTTTTCAATCCTGTTTTTCTTTTCTAGCACTCCTTCATGTACTGAAACACCATTTTCTTGGCTCGATCATGGCGGTGGACTCCCTGGAGATGTAGCTTGGGGCCCAGGGAAAGGGATCCCACTCAGAATGGCAGAAAAAATGAATATATGGTGCATGGTTTAACTGAAAGCAATTAGCTTAATTTTACTGAGTTCTTGAAATGTAATGAGTTGAAGTTCAGATTTTTAAAACCAGTTAAGCGCGCCTAAGTGTCTTACCTGGTTTAGAGTCCTTAAGAAATGTGTCTCATATACATTATTCTCTTTTAAAAAAAAGGGGTTTAGGCACAGCTGAAATAGTTTTTCACTTTAAGTCTCTATCAAAATTTAAATGTGGTTAAAAATAGATTTTATATTTCCTGAAAACAGTGGAAGAATGAAAAATTCATTCCCTGAGCAGTGTCTGAAATCCTATGACAGCAGCAGTATGAGTCTGACCATAGGGGAAGAATACTGGCTTTACTTACTGTCTGTGCTGAAGAAGCTGAAGAATGCAAAAATAAACCATGAAAAAACAATAAACTTTCAATAATGCAAGAAGTAAGCATTTGTACCTAATGTGAATATTTTTGCTTACAATGCATTATCAGTATTGATTATGAATTTTTTGAATAACACTAGTCTTATGAATCCTTTGGGAATAATTCCAGAGGGTATCAGAAATTGCTAGAGCAATCTATAGGCTATAATTTCTCTGGCAGAATAATTGCACCTGTCCAGAGATTGGATTTCACATTGTTTTAAACCATTATTGCACCGTGTTAAGTACGGTACTCGATTTTTCGTAAAGATTGCTTATTAATATTTGGAGCAATTCACCTTCAGTGTATCACAGGACTGCAAAATGGACTATGCTCTGCACTCCTCCCTCAATTCCTTATTCCCCCTGGTCCTGAAGCACTGACTCACACTACAAGTGAGGCAAAAACAGCATCAGGAGATGAAAGCGCTGGAGTCTGGAGAGGCAGACTGGAGAGAAAAGGTAAGGCTGTGGGACTGTGCTTTTCCATCCCCCTCGGCCACACCTTGCAATGCTACCCTGGTCCTCCTGAATTTAAACTTCTAGCAGCTATGGTTTGTACCCCTGGGTAGGTCCTTAGCATCTTCTCTCTTACCATCTCCCCTGGGAGGTTCCTCACGAAGCATCTCCCGAGTCTGAGCTGCCCCTGCTCGTCAGCCAGCCACCATGTCGGCCACTGCACTCCTGCTATGGCGATGGCTGAAGGTCCCCTCCGCGGGACTTACCCGCTCTGCCCCCTCCTCCTGGACTCAAACACGTGCCTCTGAGGGCTTCCTAAGTGGGAGCTGTGACAGTTGTGCTCTGTGGTGATTTCCTCAGACCTGGATATTTCTGAAGAGTTGCCCTACGAGCAAATCTCAAAGCAAGGCCTGAGCCTCTCGGCAGGAGAGGTGGTCAACGCATAGGCAAGTCCCACTGCCGGCCATGGGGACTGGGGAAAGAAGTCCTCCTCTCAGGGATAAGCAGCTTTCCTTTTTTAGGCCTCGGAGGCCTTTTTGCCTTAGTTTAGCCAAAAATGCTGGAAATGGCCCGTCTTTCTGCCCGCTCCCAGGAGACCGTCACCTTCCCTACTCGTCCTGACGTTGCATGGCTACGAGGCCAGGTCTGAGACCAGGCGTTTAGCCCAAGGGATCTGCTGGGCAACTAAATATGTTGTCAAAGGCATGAGACGTTCAAGATACTGGCAGGTGGAGAAACGCGGGCTGCAGTTTGTGGTCTACAGAACAGATAATGGAAACCCAGCGTGTCAGAGTATCATGGAGAAGAAAAGCATTGCCATGTCAAGCCTTACTCTGATGCTGGAGGGAACGTGTTTGTATAAGGGACCAGAGGAGGTGAAAGGAAATACAGGCTTGTTTTTCACTTTTAAAATGTTATAAATCCCAACTAACACACATACATTTTTAATGCTTGCTTTTAAAATGTTAATAATTTCCACTAACGTGCATACATTTTTAATTCACACGAGCCTCTAACACTGCAGTAGATGTTTCAGTAAAATCAAAAACAAGGCCTGAAGAATATGCATTGCACTCACTGTCTAATAAACTGTAGTCTACAAAGAAACTTCTGGTTTGCCATACTATTTTTCTTCTGCAAGCATCCTGCCACAATTTCGCTCCGTTGGTTAAGACGTATGTGCAGAACCTGCCATCTGCCAAACTCTGAAAACACTTTCCTCACTGGTATGAAATAATTGTGTTTCTCATTTAGGAATCCACACTGTTCTCTTAAGAAAAAGGGGTAGATTAGGTAATGACAAATGCATACAATAAAACTTATACTTCTGAAAATAACCTAACTGTTGTGAGATTAAGTAAGTCCTTAAGATGGAACCATTTGTAGGTTTATCCATTTATAGGATACATCTGACAAGCATCACAATTATGATTTCTTTTCCATTCCTGAATACAAATATCTAGAGAGGTTATGTTTTCTCTTTTAAAATCCTACATTTTCAAAGATCTCTCTCATAATGCAAGGCACTTCAAGCCTTTCACTTTTTAAATTGGATATAGTGTTGCTCGGTGACACGATTTTAGATGGTGTTGGAGACTATTTTCCTAAAATGACACTAGTCACTATCCTTTAGGGTATTTTAGCATTAAATGGGGGAACACCTTTCCACGTGGCTGCAGCTCCCTTGCCTCTCTCCTGGCAAAAAGAGAGGCAAAGGGCCTCCTCCGGCGAAGAAAGCCCTGGGTTAACTGCAGTGCTCAGCATTACTATCTGCCTGCCCTTGTTATTACTTCACCGAGGTTTATGTTGCCTCACAGGCATTAAAAGCGGGAAATTGGTCACAATGATGTGGTATAGGAGAAACTAACCTGTGGGCAGAGAGCCATCGCAAGGCCCCTGCACCTCTTTATG
>NW_008825498.1:3188154-3188528 GCF_000699105.1 Pygoscelis adeliae | reverse complement strand
AACCGCTTATTCCAAACAGTGATGGGAAAATGCGGGATCAGCTGAGCTGTAGGATACAGGAATGTATGTACCACACTAATGGGCACAACAGCAGGTGAAGGCTACAACCCCCCTACTCTTGCTGGTAAATCGATGCTTGTGTTGAGCTTTCTTTTACGTTAGACAAGTCCCCAGTTCTGCCTATGTGTTGGGGAATATCTGTTATATTTCTGGAAGTAAGGCCTCCCCAGGGCTGTTCATAAACTCCCCAGAAAAAAAAGAACCCTCATAAAAATGTTATGCTGTGGTAGAGTAGGTATCGCAGTACTGTAAGTGTCCAGACAACTGCTGTGGTGTATTTTTATACAAGAGGGTAACACAGAGGTAGAAGAGCG
>NW_008825498.1:3183459-3188139 GCF_000699105.1 Pygoscelis adeliae | reverse complement strand
GCTGAGTTTTAAGTACAGTTTCTGTTCCCTTCTGCTTATTCACATAAAAACAGAAAGCTATCTCTAAATAATACCACCACCACAAACATACTTACAATAACGTTTGAGAAAGCAACCCCAACCATCCATAAAAACAATCTTGGTTGTTTAGCTAATATGTTGCCTGGAGACAAAACCACCCATACTGTAAGAAGAATGAACAGCAACAGAGGTGACACAAGAGGTAGGAGTCCTTCATACAAAGAATCATTCTTCAGTGTTTTCTTTAAATGTGCTCTGTAAATAAATACAATCATTTTATGGAGTAAGAAAATTTATCCGATCTATTTCCGCACGGTAACTTCAAACTCTAGCCTAAACTCAGCCCAAGAATTCATCTTGCAACAGAACTACCTGTGCAAATGTGCTAGATACCCAGACATTTTACAAGAAATTGTAGGATACCTAAGTAACATTTATTTCTGGGATAAAATTATATAGTTTTATTCACATAGCTTCTGGTCAGCTTCACCAGCTCATCATTACACATGAAGTGAGCTGCAGTAGCTCCGTTGTTGTAGCTGTCACCCAAATGCACAGCATGCAGGCTTGTGGTGAATTCAAAATATATATATTTTTAGAGGACAAAACTTCTGACATGAGGCATGAAATGACTTCAGCCAATACGCCCCACGTTTTCGGCGGCAACACAGTCAAGCACGTGGCTGGCAGGCGTTGCTGTTGTTTAGGTCTAGAGGTGATGCTGCTAGACAATCCTGCACCACTGCCAAAGTACAGCCTAAAGGGGAGGCTTTTTTTGCTAATTAGAGTACAGGAAAATTAATGATGCATTGCGTTTTCTTGGATATTTTAAGCTGTCTTTTAAAGGTAGTACTATTAAAGGTAGTAAATGATTCTATTTTCTGTCAGCTAGGAAAAAGGTAACTAAGATCAAGAGCTTTTGCGTCTATCTTGCATCTTTCTCACTCAGGCAAAACTCATTAAGAGGTTATAAAACGAGTAGGAGGTTTAATTTACTAAAGTTCACTATCATTAAACCATTTCTTCATACCATAGTTCAGAAGAGCAATTCTGTGTTTGAAGTGTACTGGGAAATGTCCTGTTTAAAATCTCTGAACATTTGTATTTATAGAAACAGCTAGACAAAAACCCAATAAGTATCTTTCTCATTCCAAAAAAGAACATTCTTCTGACAAAATAACACCTGAGAACAGGCGGCAGGATGAAGAAAGAGAGGAGATGCTTGGAAAACTCAAATTCCTCATCACCAAATAGCTTGTGTGTGCATCCTTCAAGCAACCCTGACTGGATGTTTAGAATTACTGTGCTCTTCTGTTCAGAGGAGTGATAAACCCACCGGAAGGCTTGAGAGACACTGTGTCAAATGATGACTTGAAAACGAAAACACTAAACAAAAGTCCTGACATGAGAGGAAAGAAAGCAAAAATTAAATGTTCATGGGGGCAAATGCTGCTTCTGCCAGGGACTGACACGCCCAAGGTGCTGTCCTCCTTCTCCCAGTCTTCCCCAAACCAGAGTCCCTTGCTCCATTGGTCCCCAGTCCCCTCCTGCTGCTGCTCCCATCACCCTGCCCCAATGCCCAGCCTTTCTGCGGGTCCTCAGCCTTTCCTGCCCCACATCTCCTGACTCTCCACTCTTCCTGCCCCAAACTCAGGGTTATTCATGCTTTTATTAACTACACTGAGTACTGCGACAAGAAAAGGGCTGTGTAGGAGCGATGCGTTATTGTCTTACAGTCTCTCCAAAATATAAATGTTAATATTAATTTCCACTAATTCCTGAAGACAGGCAGTGACAGTCCCTCCTCCAGGACACTTAGGACCTGAGAGACCTGATGTGACAGATGAGTGAAATGAGCTAGCAAATACTAGAGGAAAGCAGGCAGCATTAATAAAAATAGGCCATCGGAGTATAAACTAACCGTGTATAAAATGCCTAGGTGCAGCAAGCCAACTCTTAGATGTAATCACAGCTTGCCACCTGCCTAGCCTGTATCTGATGGCAATTATCTGCAGACTTCATACAGAGAAGAGTTTTACAGAAGGATCTGAAAGACAATAAAGTACTTCATGGAGTGCAGGATGATCAGCTACAGAATTTTACCTAGCGCATGTAGAAGTTACAAATCACATTTGACTGCAAATAAAATGCAGTGTTTATAACTACAGAGCTTTCATCAGTTTACTATGCAGGACCAGCGTGAGACTGCCTGGAGAATGGCAAGTGAAAGGAAGAGGAGAGGAGTCATAAGCATGGAAAAGAAACCAGTCAGATTCTCAAAATTGACCAGAAAAACCTTATCAGGACAGCAGCTGGCTGAAAGAAGCTAGGCTACTTCAAGCATTACATTTATCTCTCAAGCGAGGAAACTGTTAAATATCCAGAATTAAATGGGAAGGGATAGAACTTATTTAATGTTAGTTAACTTACCTGTGAATGTTGTATAGTGTTTGTGGAAATGAAAGAAATAAACTGAAGCCTGGAAGAGAAAAAGATTCATATGTAATGATATACAGTCCTGCTACACTGATGACCTCAGAGTTTTCTCATATGATAACAGAGCTAGTGTGCTATTTTAAAAATGACTCGGTATTCCTGTACTCATTACAGGATATGAGCTGAGTTTGGAGGCTTTAGGCAATAATAAAACCTTCCTCATTTTTCCAAAAGTTAGCTGCTAGAAATAGTTGCCGATACAGATTTTCTTGCGTAATGAGTGACAAGACCAGAATGATTTTTTAAAGTTCTGATGCAGTTAGTAGGTAGGATCAGTTATTTGTCATACAGGTTCCTCTGCTGGACCCAAGAAAAATCACGGCCCCATTTTGCATGAGCTGCTCTCTGTTTATGTAGAAAAAAACCAAGTCTGACACCAAAAGCTTTCCAATGGAATATATAAAGACAATTAACCTCAAACAGGGCTGCCCACATTACTGGGGAAATAACAGGTTTATAGTTCAATATACTAAGGTTCAACTAATGATCTGCTTTGCTGATACAATGGCTGAAATGAATTAACTTTCATGATACGGCCATCATTGGAACGAGTGAGGGGTTTTACTTTTTTTTTTTTAAATACAGCTGTGACCTTTCTGAAGCTCAGCTTTAACCCGCAAAGGACAGGGAATTCGCCTTTGCTAACGCTGTGTCTACTTGTGTCGCTGCCGGTATTACCAACACAGCTGCTAACAGCCCCGGAGCTGCCTGAAGGCCCAGTTGTACCCCATCTGATACCCACATCCCAAATATGTTGGTCCACCCAAGGGTCAAAGAAGACCTCCCAGCAAGAAGTGGACGTTCAAGGTTTAAACAAAAAAGCAACAGTATTAATCAGCCTAACTGGTGAAAATATATATAATCCTTTTTTAATCTGTGACACCCATTTTCTACGTGTTTCCCTGCAGAGCTCTTTGGTTTTGGTTAGGTTTTTTTTTTCCCCCACTTTCTGTGTATCAAGGGATTTTCCCTGATCTGTTTGCTGCTTGGAGATTGCTCTGGGTAGCACATTTCTGCCCGGCTTTTATAAGGCATGAGGATTGGTTTTGATGCACTAAATGAATACATAATTCCTATTTTGTTATGGGCAAGAAAAGCACTCTGATGTTGTAAGCCTTCTGTTTTTACCTTAAAAAAAAATCTCATTTAAGAAACACAGTGAACTGTTCATACAGAAAAGTGGCAAACTTTAATCTCATTATTAGAAATAAAGAAAAATAAGAATGAACAGAGGAAAGAACTGATTTCAGATGACTTTGTATTGGGGCTAATGTGGCATAGCAGGCTCTCAAGAAATGTCAGTGTTTACCATCCCATCCTCATCAAAGACATACCCAAGTGTTTAGCATGCTCTGGCCAGAGTGGCAACTCAAGGGAAGGAAAACTAAAAGAAGCAGGAATAGTGGGGATCAGGATTGTTGGAAAACAGAAGAAGTAAAAAGGGATGCAACAGATAATCTAGTTCTCCAGTCTTTCTGGTTATCTATTAAAGAGGAGAAAACAAATAATTGGAAAAAAAATATATTTTCCAGCCTGTAAATAATTTCAGGTATTGCATTTTTACGTGTTTACTTCTTGGTTTTGCTTTTTAGCACAAGTAAGATGAAGAGCTCTGCTTCTTTACCATGGCAGGAACTCTGTATCAAACAGCTGAAGGATGTGCAGTTGAAGTAATATCCCAAGTATTCTGTAAATATATTTCTAAAATTCGCAAGCTTAGAGCCTTCAAAATGATCTGTGTTTAATGTGCGCTCCGGTTAGCTATGTTTTCTATTAGGCAGGGAGGGCTAGTTCAATAAAATCTTGAGTTACGTACAGCAGTTCCAACATCTGTATCACATTAGAGCAGACATGAGACAAAACATTGACTCTTGAGGTTAAATCTAAATTTCCTGCTGCAATCCTGAAGTTTGATTTGTTGGGAGAAAAGCAACCGAGAGGAACAGAAATAGAGACTAGAACTAGAAATAGAATTCAAAGAGCAATGGTTGCCAACAATTTGTTATTTTTATGAAGTGCCATTTTAGTTAGAAATAACACACTGACCACAAACAATCCCCCAGCTAGCTAAAAGCCACTTTCCGAATGGGGCAGTTACACCAGTTACTCCTCTGTATTTTTATACGGCTTCGCTTTTAGCAGAGCGAGAGCTGAGGATGCAGT
>NW_008825498.1:3177958-3183448 GCF_000699105.1 Pygoscelis adeliae | reverse complement strand
TGTTCCCCTGTTTCTTATGGGATTTTCAAAATTCCATCATTTCCTACAACGTGTTGCTTTCCCATCTTTTTTTAGCTAAGGAGGCCTGGCTTGGGGGCTGCTTTTGGTACTCATTAAGTCTGCTTTTTAATTGGCATTAAGCATCCCTTTGTGCCCAGGAGCTAAACTGCTGCTTCCGCATTGCTGCCATTCCCTGCTGGTCTGGGGAACAAAAGGTGCAGCCTGGAAAGCAAACCCACTGCTGTCTCTCTGGCGCTCAGCCACCCCGGCACTGGTCAAGTGACGATGATGGAGGGTTGGGGTTTTTTTTAATGTCCTAAAAGCACATATTTTATTTTAAAATCATTAAAAAATCAAGTTTAGTGCATTAGACGCTTTTAACACATTACAGAAAATAGAACTCCCCAAGTGGTATTAGAAGTATTACTGCTCTTTCAGTATTTTTTAATTTCTCCTTTAATATTTCCCCCCATTTTCCAGCTGATTTAAATGCTGAGACCCAACTGTAAGAACACAGGCCTGTATTAAAGGCAGAAATACTAAAGCACAGATGGGTGGCACAGATACACACAGGGAATTCTTGTGTCACGCTAAGCTGAAGGTATCAAGCCCAAATCCTCGGATTTAGGTACAATCCTATGGTCAGGCCTCTGCCTTGCACTATCTTGACTCCCTCTTCAGAGAAATAAGCATTTGCAAAGCTCTTTATCAGGAATTATTCTGTCCATATTAAAAAAAAAAAAGCAAAACACAAAAACCAAAACCCAAAAAACAATGCATTCAGGAATTCAGGATTAGAGACGTCATAAATAAAGGCATTATCTTGTTTTCCCAATATACATATACATAAACACACAGATACATACACACATACACAGACATGCATATATATATATACACACACACACATGTGTAAAAGAGATCAAAAAGATAATTCCCATCAATTTTAGTGGCAACCTTAGATTTCATTTGGTGCTTTCAAATTCAATTCTGAAACAGTAAGATGTTGTGTGATATTGCTGAGTGAATTAAAAAAAAAAAAAAAAGTGATGGACACTATGGTACATTTGTCCCCTGTGTTAGTCTACACTAACAGTAACGTATATAAGTTTAGTTATATAAGGGCATCTTAAACCCTCATGTAACTAAACTTACAGACTACTGAAGACCCGCAGACAATCAGGTTGCTTCCATGACACACTGCAGTTACGTAGTGTGGCTGCCACACCTGAGTTCATTTAGGCATTTCCGCAAAATATCGACTTGCTTGTTGTAGAGAAAGAGAGGGCACGGCCAGAAACGAACTGCTGACACTACCGTCAGTTCTAGAAAAACGCTATTTCAGTAACCAGCAGAAGAGCCCACACTGGCACTCAGACAAAGGTAGAAAGCCCACCGCAGGTAGCCAGGTTCCTGAATACACCACACTTCACAGACTGTAAACACCCCTAAATAAAGAAGCGACTCCGAGTAGGTAGCCAAGACACCTAAACCACTATTTTTAAACAAATTATACTGCTTCAAAGGAAGGACAATGTTTATCTTAGCTCTTTATCTTCTCCGCACCTTTGCTGTTGTAAATCGTGTTCGTTGGTAAGTTCCTGGCAAGTGAACCATCCTTAAACTGTCCTAAGAAAAGTGTTGAAATATTATTTGTTAAGAATTGGCTCTTCCTGATAGTTAAAAGTTCAAAATTGAGACAGTACAATACAGGGATGTAATTTTAGGTGAACACCGCAGTGGAAACAGCGGGAAAGTATCCTTCCATCCCTGCTGTGCTCCCCCAAAAAAAGATTCCCCAGAGCATTCCTCCCACTTGGGAGGCAGCAAAGAGGTCTGTGCACACCTTCTCCTGGGCATATTGCAGAAGTGGAGCTCAGTGAAAATCAACTCTTTAACAGTAGGCAGTTGTAGTTGCATTTCAGCCTACAAATGAACTACTATCACCCTCCTCTCCTGTTCTTCCCGCACATCCACATGGCCGCCTACAGTATACTGCTTGGCCTTTCTATCTCTAGGTTAGTAATTCATCATAGTCAATACCTGCTTTAAAGAAATGGGATGTTGTTATTTACCTTTCTTAGCCACCAGACAAAAAATGAATTAAGATTAAAAATATTTAGGCCTCAGTATTAGCTTGGAAAAATCTTTAAATACTTTTTCCATGGTTTTTCCAAACTTCTTCCACATTTAGAGCAGCTAGTTACCTGAAAATATCTTAACACACTGAATGTTTAGCACACTGATCGGAGCCTGGAAGCAAGCTTCATCAAAAGGTGAACATTTAGGAGCACTTTTAACTGGAACAGCAGCTTTTTATAGAACAGTGTGATTTTCTCAGGCACGTCTTGAGAAGATAACTCTTTTAATTGGTTGTGCAAACAGATAATTGCATACTGAGCTGCCCACTAACTATAAAATTACATTTTATTATTATATAAAATGGCAAACTTAGAACCACTTAGTAATTGGAAAAAAAAAAAACTTAGAAAATGAGTATATAATTTTCAGACTTAATTGAGCCTGTAAAGTCTGAATACATTAAGCAATTTAAGGACAGATGGAAAATGCACCCAAACAGATCTACACAGTATGAAATGATTTTACAGGGATTGAGAGCACAGTGTAAGCATGAGCACTGTTTTCATGCACAAAGTTGATGTATGTTTTGGATGTTTAGCATCTAAGGTACTTCTTCAGTATAAAGATTGTAAAGGGATGCATTTACTGTGCTTGTTGATTTTATAGCTTATTTTCAGCCTCTAAGGAAGTACACACTGCATTTATCTCTCTTGAACTGAGCTGTAAGCTAACAATTAGCATTTGGGGGGATTTAGTACAGACTGAGAAATTAATTTATGGATGTAGATGCTTCTTTGATGTAGTCCTGTTCACACAGCATGTACACATCGTTGTCTTTTTCTGGGCACAGCAAGAATCGAGGACCAGGGGAATGGTGCCTTTATTTGAAAAGATCAGGCTGGCTTCCAGAAGGACTCCGCCAGGTGAGCTCCCTTGTTTGACTTTCTTCTGGGGCTCCCACCGCCCATGAAATGACTCCTCACAGCTAACACCACCGAACCCATTCCCACTTGTAATTAGCATCCCGTGACACTGCTCTGCCTCTGGCCTTCAGCGCTCTGGTTTTCTGGGTTATTGTTCTGACTGGTTCAGATGAGTTACTCCAAACAGGAACTCAACTGCTTTTTATTCACATCTTGAGTGACAGGTGAGTATTTCACACCCTTTACTTCAACAAAGTCTCGTACAGTCTGTCACAGCGATGCTTTAATAAATGTTAAACAGGTGACAGACACGTAGAAGCCAACTCATGTTAACCACACTTCTCAAACGAGGCTAGTCAAAGCCTGTCGGAGCGGTAACATTTTGAAAACATATCACTTAATGTTTAATCATTCAACTATCCATCAGTAAGGCAGAACCATCAGCCACTTTGCAATGGGAACTATAGGAAATCACTACAGAATGACGTATTCGTATGAGGCAGCAACAATTTATAATTTGACCGTGGCTTCCTAAACATTTTCTGACACTGAAAAAAGGTCAGGCTGCTGTACCCACTGCAAGGACTTCTGTGTCCTCCTTTCATACATAGGATATAGGACACTGTGTAAGGACAAGGCGCTGTTTTAGATGGATAACTGCTTTCCCACTGTGACAGAATTCAAATACTTGGCATGTTTCAATTTTTGTGCTCATCATTAGTTTTTTGCTGCTATTATGTTTTCATTTACGTATTTACTCCTTGTTTTATATACTTAAGTAGCTCAGAGAAGGAGTGAACCTCAAGGAACACACGCTGCAAAAGTCAGCACAGAACCCAATCCAATACACACCACAGGAAAAAATTCTGAATGCTTTTGGCCCCATCTCTAAAAGAAAGTTCAAGTTTCAGATCTCTGACAGATGTTAGTACTCCTTTCACATCTCATGTTCAAACCTGTACTTTGAAAATTTGTCTCAGCTTTGCCACAGGCTTTAGTAGCCAGATCTGGGCACTGATGACCAGATAGAGTGGACTCAGATGTGCCACCACGTCTGGATTACAGAACTGTCTGCCCCATGTGCCAGACACTGATGAAGTACAACATATCCACTCCATGCTTTAGTGGTCCTTTAACCACAAAGCCTGTTCTTGTGGTTGCAATTAATAGTGAAGAGGAGCAGGAATCTTTCTGTGCGTCCAGGAGTCATTTTTCCAACCTGGCTTCCTAAGGAATGAAGCTGATGTGATTAACACTTTGCTTGTTTGTGTGCATCCCACCATAACTTCTGAGCCCTCTGGTCAATTCTGAACAAACTTAATAGACTGAAAGAAATTTGCAGTAAGTTGCATGGAAATGAACAGTCAGGTAGAGAAAACAGATATATAAATGTCTCCAGTGAGGAGAGGATTGCAGCTTGAATCGAAATTTTGTTAGACATTATAAAATCTATCTCATAGAGAGCAAGTATGAACATCTCAAGAATGGGAAATGCTTCATTCAGAACATGCGCCTATTACAGGTCATTTAATTGCAATGTGAGACAGAAACCATCATCAATTAGTAATGCTGCTCCGTGAACTACTGATGTTTACCTGTCAGTGAAAATCTTCTTATCAAGTCTATAGCATCATTTGTGGTACTAGACTTCATGTGGGGAACTGACTGTTTTAAATTGCTTATTGTAAATATTTTATATTGCTCTCAACCTGGTAGCACAGTGACAGGGAATGCTAGGCATTCGGGATACCCTGGAGGGGCAAAAATAAATGATAGCTCTCACCCCAGTGCTGCCCTTTGAAGGGACCCTAGTTACCCAGATGATGCTATGGGACAATTATGGTTAAATCCCAAGGGAGCTTTCGGAGTGTCATCCACAGGAGCCTTGCTGAGAGCAGAAGTAATTAGTTCCAGCTGAGCACACAGGCACATAACTTTAGAAAGGTCTGGCTCCTTTCACGCTAGGAGAGAAAAGGCATTTCTGTCTAGCAGCCAGGACAACACACTCTGGGAACAGGAGAATGGCCGCCTTCGTTTGTTTGGTGTCCAGCTAGGTGTGTGTTTTGGAGCTGCAGGATGGAATTGCATTCACTGCCTGTGAGAATTACGGGTTTCTGTTCGCTGGGTAGCTGAAAAATTCCCATAAAATAGTATGCAGAAGCGTCTCTGCTTCACAGGGGAGTCCTCCGAGGTCACTGTTCAGCAGTCTGAGACTTGGCCTTCCTACAGGTCTTCACAGTGTGCTAGACAGTTCCCAGGGACATACGTAAAGCTCTCTCTTGGGAGGCTTTCCTAAAACATCTAATCTAAACACTGGTATTGCTGCACTTTTATGTATATCTTTGTGTGTTCTGGCACCTGATAAAAATTCCATTATTTTCAGCGAGTGAGTGTCACCCGGTGATACCACAGCTTCCTCTGAGGAAGTGCTTTTGCAGAGTTCATCCTTAGGTTATACGTGGGCTATTCTTCCCTGCCCCCCCCC
>NW_008825498.1:3146764-3177934 GCF_000699105.1 Pygoscelis adeliae | reverse complement strand
CCCCCGGCCCCCCCAAAACTCCAGGAAAGACATCTGAAAAACTCCACTCTTGTGCATGTCGTTTGGATTTCTTCCCACTACAGAAGGTACTAGCTAAAGCCCAGCTGTTCTCGAAGTGATGGCTCAGCAGCTGAACTCCTGTTGTGTAGAGAACAGTAAAAGCACGAAACGAATGCCAAGTATTGATGGAGCAGCTACAGGTTCATTGTTAGAAGGACCACTAGTGACTACTAAATGCCATCAGATGGTTAAGGACAGCCAGTTACGGTTTAATGGCGCCTCTCGGGGTCCTGGGAAACTAACTCGTAAAAAGCATCAGAGGCCCACTACGTCGCTTTGTTTTTTAACTAGCCACAAAGGCATTTAACTGAGCATGCCAGAGAGTGGGCTTTCTGATACAAATGGATCTGGCTGAGCAAGACACACTTGCTGCAGCCTCTCTAAGGGAGAGAATAATTTAATCTTCCTGGCTGCTCGGCCCTTGGTGTAGATTAAGACCGATACTTCTTCTGCAGTCACAGTGGGATCCTGCAATTTACTGCAAGCTTCTAAAAACTTTATATATCTACATTCACTGCACACAGGTTATCCAATGATAACCACCTTAATCACTATTGCTGCGCTGAGGTTCAAACCTGTGGTGAAATGGCAGTGCTTTCTGGATCAGCGTGATCCTCAGTGGAAGGATTCTACTTTTTTAATATTTAAATTTAGTATCTGTTCTTAAGAGATTTACTAAGCACTGTGACAATTTTGTAATATATAGTCAACCAAGATAATTTCTTGCGTACTTTAAACCCATATTTAACTATAACTAAGCTGCAAAAGTTGCCTTGTTAATAGCATTGTGGATAGTGTGCGAGAGACACTGTTTTTAAAGAGATCTTTTGGCTCTTACTTATGCCTATTCTGCTTGGGACAATGGTGGAAGAAATACTCAATTCTCTGCTCACAGATCCATTCATGCAAGCGTACCACATGAGACAGAAGCAGTACTTCTTTCTAACGCTAACGGAATAGTCTGTCAAACCTTGCTTTGCAGCTCTTTTTGGTAGAGTATGAAAAAGGCTGCCCGCTTCTGCAGATTTGATGACATTGACATGCTTCCCTACCACAAACCTTTCTAATATGTTGAACAGTTTGAACTAAACCTTCATCCATGGCTTCCCAAGCGCAAGGGAAGCCATCAGCGTACTCACTGAGCGGGCTGCCACGTGCCTTAGTGACAGGAACAAAAGCAGCGATGCGCGTAGCACAGGCCGCGCGTGTTCAATGGACTAGCCCACGCTAGCACCTAACGCCAGCGCAGGCCTCGCCTGCCGCTTCTGGGAGAGCCAGCATCCATCCCTCCTGGACTTGGGGCTCTCCTTCGAGAGCACAAATCACTCCCTATCCCTCAGTGCCCTGCCAGCCACCAGAGGGCATTTTATAGCTACGTCTCTGTTTGTTAAGCTGAATAATTCGTTGACTACTGTAAAGGCAACCACTATTTTTTCTTCTTCCTTTCTTTCTTTTCCTCAGAGTGCCTAAAACAGGCCTGACAAAAAAAAAAGGACTTTACAAGCTTGGTCACACACGGTCAGTTTTATGCTCTGGGTAAAGCACAAAGGACTCTCAAAACCATGTCCTTGCACCCGTTGCTCATTAGAAAGCACAGCCTGAGCGCAGGGTCCTTTCCAATCTGGGAATTCTGGGAAGCACTGCTGAGGCTGGGGGCAGTACCTGCTGAAGACCTCTCCATGGGAAAGGGTGGTGAGAGCACATGTCAATGCAGTGGACTCAAAAGTGGACCCCAAAGTGGTCAGATGATAGCTCCTAGTTAGAGTCAGCGTTGGGTGAGCATCTGTATCCAAGCTCTCCATTTGGCTCAAGGACTGAAGACTTTTCTTGGGATGTAAGTCTAGACTGTCTGTGTTAAACACTCTTTTTTGGTGCCCTCTTCTCATCACTTGTATGCTTATATAAAAATCCCTAAAATTTATATGCTAATTTCTTCACCTTCCAAGCAACACATCAAAGCCATTTCGCATATGCATTTTTAGCTAAGATTACCATGTTTTTAACTCATTAAAATGTAACTGCTCTTGTCCTCAGTCTAGCTATAGCAACTGAAAAATGCTCTATGCTTATTTCAAACTACACTGACAGTACAAAATAACGAGCAAATAGGCTACTGCTTTGTATGAAAAATGCATCACTTCTGTTCTTAAAGTAGCTCTAAAGAAGAGCTTAGAAACCACCTGGCTCTTTTTCAGATTTACAGTTGTGCCTCCTAAGATTATTTAAATAATGCCTTTACTCCTTCTATCCATAATGTTTTGGAGCATAGTGTGCTGCTGGCCAAAACATTAAACTTCTAATATATGTAAATGTGAGCGACATTTTACCTGAGTGACACGAGGAGTTCCTGAGACTTTGAGAGCCAGCCAGCCAGCCAGCACACTGCACTGAACTGTACATGCAGATAAGGAACATTTTCTGTATTATTTGTGCACAACAGATAGTAATTCAGTGAGGAAAAACGTTTCCAAAATTATCTACTTTTTTAAAGTCTTCCAGTATTAGCCCTTTTAATCAGGTCTATTCACGTGTTTTTTGGACTAGCCAACACTTATAAAAGGGGAAAAAAAAAAAAAAGGAAATATAAGACGTATCTAATAAAAATAATTGAAAAGCAGTAGCTTTGCATGGCTCTGGACACTTACTTACCTATAAGCAAGATTACTAATGCGTCTGTAATGTAATAACCAAACAGGAAAGGCTTCTGCCAGACTTCCACCCCAACAGCACCGGTGAGCAGATATGCTGCTATTAATACCTATAGAAAAAGGATAACATATTTTCAATCCTTTACTTCTAAAGGCACAGAATCTCGCTTATCATCTTAATACAAATGCAAGAGTAAAAAAAAAAAATCTGGTATTTTCCTCCTGTTTCTGCTTTACAGGACCTTATGCTGCCAAGGTTACTTTTGGAGTTAACTTCCAAAACAGTTACTTCTAAGCAGTGAATCAGCTTCCAGGGTCACCAACAAATTATTTAAAATGTATGAAATACAGTAAGCAAGCAACTTCCCTGCTAATGCGTGCACCTGTTTGTATGTGGTAAGTACTACTGACTTACCTTTTTGAAGCACCTAATTTCTAAATCCTTTCTTAATGCCAGGTTTCCCCACTGCACATGCACTTTCTTTTATTTGCATACAGACTTCAGAATTAACAGTGTGGTTATTTTTGCAGCTCAAGCCCCTGAACTGATCATATCAGAATAACTGAGAGGGGAAAAAAATCTAAGCTCACCTGAAATAATGAAAAAATTCAATTGAATGTGAAGAAATAAAAAGAAGGGGAGGGAGCTGAAGTCTTCCCTGATTTTTAATTTGTTTGACAGATAACATTATTACAGGACACAAAAAGAAACACGTAGTCAAGCGCCATTAAGAGTGAAAGGACTGATACACGAGTCACTTGCTGAAGTGCCACCAGTTTCAGGAGAGATGTAAATGTAGTTCCGACTCTCTCTTCAGAATTAATTTTGTGACCCAGCTGAGGTCAGAAACCTTAATGCAGTCAAAACCCTACAGCTCCTATAGCAATACCTTTCACACCCATTGTATTACCTGTAGCAGCACCGCCTACAACTTATGGTGCAAATCGATGAAGTTTTACCATTTCAGGTGTGCAACATGCAAATGCAGCACTGAACGTGATGCAGTGGTTCCCAAGCCCTGGTGCCCTTGATCCCACCTCCTCAAGGGACCCCGCTCTCCCTTGAAACCCGTCTCCTGGCTTAGCCCAGGCCACCTACCCCCTGCAGCCCCTTCTGCTGCCCGGCACCCAGCTAGCGGGACTGCTGACCCGCTCTCTCTCTAGGCCCTTTCGTTCTCAGCTGTTTAGTTTTGTATATAGGACTCATAAAGGGCTGTATGTTTCAGGCTACATGTCTCAACCTCCTGAACTATTCTAGACTTGGATTAAGAATGAATTGTGAACATTTACTTTAGCTCTAAATTAAAACAACTCTGTTAATTATAATGCCATTTAGAAGGCTGCATATTCATCTATTTGTTCCCAGGGAACATTCAGTAACCCTTATATTTTCCATCCAATTCAGCTTCTCACTCTGGGATGACAAATATTTTCCAGCTTTACCTGTATGATAGATTTTACGATGTTTTGTTTAGTTTTTTTAAATACTCATTTTTTACTATGTTATGTTTTTTCTTCATTTTTAACTTCAATAAACACATTTCCAGTTTTCTATTAAATTAATTGCTTTAATTTAAAGGTACAGTGAAAATCTCTTGTTTAGATAACAGGGTGTTTAAGATCACAGATTAGTAGCAGAACACTGATGTCACTTAAACTCCCTATAACACGTAGGTATCACTATATTTGACTTCACTTACTTGTCTGTATCTAAATGCAAGATTCTTGCCCTATCAGCATGCAGCTCTTTAAGAGTTTTGCTTGAATGTGGCATTGCAGAATTGGATGTTTGAATTGCCTCTGCAAGAACAAGCAGCACAACAGATCTGCAGCGGAGAAGAGCAGGCACTGGTATGAGAGTTACATCTCGGGCCATTGAAGACAGTGAGTCAAATTTTGGTCTAAATGAAGGATGTGTATAATGGGGTTTGCAACCTACTACAACAGAGATAACATTTGGCTTTCTGAAGGAGTTGCATTATGTTATCCATAAGACATGATGGATGGACTCCTGGCCCCATCAAAGTTGATGGCAAAACTCCAGCTGGCTTTGATGGAGCCTGAATTTACCCTCACACGTTGAATTCTGAACAGACTTTTTTGGCAAGCGATAAAAGAGGAACTTCAGTATTATCCGTTATTACAGTCAGTACTTTTGGCAGTGCAGTCATGAGTATCACTGTCAGATGTCAGCACACCTCTAGGAACAGGAGCGTCGATGCAACGGGCTCTCTCGGGGGAATCCCCTGCCCTGGGATTTGGTGATGCAGCACTCGCAGGTTGAGATTGCCTCTTATTAACAAACAGATGTAGTGTATGAAAAAACACTCTTTGGCTTCAAATTTTTGGTGTGCTGTTTTTTAAGGACTCGAAACTTTGACTTCACTGAGGCGGTCTCAAAGACCTCCTTTAGAAAGCTGGAAGGATGAGAAAACGGCTGCATCCCTTGATCTAAGCTATATTAGCAAAAATTGAAGATTGTCAAAATTATTAGACAAAAGCTAAGTACGTTAATCAGCTGTATAAGCTGTTTTTAAATGCACTGCTGGTAAAAAAAAAAAAAAAAGAAAATATGAAAATATAAAGCAGTGTTCCTAAGTGCAACTGAATAATTCTACTTAAGAAAAGATGGCCAGGTTTTTTACTCATCTCTCTGGCATCAGTCGGCTTTAGTACTTTTCAGATATAAATGTAGTCTTTAGCAAGTAAAAATAATTGCAACCTTTTGTAAATGAGAAGTCCAAATTAAACAACACAAGTAAGGGCTATATAGCAAGTTAGTGTCAGACTCATCCAATCTTGGATTCCGACTCACTGCAGCATCTGACCAGGAAAATGTTTGGCTTGCCAAGGCCTTATCTATGAGGAGGAGGAGTACTTATGCAGACAAAAATCTGGAAATATATGGTGTTAATTTGTAGGCCCTTTGATATGGCTGAACAGCAGGACAGCTGGCTTCTGAGCAGTGGCTCCCTATCTTGTCACAATTTTATAAATCACAGCAACATAGTCACCTTTGTCCCCCTGTAAAATCAGAATATTACTTCTTTAATGTGGCATTGAGAAAATTGTATATAACCATGAGGCAGTGTAACTCCTCAAAACCTCCTAGCTTCTAGCATTTTAACTGTCCTCTAAAGTATTTGATTTTTTAAAATCACCATCTCTTTCGTGTCTTTCCAGTACTGCAGGTGTAAGTTTTGTGACCAAAATATTCTAGATTGTGTGTGTGTGCACATCCATTTTTTTTCTCCCTAATGATCTACCATTTCTGTTTTACACACAGGCACATTGAGTATGCTGTATATGTACCTACATGGGGAAAAAAAATCAGTCATTTTCTCATCTTTTTAAAAAAATATACTGGCTATGCTTTTAAATTCTTTATGATTCCACAAAAAATGACATTAATTTTACTGTAATATTCAATTTCACTAGCATATTCCAATAGCATTAATTGTTCATGTGTTGAAATATTTTCCATTAACACGGTGCTCAAACTGAACATTTGGAGAGCAAAGTCATTTAAAATACAAGGTTACTTTTTTCCTCTGAAAACAAATGTGACACTTGCCTAAAAAAGGAAGAACTAATGATTTCCTACAAGTGATTTCAACAGGAGGTAGCTTTAGCGTGATGTGTAATTTTTCCATTTTATTTTTTTTCTCAGTATTTTTTCTTTCAATAAATAGTTAAAGGTTGCAAATTTAGCCTATAAAAATAGGTTTTTATATGCCTTAAAAAGGTAATTTTGCATTTAGACATGCAGTATGTGATAGGTAAACAGCTAAAGGCACATGGAAGATTAATTAACCAAGAAAGGTTTGAGTAGAATCATAATCGAGTGGTTAAGAATGAAGCAATCTGCTGCAGCAAGAGCCTGTGCACCGCAGGTCCTTAGCTGTTTAAATTTCACATGGCTACACTATGGGCCTTCCCTCAGATAACCGAGTACCGAGTTGGGTTTCCAGCTGGGTCAGGAGGCAGCTGGAAGCAGACACCATGGCCTGGCCAGCACCGCCTCCACACCGCTATCGGTTCTTTTACGTCAACAATTCCAGTGCGCTCCTACCTTTGGAACTAAATAATAATCAGTATTATTCCTTCACAAGAAAGGCTATGTTTTCCACAGACACTTCAAATTAGAAAAACCCTGAAAGTGATTATCTTTTTAACCAAATTGAAAAAGATTCTGAACCCTGATAACGTGACCAAAGAACGACACATTTGCATCTTCATTTTTCTTTTTAATAGAGACTTTTTTTTTGCCCCTCAGAAGGGAGAGAAGTTTTTAAAAGATGTGATGTGCACTTGCATTGCTCGGGATTTCTCTTCCAGTTCCTGAAACACTGGCTGCCACAGTACTTCCCGGGAAAAGGTCATATGAAACATATTTCAGCATGCGTTTTGTAAACCGCTTGTCAAAAGAAATCTTGGTATATGGCATCCAAAAAAACCCTTCTCCTGTTCTGGCTGAAAGGAAGGAGAAAAGTAAGTTCTACAATGTTTCAGTTGCTACCTCCATCGTATAGTTCATTTACTCAGAGTTTCAAGGCAGGCAGAGTGTTCTCCCTGAGAGTCTGGGTGGGACCGTCCAAAGCCATCGGGCAGAACCAGCTGGGAAAGCATCTCAAACCGAAAACCTGGGGCTTATGCGCCAAGCATCCATGCCTTCAGGCATGACTGTATATAGGATTTCTGGTCATCCTCTCCTTACAGGACTAGGGCAGGGCCAGAGAGAGCTGCCTGTTGCCTTTCCCATTTGCTGCTTGTGCTTTTGTGCTTTTTTCCCACTTGCCCTCTTGGCTGGGGAGAGTGAGGGGAAGGAGAATGGCATCGGCTGGGTCACTCCATCTCTCACGCAGCTCTTATTTTCACTTTTAAACTTTTATTTAAAAATATAAAGGGTACCTCCCTGTTACGCTTAAGGCAGCATCGATGTAAGCAGACGTATCACTACATCATATTAAGGAAAAATGAACATTTTGTTCCCCTACTATGAACTCAACTGCAGTGGCTTATGAAAAGCAACAGCAGGACTAGGGGAGTACTTCATTAGGGGAATATTAAAACTTTCAGGAGAAAAATTGATTTTTAAACAATCCAGAGAATGTCTGTGAAAATTAACACATGGCAGGAAGCCTTTCTCAGGAAAGCTTTGTCTTTTTTTTTTCCTCCAAGAAACTTAATTTGCAGGCATTAGCTTTCTTTGGTTGGGTTTGTGACAAGATGTATCCAAGAACATAGCAAGGGTTTCTTTTTCAGTCTTCTCTTCAGCCCATGACTTTTGGGGGTTTGTGCTTACTTGAAAGTGCATGAAAATTGTCTAGATGGTACGGCGTAAAAAGGCTCCTCTCCCTGCATCTTTTTCTGCCCACAGAGGAGTCAGCAGAAGATAGCTCCTTGTGCTGGAGGGAGGATGGGGGAAGAGTTTTCACTGTTGCAGATGCCTCCTCCTTGACTCTGGATCCACAAACGTAACAGCCCTCTGACCACGCATCTCTCAGACACATTACAGCCATTGTTCAAATTTACACACCACAGCTCCTATAAATGGCTGTCTGCTGTAATCAAAGCTAATTGGAGTGCCAGTTACAGCCCAGCTAGCGCAATTAGGTAACCAGTTCTGACGAGTCATCAAGTCGCAGAAAAATGTGATCTGCACAAGTCCCACAAATTTCTCTATTTATAATGGGGTATTTTTTCATGAGGAACAGCAGCTCTTTTTATACCACAGTTAACAAAGAGCCAGTGAGCGGGCTGTCTGTGTTTATACACAGTGGAGCTGACTCAGCAGTAGCGTCCTGGGAGCTGCATGCCAGTTCAGCTTTCATTAAGGTCAACAGTTATCTGTTTGCACACTTATACTAATTACTGTATTTCCTGGGCTTTGTGGCAATAACAAAGCCCAAAGTTCCTGACTACCATAAATTTTAAAAGCAGAAGCAGGGCACTAGACCACCTGAATGTCTGACATGCCAATGCAATAGCATCATGTTGTCGGTGAAATTACTGAAGACAGAGCAGAGAGGCGCATTCATGCAGCAATTCTGCTAGGAACACCACAGAGGAAACAGTGAACTAAATGCTGGGAATTAGTCTGAAAGCAGCCTGCGAGCGCTTCTGCCCTCTCTGCCTCTTAATGTGACTGTGGGAATATCTGGCAGCGAAGTGGTGGGGGAAAAACCAGCAAGGGAAACATTACCTTCCATACTCATCATCAGGCATTTGCTAATGTCCTCAGTATCCTCTCCTCCAAGTAGCTGGAGATGAAGAGCACTACCTTTAGTAGTGCACACATCATACAAAATTGTTGAATGGGTTTACAAAACAAGAGCAAGGCAATGTTTGTAGGGGAATTAAGACCTTTTACTAGACTAATGAGTACAACTAAAAAAAAAATACGTTATGTACTTTCTGGTGTGCGTGAAATGTAGTTTGGACAAATGGAAAAAATACTACCTCGATCTACAAATCCTGCCTTATCTTTGTTCATAAGCAATCACAACTACAAAAGCTAATTTTTACAGATGGGAAAACTGACCTACAGACATTTCAATAGTACAATCTTCCACCACTGTTGATGATTGCGCTGTATAGCATCAAAAAAATCTTTACATTTATATGTTTATCATTTTGACTGTAGGCAAATCATCACAGAAGTTACTAGAAAGAGAGCATGCAGGACAGCAATTCAGCATCAGAGGGGAACAGGAAATAGCACTTGTTAGCACCTTGCATCCAAGTTAATCAAAGCAGTTTACAGACTTTACTGAAATTCAGCCTCACCACAAATCTGTCAGGCAGGGAAATGTTATTACCATTATTTCCCAGATGGGAAAGCAGTGACAGAGGCATAGGTCACTAAAAGGCACTGACAGAGTTAACAGTACTGCTCCGCTAGTTGATACCCACTCCCATATTTAACCACTAATACAGTTTGGATGCTGCAGCAACCCAAAAGAGCTTTCTAAACATTCATGTGTATATCTACAGTAATCATCTGAGCAACAAGTGAAATTGGTTTGAACATAGCTATTCCTCTCCTGCTGGAAGAACTTCACTAAGAAACCTTACACAGACATGGCTGAAACTTGTAGACCAGCTGGCTGCCTAATGTCTTAGTCCTGAGCCAACTTCTTCTCACAGGCCTATTTTCTAGGGGACAAAACAGATGCACCACAGCTGGACCACCATCTCCGAGTTGTTCTCAAACCACTGGATTCTGATTATGTTTACAGCAATACATCTGCAGCCATTAATTCAAATACTATATTTCCATTAAAACACGTATTTGAATATTTGTCAAACTTCTTTCCAATTATGTATACTTGGCTGTACCTTTCATCTCACGCCTGTGACAGGAAGCTCAGAAGACTGGGACTGGTCTCTTCAGGCTGCAAGAGCCTGGCTGTCTAAGAAATAGATAAGCCAGCCCAGAAATCCCAGCACTGGGCCCTTGGCCGTGCAACGAGCTTGTTGCTACTACTGCTGCTACTCATTTGTGCACTGAGGCCACCACTCCCCGTGGTGCCCTGGGCATGTTTCTGAAGAGGTCCACCTCAAGGTAGGGCTGTAAGCCGGTCAAGAACTCAGCTGGGGACTGGCTGTGGGCTGATACGGAATTCATGTTACTGAATGCCATTCCCGGAGAGGAAACCTTTAATGGTATGACTTTGACTTTTTTTCAAGGGTAAAACTCACTTGACACTGACAACAGTTAACGCTCGCTGCATAGGTACAACGCTATTTCCATTACCACATTCGATGTAAGAGGTGGTAGAATTGGGAAGGTCTAGTATTGTATAACTGTATAATTACTGTTAATAAATACGACTTGGACTAGTTCACATTGTGCCTCAGAACCTAGTGTTGGTGGGAAAATTTCTTATGGCTTCAGATAGCATAACAATTTTTGTTAATACTACAAATCAAATGCAGTTAAATTACGTTCTCATGGGCACTATCTGACTGGTAGGCTTGCTGCAAGCCTTTTTTTTCCTGCAAGGCAATGAATCTCTGATACTGACAATTTGCTCGAGAGCATCCCTTCTTTGCAAATGCAGGAAATATTTCTGAATTACTTTTAAAGTTATGCTATTTCACATTCAAAATCTCGGCCAAATACATTTGGCCTTGAGCTCTATTTTTCTATTTCTGTAATATTATGAAAACGCTAACATAGTTAAAAAAACAAAACCAAAACACGAATGATAAATACTTACCACTTGGCTTATATCGTATCCCCAAGGAAGAAAAAGAACTCCTGTGTTATATTTCTCCCAGTGTGAACACATAAAGTTAAACAAGACAATGCTTAAATATATATACATTGTATATACAGAAACTCCAGTCTTCCCATTGTCACGGGAACAGACAGAAAAAAAAGAAAGCACAAAAATGGAGGTAGCCCAGCTATCCAGCCCGTGGTCAAATAATTCTCCCAGAGGAGTACTGGACTGAGTCCTTCGAGCGTGTTTCCCATCTATGGAGTCTAGAAGGATTGGGAAAGGAAAAGAAATAAAGAATTAGAGCACAACAAGAAGAGTCATTTTCTTCATATACACTTCACTACTGCCTATATAACATATGGGAAAAATACACCAATGACAGCAAGCTGAAGCACAACAGTCCCTTCAATACCAACATGTTAGGACTGCTCATAAAATATTCGCTTCAGTTATCAAGTAATTTTTCTGTCCTTACCTCAGCTCTTAAACTAAATGCCACCTTCCTTCGAAGCTTCAGAAAGACATTCATAATTACTTGTCCTCAGTGGTCTTTAAACACTTATTATATCAGTCCCTACAACCGGTTTCTCAATGAAAGTGCTGAAAAGTGTCCACAGGGCTTCTCGCCCGTCCATTGGTGTTATGGACCTTTTGAGACTTCAGACTGCTTGAGGGGTAGATTCACTAAGGCATTTAGGTTGCCTGATGTTAAACGCTTCAATGACTAACAGTTATGTGGCAGCCTCAAGGAGCAAATTTCACAAAATTTATTTGTGTGTGCCTACATAAGATATTTTAAAGAGTCTTTCAGTTGAAATCTTAGGATACAAGAGCCAACAGTGTTCCCAGGTGGCCAAGAAGGCCAATGGCATCCTGGCCTGTATCAGAAATAGTGTGGCCAGCAGGAGTAGGGAAGTGATCGTCCCCCTGTACTCGGCACTGGTGAGGCCGCACCTCGAATACTGTGTTCAGTTTTGGGCCCCCCACTACAAGAAGGACGTTGAGGTGCTGGAGCATGTCCAGAGAAGGGCAACGAGGCTGGTGAAGGGTTTGGAGAACAAGTCTTATGAGGAGCAGCTGAGGGAACTGGGGTTGTTTAGCCTGGAGAAAAGGAGGCTCAGGGGAGACCTTATGGCGCTCTACAACTACCTGAAAGGAGGTTGTAGCGAGGTGGGTGTCGGTCTCTTCTCCCAAGTAACAAGCGATAGGATGAGAGGAAATGGCCTCAAGTTGCGCCAGGGGAGGTTTAGATTGGACATGAGGAAAAATTTCCTCACTGAAAGGGTTGTTGAGCATTGGACCAGGCTGCCCAGGGAAGTGGTTGAGTCACCATCCCTGGAGGTATTTAAAAGCTGTGTAGATGTGGTGCTTAGGGACATGGTTTAGTGGTGGACTTGGCAGTGTTAGGTTTATGGTTTGAATCAATCTTAAATGTCTCTTCCAACCTAAATGATTCTATGATTCTAAGAACAACTTTCTGTTAAGGTGAGTTATGTGTTGATCACTTTTAATACTTAAGTGCTTGAAAGATGCCCCAACACTGTACTGGATCTCACTCTGAGGATGCAGTTGGACAATATGGTTTCAGTCGATCTGAGAGTTCACTGCTGTTGAACAGGGGAGGACCTGCAGCCTGCTCAGCTGATAGAAAGACAGCAAATATTATGTTTTCTTCTGGGTCACTGAACAGAATTGGCGCTGTGAATGGTACAAAAAGCAAGGGAGATGGCACAAGGGAGGGGTGGTGAATGCAGGGGAAGGGCGTCTAGCAGCTGTAACCTTTCTTAGTTCTATTGTCAAACCATACCCTTAGTCTCTTTTCTGAGACCGTGCTGGTGAGAAATAGAAATATCTTCTTCTTAAGTGTAAATACGCAGGATGAGCCTCAGGAAAAAGTACACAGAACAAACTTTACAGATTACTTATTGTTATCCTGAATCTCAAAATAACATGGATAATTTTTTTCTTTTTAATGTTACTTGGAAGATACTATGGCTAACAATTATTAGCTATTGATAGCATTAGTAACCCAAAACTGACTAGAGATACAACTCAGCAGAGTGAGACCAAAGACTCCACAGCTGCTATAGATCATATGCTACTTACTTCTCCAGATTATTTGGCAGTACCCTGAGTTTTGTTTAATGTAAATATACTTCAGGGATCTAAACCAAGAAAACATGCAATTTCATTTTGTACAAATTTTAGACTATCTCCCTATTGTAATACCTAAACAGCTGTGAGATATCCTCCGTTCAAATACAAATCTCTTGAGACAGTTCTCACAGCTCTAAAAATTAAAGATCTCATAGAGGATTTCAAACATGGCTTGCCCCCTTCTAGAGCCGCATTCTCTCTCCATTAACATTGCCATTTAATTGTCGGCATCTTAGTGAAAAGTGCAGAAAGAAAACTGTGTGTATAAGCTTGAGGTTACTTGAATAGTGTTGTTATAAATGTAGAAATTCTTTAGTCTATTTTAGGGTGCTTCTGAAACTTAACTAGCAAATAGGTATGTAAACATCCCTAAACAGTATATGGTCTTTCTTATTTCAAGAACATCTATCCCAAATCGGAGAGAATTCAGTTATAGGAGTAATACTTTTTTAACGAGAATGATAGTAGATTGGTCTATTCATAAATTATTTTACATTGTCACAAAATAGTATTTGCATTAGATACTAAAATATGTGTATCAGTGAAAGAGTGGGTTTCTTTTTGTAGGAACATTTTACTAAAAAGAGTTAGGCTTATAATGGTGTCATGAAATACAGTACTTCTAATTATAATGGACATGGGGGAAAACACAGGAACTGTATAACACATACGTAGAATTGGATTTTCACAAACCTTTACCCACATTTTCCATGTGGTTTCACTAGCTTTTTAAGAGACTGAAAATATTTTCTGTTTTAGGTTTCAGTTTGACATCATTCATGCCATCAGTGGTGTATGTTCAATAGTGGACATATGCTGTCCCACACTTCCACTGCTTTAGAATTATTATATTATGATTTTCTCTCATGAAGGTTCATAACCCTTCAGTTTTATTAAAGTTTATATAACTTTTAAATAGTGGAATTCAAAATAACAGCAAAGAGCATTCCATTTTATGGAAAGGGAAAAGATACCAAACCACCTTAACAAAGCGGAGGAAAAAGAGCAGCATGCTAGGGAATTTGGAGAGAGTAACTCTGTCATTAAGAAGAAGCTGAGAGAGATTAAAGCCGCATATTTGGTTAGTTATTATGGCTCTCTGCAGTCTTCCAAAGGGAAATCTTGGCCATGCAGAATTAAATCTGAGACTAAATATTTCATGAAGTGGCTTGGACAGCACACACAAAAATCTACATATACATCAGTTCATTACAGCTTTGACTGTCAACATCATATTCCTTGTCTTCCAACTATAGGCCTCACTGGCAAATAACATCTACATTAAGAACCTCAGAAGCCGAATTTCCAATGAGCTTTCTGGGGTGTCATACACTAACAGCTCCAATATGTAATTCCTATTTATGAAACAATAGCCACTTCATTAAATTCCCTACAATTACATTGTAGGGAAGAATGGTTTTCACAAAAGAAACTGCTGCTTCTGCTAATGATTATAGAGAGCTGTTAGGGAAATCTGACTGGTAGGCAGCCTCAAGGGACGGTTGTCCCAGTGATTTTTATGGTACAAATACAAAGAAATTCTGGACAAAATAATCTTGGCACAAACTCGCCACTTGAATAGAAATGGCAAGGCATTCGCAATGCAGAGGGAGATGTCTGCACAAGGGGATACACCCAGGTTAATCAAGACGGCTCTACATGCATGGGTCTGATACCAAAAGGGGCCAGCATCTTTGCACAACACTGCAGTGTACATCTAGAAACATTTGTATCTAGCCTGGGTATCTTAGGTATGGCACACAAATGTATGGCTACACTCTGCAATGGAGAGCCTTATAAGAACCAGCTCCAAAAGAGAGGGTACATTTACATAGCACAGTGCAGTCCATGTAAATATGCCACCTTGAGTCCCCCCAGAAAATAAGCTCTGTTGCACCACGTTGTGGAGAGACTAGTTTGGAATGAGTTAGCTTTGGAAGAGAAAGCAAGAAAGCCATGCTAATGTGGATCTCACTCCCAGATCTGCATCAGTTCAGGTCTATGTCTTCACACCACTGCACAGCAAGATGCAATGTACCTAAAAATACAGTCATGGTATGATATAAAAAGTAAAAATGGAATATGAAACTGAAAATGAGGTATAGGTGTTATGGGAGAAAAACAGCAACAGGAAAGAAAAACAATGATACTTCATCTCCATAAGAAGCCCAGGCCTGTCACCACATTCATACCATCTCTCCTGACACACACCATAAGCACTGAAGTGCCTAACAGGTTAAAACACAATGCTACATTCATTTTCCTTTTTCTCTGCTTAGCCCTTTGTTTTCCCCGTCCTTGAAAGCACCCTTTGCTAACGCAAGTGTCAGGGAGCTTCTCAAAATGTCATCACTGGGGGACAAAGATTTTTAGGAAACCCAACAGCAATGACTGCAGCTATGTAATGATTTCCATTGTTTCTCTAAAACAATTTGAACTTTCAAAAGAGATAAGAGCAACAGTCACAGAACCTCTAATATATCATTTAAAATGGCCTTTTTTTTTTAAGCCTTATGGCTGTTTTTTGTTGTTGGTTTGGTTTTTTTTTTCCCATCTCAGAGAACTGTTTTGGAGAGAGATCAATAATTTATCCACTATCCTCTTCATTTTTATAGTGCTGAGCACTAACGAACTAGTAAATAAAACTATATGAAGACGTCAGACGTGTAATTTCATTGTACTTTACCTAAAGCGTAAGCACAGAAGGTGGTAAAAGCACTGAATAGCCACACCCAGGTGGGAACAAGTCCAGGACTGGTACCTGAAATAAATCGGGTAGTGAGTCAGTGTAGCAGTGGTTAACATCGAAGAAGTCCACTGAGATATGCGTATACATATGAGCAAGCTGCCACTGATTAGCCCACTACCTCAAACAGATTGAAATATTTGTGTCTGACCTTAAGTCATCAGTGAGCTCTACCAAAGAAGCAATGAGCGGGCTTGAACGTGTTTATACCATAAAGAAGAGAAGATAAGGTAGAGTTTTTTTGGTCCTGAAATGACTCTAGTATTGCACAAAATAATAATAGTAACCAGGCAAAAATTTTAACAGGTCATGGGAAGACTATCCATCAACAAATTAGCTAATGTTTATGTACTATCTAAAGACAAAAAGATGTCGTTTTCAAGCATGATCATTATTATTAGCGCCAACATGGGGTTTGTATAACACTTCCACCATACAGATCTGAACAGGAAATTTTTGTCCTTAGGCTAGGACAGGTATTAGCACCCTTCTTTTTTCCTTGAAAAAAAGGAAAAGCAAGCTGAATTGGGCAGAACCCAGGGTTCTGTTATTGCTCCGCTGATAGCAATAACCCATGGTTATTGTTGCTCTTTTAAAGAAATCAATCCTTTTTCCAAAGAGCGTTCTATTTAACTTAAACATAACCCAATAAAGACTACACCAGCACTAAACAACTGTAAGTGCAAAGCCCTCTCAGGTTTCTGGCATTCGGCACCGAACACAGGGTGTGAATACTTGCACACAGAGGTGTGTCCTTGCTGAACGGGGAGGTGCCAGTACCTAAAGCAGTGCCCTGACCACCTTTCTCTCAACGCCTCATCTTGCCAGTCTGAAAGAAAAGATAGCAATTCCTGACTCCTAGTTGCAAATTTTCAAACTGTAGAATGAAAACCATCTGCCCAGGAAATTAAGTCTTTTATTTCTGATCCTAGGTATGGGATTGATACACGATACTCAAAAGGCTCATTAGGTTGCATGAACGTTTTCAATCAATTGAGAAATGATGGGCACTGTTCTCGTGTGAAATCAAGAATGGGCTTGCACATAGAAATCTCAGCTCTAACAGACTTAATCGCCATTTCAAATGTCTTCAAGTGCAATGTGTATCTACCGGGAATGTGTCAAGATAAAATTATCCCATTAAAAGATCTGTGCTGGATGCTCTTTTATTACAAAACTTAGTAAATATCAGCTGCATTGATAAAAAACCAAGTGTTTAAGGATGAGGCCAGATAACTACATAATATGCTGGTCCTGAAAACTTAATGCTCATGCAGGATTATTTTTGAACAAAAACTGCTTACAAGTACCTCTGCCTCTAGAATTGTGATAAATGTACAAACAGCTCATGCCAAAGCGTACCTCCTGAACCTAACCACAGGCATAAGAAATTAAAGGCAGCAAAAAAACCCAAACGTAATTGTTTCAGGAAATAAAAGAGTTAAATCTTCACCAAATTGTCTAGTTTAAAGAAAGGCAAAGATTTTTATATATTAATCACCTGGGAGATGCTTACTACTTTCTGTAGGCTCCAACAGCTGGTCTGAGAAGCCCAGAACTGAACGTGCCCTGTGCTCAGGAGCAATCAGCTCCAAAAAGCTTTTGACTTGGTCTGCTATGAGGAGCAAATATGGACTTGGACTTTGAAAGTCATAATTTCAAGAGACATTTGTTTAGAAACTATTTCTTCTTTGTCTAGAAGCAGTCTTGAATGGGGGGTTGGAGTAATTAAAGGGAAATTAACCCATCCAGGCATGGATTTAGGTACTGGGAAATGTGAAACCAATGAAAATTTTATGAAGAACGTTAGGGTGTTTTTTGGCTGTCTATGTAAATCCTGGCATACACTTTAAATGAAATGAGATATTACCATAGACCTCAAGCAGCACGTGCTGAAACCCATATTCAGGGATGAAATTAAATAAGGTTTTTCAATAAAATTATCTAAATTTATAGTGCCATGTGTGAGGTCAGATCCTCCTATATGCACATGGAGCCTTATTAAGGGAATGAGTGGACAACTCAAGTTATCTGATACCTCCTTGTATCATTCAGAAGTATGAGATAAGCAGCTCACTAATTCTGAAAAATTACAACATGAGGATATTTACCTGAGGCAGTGTAGTCCCAGTCATAAAAAGATATTAGAAAATAATTAACTAAAATCATGACAAATCCAGAGAATGTTAACAGGTTGGGAGCAATCCACAAAGGCACTATCTGTTAAAAAAGAAAGAAAAAAAATCTAAGAAAAATTACATTTCAAATTGTAAGTCCTATTTTAATTGAATGTTTTTTATTTTTTATCAGGAAAGGAGAAGCCTGTATATGACATCAGCAAGGTTCAGATTTGTGCATATTTTCCCATTTTCAAATTAAAATACAGTTTTCATTTCTGAAATTTATTTTCAGATGTAATCCTTTTGCCTGATATTTTTGACTGCAGCTAAAATATCATTTAAAAATGTCATATTTCCTATGTTATACACTATCCTTATTTTCCCAGCCACCAAGGAAAGCTTCTCGTGGTTGTGTGTATCACAACTGAAAGAAGACTGCAGCACCCCAGTGGGGTAATTCAGCATCCACGTGGCAGGTTTTTTTAAGCATCCTATTCCCACACTATAACAAGGAAATTTCCTCTTCTAAAATATGTCAATAATTTCCAACTCAAAACATTAACAAAATCAGACACTGAGTGCATTACCCTTTTAGGTCCCTGTTACAAGCAGCTCCCTACTTCTCCAGATAGCAACTTTCTGCAGGGTCTCCCTCTTTAGTCATAAATTATAAACACTCCATTAATTCATTTGACTTGTAGAGTGCTGAAAAGGAGTCTCCGTCTTCACCTAAGCCTCTAATTCTTTGTCCCATAAGCGTTCTCAGCTATTCATCCACTGTGGCTTTAAGGTATTCCTTACACTGCAACAGGGATCCTTTCTGGTAACACTCTCTCCAAGTCACACAGTTTCTCCAAAATACTTTCTGAAACAGCACACACAGCTTTCTACATGATTTTTAGACAGAATACATTTGCAGAAATACTAAGTATCAATCGCTACCGTCACTCAAACACAGTATCAATATATCAAAATATAAAAATATTGGAGGCTTATAATCAAATTCTTTGGAGTGCCTAAGGACTGAAAATGTATGTAAAGTACTTCAACATTATAAAGTATTACAAAATGATATTAAAGAAAAAGAAGCTAAATAATTTCAGACACTAATAATTTCAAAACTAATAATAGTTTTGAAATCAAATGTTTTGTTAATTTCTTTGCAGTAGCTAGATGGACAGACAGATGAATACATACTAATTTATATAAAACTTTACATTTCCTCTATCCTATTACTACATGAAAAATTGTCATATAGAAGTTGAATGCTTGGACTGATTAATTATCCCAATTAGATCCTCTTTTTCTACTATAGAACAATTAATAATATTTAGGAGAAATTATGCAACTGATAATGTACAGTGTAAACTTTCAATAATCAGATGAAAATTCCTGAATTTTTCAGTTATATTTCTTAGATGTTTTCTTTAATAACGTTAGGAAAAATATTGAATCTGATAGTTGCTTTCCTTATAAGCAGGATTTTATCACTAAGTTTAAAATACTGTATGTCAGCTCTTACAGTATTTAAAATACATCACGGAATGCATACAGCTACAATAAAAAATCTTAACGTGTCTATCATTCTGAGTCTTCAAAAGCCCAATTCTAAATCCCTAAGAACAAGTGGCAGCGAATGTTCCCTGAAGCTCCTTTGGGAGAACACCTGAGGAGGAACCCTTCACTGCACGGTCCCCTCTTCTTACGTTGCCTGCACGCTCAGCACGCAGCGACAGCAGCACATCTCCTAATTTTGCTACCTGGGGATGCAGAAACCATGTAAGAGGGAGGCTTGGTACGAATCGCCTGCTGTGGAGTTTGTGTGGCGTCTATGACCTTACACGAAATAAGAAGGACAGATGCTGAAGAAATTCTAGATTGGTCTCTTTTAATCTAAAACATAGACCAAAATAATGTGTTAAGACAACCTGTGGATGAACCGTGGATACATGGATATACAGGTGTCATCCAACGTATTGTATTAAAATGACTGATTTCTCCTGTATGATTCATAATTGTTGACTATTAAATAAAATGGGGCACCATAAATGTCTGCTTTCTAATTAGGCTTATCATTCTAAATAGTCACAATGTCATTATTGAGTTATTACAGGAAATAATTTATGCTTACACAGTGCAAACATGAAGACGTTACTTTAACCCACTTTCTTGCTAACATCATGTATTTTAAGAAGGAAACCATCAAAGCATGTTGCTGTACTTGCAATCCCTTTGGCTAGTAGACACACCATGAAAAACAGTTACAGGAGATCTATCCTCAGGAAAACAGTCTCTCCTGCAGTTAAACCCCTAAGCATACTCTTTTGATCCTTACCAAACCTAATCTGCCTAGGTATTTGGAAAGTATTCCAGTTGCAAAATCCCTTTTGTTATATTTAATGCCCCTTATTCTTTTGGTTGGCATTACACTACCATCACCCTATTTCACAATTCAAAAATTACAGGGTGTTAAAGATTAACTTCTAACACACGTTGGAAAAATACAGCCTGAATTTACTAGTATCCTATAGAAGGATAGGTTGCAATCTTTATTATCTAATTAACAGACAGTAGAAGTCTCATACATCAATGTGCTACATGATTAATACAACTGGAGGTGCCACTGGGGAGAATCACGTCTGCTCTCTGGCAGAACCGTTGTATGCTCGAACCTTTCAAAAAACTTTCAGTTCCGCAAACTGCTAACTGATTTCTGTTTTAACGGGTTTACAGCCATTCATGCTAAAAGCCTTAATACAAACAGCAAATGTTTTAATACATCAACTGTCTATTTGGATAATAAACGGTAAAGTACACATATTTATAGAAAGCTCTGTTCAAACTTGAACTATTCCTTAACTAACTCACTTGAAACCACTAAAATTCTATTCATGCCCAATTCTAGTGGTAAAATCAAAGTTCATAAAGGCAAGGGGGTGGGGGGGGGTTAACTGACTTCAGTGAAGCTGGCATACACCTGTGTAACCCAGTGGGATTTCCTCCTTTTCCTCTCATTGTCCTGCACAAATGTGATTTTTCATGAATACAAATAGAGGAGGAATATTCAGTTCGTGTAGTAGCTAAGTAATACTATCAATTATCTGTCAGAAAGCACATGATTGTGCTTTATTATAAAATAAAAATCTTAATTAAAGGCAAAAGGACTGAGCATTGGATTAATTAAAGGTGAAATACCTAGAGTTGCATAATCAGAATAGTTTTAAATAACATGTAGAGAAAGTTAATTGTTACTCTGTAGTTTCATATAGGTGTTACTATAGTTTCATACAACGTGGAAAAGCTGCCACGGACAGGAGTTTCTCAGAGTACTTCAAGCCCATTATAGAATTCAGGCATGAAACATTACCCTTCACTTTCTTCTTTAGCACCAGATTCAACAAGTTTCTGAAGCACATACATCCAAAAATCACACTCAGACTGACACAGGCACATGACACAGTACGTAAGAAAGATGTCCTTGGAAGAGGAAAGAGAGGAAGGTAACGCTCAGGATTTCCAGGCGAATTTCTAACTTAAATGCACAAATTCTTTGCTTTCCTAGCATCCCCACCATAGGTCAATGAGCTGGGTTATGACAACATAACATCCTTACGTATGTCAACATCCCAGCTTATAAATTCCCACATCTTCTCTAACATCTTAATTTCTCACAAGATAGGAAATACATCTTACAATGAATGATAATGTCTCACAACATAGGAAACGTCTTACAATGAATTCTGTGTTAGGGAATAGAGAGAAACTTGTGGTGCAATTAGGACTACATAGACATACAAAAGGCCAGACCCAAATCCCAAGCATCTGTTCTCATAATTTTTTTTTGCTTGGCTCTGTGAATTTTAGGGGGTTTTTTAACTACTACAGAATCTGGTAAAAATAGTCCCTGTGGAATGTTTATTTTCACCAGATTAGAAACTAAAACATAATTGATCCATATCTGCAAATGAATGTATTAGGATGTCTGAACTGAGAGAAATTACTTCTCCCAGTCATCAAGAAACACACTGGTACTGCCCAATTTTGAATGAACATATTAGATGCAATGTTTCTTCTTCTTAAAAAATTATCCCAGCTTTACTGTATCTCCCCATTGCAATGCACTGTTCTATTTAAATAGAAATAGGACAATATATTGTAAAATGTAAATTCAATATTATGTTCTAGATTACAAAATATTATCATCTAGAGCACAGTCATAGCGCAGTTATAATGCTTACAACAGGTACAAGCTACAACAGAAATCAATGATGAGTAAATGCATTCAAAGCTTCTCCTTCTAAAAACAAGACTTGATCACATTTATTATGATACCACTGTTTTACTTGCACTTCAAGAGAAAAAAAAGTATTTTTTGGTGAACAGATGAGCAGAATTTTCTTGGATGGAGTTTGGGACAACGGTTACTGCCACACCTTGGTTTCAGTATCTAGCCAGGAACAAAACCATTCTAGCAACTTCCGTTCCTACTAACATTTTACAAACAGTTAAATTTTGGCCAATAAGTTTGGTGCTCCCCCAGTGCTCATTTTTATCTCTAGGAGCAACTAAGATGACTCTACTGCAATCTCCATTACATACTACTTTCCCCTCTGCAGTTGTGCATTCTCCAGCTCCTCTACAGGACTCTGATTCTACCCCGCAGTATCTTTTAATGTTAGGATGACTACTTCTACAAAAGCTGAGAGCAATATCATTTCCCTTTAAATCCTTGTGATACATCACTGAGAATTATCCTGTAACGCTCTTGCACCCGAAGGCAAAGCAGCACATTCATTGCTGCACCTTCAGGGTTCAAACCAAACCAAATGCCGAAGTACAGACAGCAGCCACTCCAGTCTTTGGTTCTGTACTCACATCTCCCAGCTTTTGAAATAGGTTTGTGCTCTGGTTTGGGTTCTCCTCCAGCAAGAAGTGAACAAAATCATGCTCACCTAAAATTTAAGGAGGTTTAAAAAAATCTAAAGAGGTCACATTTTTTAGGATCTATCACCCTATGCTACACGGGCACAGTCAAGAATGTTGCTTTTCTTCTGGGAAAACCCTGCAACCGTTAGAAGAACTTATCTCCAAAGGAAGTTTTTCACTTATAATACTCTCCCTTCAATTTGATAGCAGATGAATACCCAGGATCTCCTAAACCAAAGTGCAAGTGCACAGTCAAGCCTCTGCTCATCTCCCATGCTGGACTCGAGAGTGCTGGGGAGGCTTTTCTGCCTCATTGTTTTCCTCAATATTACGATGGGAATGAAAACAGAGCCTCTGAACTGAATTATTGAATTCAGTTTCACATCTTTGAATTGTTTTTCTCTCATACCATGTTCGGCTTGTTTTTTAATTCTTAAGTTAGGTCATATAAACACTTTCGTGAAATTACATTGAGGTTATGAACGAGAGATTATGATTTTCCTGCTATATCAAGCATAAGCAATACCTGAATTATAGAACCCAAAGATGGCAGATCCAACAGCACTCTGGCCACACACATCCTTTTTTGTTTGTATAGAGGTTTGTTTTCAAGTCTGCTCCAATCTAAAGATTTCCCCTAAAGAGGCAGACGCAGAAGTCATTGCTTCCTTGGAGATCAATAAAGTTCATATTTATTTGAGATACAGCTTTTTTCCTGCCAACAACAGCAAAACTAATTGTGAGCGGTTTTATTTTTAAAAACTGCAGATCATAATGCATTCAAGAGATGCCATCTTCCAATCGTTACGGTGATCATGGTAACCGCTCTCATTTTCAGCTTCTTAGAGAAATGCCTAGCTCCCTCGAGCAAGTACCCTTGGGAGAAAATGAGACAGCACTTGCATAAAATCATGTGCACAGCACAGAGATAAAGCCATGCTGTTGTTAGGCGGCATATGCTGCGCAAAAATAATTTGTACTAAGTAAACCCTTCAATGTCTGCAAAGCTGTTTAATGAAAGATGTTATAATGAAAGACGTAAAAAAGAAGTGGATGCCTTTTGTATAGCCGTCAGAAAAAAATAAATAAACCTTGTTTCTCTAAAAAAAAGCACCTCAAAATCCAAACATATTCATCTTAAATATAGCTATATATCCTGTGACATTTGGAGGTTTTATACAGATGTCTTAATTTCAGCTTTATCAATCAATATGTATTTTAAAATGAAAATACATGCTGTATTTAAAAAAAAAATCTTACATTATCATGTGCTATTTCTATTAAATAAAATTCTTACCTTAATAATTTCGTTCCAGATGGGCTGCATAATATACACAGATAAAGGATTTGTATCCACAGCACTGTACTGTGAGGAAAAAAGCAAACATGTTAAACAAAGCACTGAACAATGTATATTTTTCCATCACTGTATACCCTTCAGCATCCAAGAACAATCACTCTGAGTGTGACTGGTGTAAATTTATTTTATTCTGATAACCATTCATACAGTTTTAATTTAATTTAAAAGCACTCGCCTGGTTTACAATTACCTTGTTAGCAACTGTATGTACTAACACAAAGGTTTAGGCTGGTGAAATGGCAAACAGTTCTGTAGTCACATTTTACTTCTAAATTCTTATTAATTTTACAAGTTATCCTATAAGACTCTGCATTTCTATCGTATTTTGGATTTAATACCTTTATTTGCCCTACTAGTAATGCATAGTCTGAGCAGCAGTTCATTGCTAGTACGTAGAAGAGATAGTGCTTATGGAATATGGTTGTAAGTGGAATATTATCTCACAGAGATACACAGCTTTTGACATAGTAAAACAGTTGCTTTTGCACTACGCTAATTAATGTAAGGCGATGTTATTATAAAAATAAGCTCTACAATAGCACAGTTCATTACCACCACAAAATTTCTCTGTTGGACAGACTTGTAAAAATATTATGAGTGTTTTATAAATTCCAATAAGTACATATCTGTATCTTTTTCAAACAAAATATTTCAGAAATCCGAGCCCACCCCGAATTGCTGTTGTCTACCTTCTCCTCAGAGGACAGTATCAAGTTTTATCCTGCCTTGAGACTGCAGAACACAGAACAATCTGCAGAAGAATCTGATCTTAACTGATAATACCACACATAACTACGTTCTTGAGCCCTGGTGGGTCCACAGCAGCAGAAGTTAGTCATCACTGAGGTGGTACACGTAATTCTTTCAGAAATTCTTGGACTTTGAAAGTGCATGTATGTTATGTTGTTAGCATGATGCATATGACTCCCATAAAGATTCAGATCTATCTACATACAGCATTGTCCAAACGTTGTGCGCGGACACTGGGAATAAGATAGGGATGTGTTAGACCACAATTTGTCAAAGCTGTTCATATGCAGAAGAGCTGATGACAGAGAGGCTTTCATTTCACCTATCTTCAGCTAACAGCTAATTGTTCTCTCTACAGTTAATAGAGTCGACCTCTCTTAGCCAACTACCCTTTGGGTGAGATTGCGCTCTGGAAGTACCCGTTTCAAGTCATTAATTATCAAAGGAGCCTAGACACTTGTCTTAAACTTAGGCACCTTTTAGGTTACTGAAGCCTGGCAAGATTAATCTCAGTCTCAGTATCCCCGCTCACCAAGCTTTTACACACACACTTAGCCTGCACGCGTCTGAGCTAAGAGCGTTCAGCGGACAAGTGCGAGCGGGACAAAAGATTAATGCAGCATGCCTCAGGTTTTGAACGCACAGTCTATGACTTTTCGTCTAACCTTTCTGAGGATATCAGGCTACGGAGTGCTTAAGAACTCTTCCACGCTTTTCCTTTTCCTATCTGCATACAAAGGATACGTTTTAATTACTTTCTGGACAAAACAAAGCATTTGCTTAGTTATTTTGTAATTTGTGGTTAAGTTTTAATCACAGATAATAAATGTAGTATACTTGTAAAATTATTATAACACAGCTACATGTTGTGAATACATAGTGGCAAATATCCAAGAAATCACCTATCAGCTACTGGTCAGACCGGGCAGACTAACTTTCACAGCGAATAAAATGTACAGTTTAGTGAAGTGCACATCACTGATTTTTTTTCTAAAAATATTGGAAGTGTCACTGAAGTGTATAATTTTTCTCTGCTTCTGCCACCCATATTATTTAAAACATGAGACAATTGTGTCATCAACAGCTTTTCTGCCAGAATAGGTATTAGAATTCTTAAACACATTACCTCAGAAAAAATGAATTTGCAGGTAAAACTCAAGTTTTCACTATTCTGTATGTATTTGCAGCTCCAGACGCTGTATTTTATGCTGTATCTTTCAAACATTGATTATTACAACTGACTGATCTTTTGATGGTCCAGCTTGCGTGTGAATTAACCCAGTCTGAACTGTCCATGGGCTTTGCTTATATTTATGCCAAATATAACAATAATACCAAGCCAAACAATACCTATGCCAATAGAACAGTCAGCTAGTACTTAATTCACATGAAAATTATGGAAATCCTCTGAAAATGAAGGAAATTCAAAGTATCCATTAGCACTACTGAGGTTCCAGGTAATCAGGAATCTACCCAAAGTTTCTCTGCAGCTATTGTCCATTTCCTTACCTCAACTGGTATTCAAAGACTATGTGAGGTACATGATAATTTGCTGACCAGCAAATTCAATGAATTCAGCCATACCTGGATAAAAATGCGCAAAGGTCAAAATATGACCTTCAATCCTGCTCCTGCTTTGGCTTTCTCCTTCTCCCCTCCACCCCAAACCTTCAAAGTCATGAATAAAATCACAAAATCCTAGTTAAATAACAACAGTAAAATGAGGCTTTCTACCCACCGTACTCACTGACTGTCCAGCACTACTTGCTCGCAGGAGAAAAAAAGGAAAACCAATCTCATTTCTTTAGAATTATTTTCTTACAGAGAAAATACATATTTCTTAAATGGAAAATATAAGATATTAAGTAGTTTTCCGACATATCTCTATATAATAGACCCAAACATAAAACACAGTCAGATTTTTGCTAGCTTGACGGTTTCCAAACTCAAGCACCAAAAATCAAACAGTCCTTATTAAAAAAAAATTAGAATTACAGCCAGCTTCTGCCACCTAAAGACATTTCAAGACCCGTCATGCTTCATCCTGTTCATTCGTATGTCTGTGGCTGAACCGTGGCCCTCCACACGGAGAAGGAACATTCAGCAGATGTGCAGAAGAATGGAAATTTGCTCTTCCCTCGTCAGTAATCTGTTTTAGCCAGAGCAAAGGAAACACCCGTGGAAAAAGCATCCTGCTAGTTTTCTGTCATGGCAAAAATAAAACTTGACAAATAAAATCTGCTATACAGTTTAACGCTCTGCTTTGCTCTGCTCCCAAGAAGCTACTAACCTCAAGGCCATGAAATCCTCAGAAGTTTAATGTTCATGGCTGCTCAGAAAGGCAAATCACTGAGTAACATGCCCACGTTATGATCAATGAACATGAATGCGAGAGTGCAATGAGCCTGATGTAAAAAAAGTACTGCCATTTGCTGTTGCATAATTCTGTCCTTTTCAGGGCATTTACATTAAAAGACAGAAGTGGAGGATAAACCTGTTGGAGGTTTTTAAGTGCAAGACTGATACAAGTGCTAAGCATTCCCCAGCAAACACTTTCTGCACTAGAAAAGGGATCTTCACTGTCCTTATACAAAGAAGAAGGGCTTGGATTAATCAGAAAGCTTCTGCTAATTATTTTTTTAAAAAGTTGTAATAGTTGGGAGGGAATGGCAGTAGTGAGGGAATAGGAAAAATGGTATTAATCAACTCCATCTTACTCCCAAGTTCAAAAATGCTTCTGCTGTTTTTTTTAAAATAGCTGATATCTCCTTGAAAGCCATCTGCTTTCCCTCTCTGTGTTTATAACAGCTTCTAGCAGAGCTAGAAATGAGAATACAGACAGCAGACACGTGCACGCATACGTGTTGACTCAGGCAGTACACGTAAAATGTGCTTATACTCTGTGCTCCTGCATCTTAATCTCCGTCCAGCACAGCATCAAGTCTGTACTGGTCAGCTGTGTTAGAGGGAAGAGGAAAGATGAGAGGATTAAGGTGAAGGGGGGAAAAGGTATAAACAGTAAGAAAAGTAAGAGTAAGGAAAGAAAAGTAATTGAGAAAAACAAGAGAAAGAAAAATGAGCCAAAGCAAAGGTTTGGCTACACAGAAGAGAGGCAGCTGTTCTGGAGCAGCAGAGCAGAGCCAACCCACCCATGGGTCAAAAGCACTCGCAGTGACCAAGGCCTGCGCTGCTAAATACAAGACCAACGGTACCTTCTGGCTCACATCCACACAGCTTAGAAATACCTCCCCTTATTGCAAACTGATCACACCCACCCCTCGCAGCGCTTGGTGGAGGGGTTTTGGGCCTCATTATCTGGCCCCGCGCACCCAAGACATTATTAGCATTGAGTATGTTTCAGTTCAAAGTATCTAAAACAATCTGGAGATTACGTTGTAACCCAGCAATACTGCATTTTCAGAACATGGAAGTGAGAGTTGTGTGTTGTGCATGTTCAAAGATCCAAATGTCCATGTTGGGAGAGTGCTGTAGGATGGCAAAAGCCAAAAAATGGTGCGTACTGCCTCCAGAGTGGACTATCTCCAAAACAAAGCCTAGCTATTGTCTTGGAGAGACCTTCCGGGAAAGAAAAAAGAACCAGGGAGTGAGCTAACCGTTAATCAGCGCAGACAGCTGGATCTTCACTGGGCTCCCTGGCCTTCTCCAGCCTTGCGCTGTGGAGGTATCCCAAGAATAACATTTTGGAATGGCTACAATGAAGAGAAGAATATAAAGCATGCCCACGCAAACTTCAGAGTCAGGAGAGAAAGCAAGTTGCAAGAAACGTAGTTGCATTAACTGCTGGGAGGTAGTTATTTTAACTCAAGCTGGTCCTTATGCTAACAGACTATTCCTTTTCTGTACTTAAATTAGCTTATTCCAGGTAGCACCGAACTGTGCCATACAGTCATACCCATTCAGAGACACAAACTGTTGTGAATTGTTTACGTTTGAATTGTTGGCATCAAAATGACTCCGTAAGTTTTAATTTCATATTAGTAGCAGCAAATTTGCAACACTTCACATTCCTGCCCAGAAATCAGCAAATTTTTATTTTTCATTAACTTCATGAATCAGCACAGCATTTATTATCTCCATTGTACACACTGGAAGACTGAAGCACAGATGGGCTGTGATTCACCCTAACAGTATATAGCAAAGGATACAGCCACAATATTTTTAGAGGTGTCATATTTATACACATAGTTTAAGTATAAGCAACACCAGTTTATTCAAATAAAGTCTGCCCATATTAGCTCAACTTTATACTTGAGTTCACTTTTACAAAAGGATATAAAGAAGTCTATTAAAAATGTAAAGGCTAAAAAGCTTCTTTCCCAGACAAACTAAATGTTTAAAACAGCTATATATCATGTAGTAATCATGGTTTAGGTTGCAGTATATTGAATATATGGTTCTGTGATCCCTCTAATATTTCATGTGAAGTTAGATGCCTGTTATGGAAGAATACACTAGCTGTTCCCACATGGAAAAGATGAGAACCATCTAATGATGGCGTAAGGACTCAGACGAAGAACATAAATACTGTGATAACTGCCCTTTTCCTGCAAGCAAACTCAGCCAGGTCAGGCACAGGTATGGAAGAGCCCCAGCTGTACATACGTGCTGATGTTCTAACAACTCAGTGGTCCTGCAGGCTTGGGGAACCTCCTCTTAAGTCAAGCGTTCATTGTATTTGTGTTACCCATGCGAAAAAAATCTCTATCTATTAGTGAACAATACCTGGCAAAAGAGCAAATGATGGAAAAGGGTGAGAACACGCAAAGAAGTTACTACAAGATAACCAAATGTTTGCCTCGCGATGCACCACAGCAGATGTACCTGTGCATGTCATTATCTCATGATGTGTATTTGATGAATTGAGGTAACCTCTGCCTAAAGGTAAAAGGATAAGGTACTTCATATTTTCTGTGGGGGAAGCACCAAAATGAGAGCAGCTGAAATGCAGTAAGTTCCACACACATCTTATTCCACATAAATTATCTTGTTCCCTCACTCTAAAGTTGGTTCAAAGTGTTATCAAACTTTTAAAGTGTTATCAAAGTTTTAAATGAGCTTTGAACCTGTAGTTGTTTACATCTGTTCAAAATGAATGAAAAGGGGAGGGAGGGAAACAATTTTCTCCTCCTCCTAAATTAACTTCTCATGAAGATAGTAGAAGACAGCCTAAAGCAGCTGAGAATCAATCCGTTAAATTCAAAATAGGCAAAATTATGGTCTTTAAACAGGTGGTCTATTGAAAATAATAACTCCACAGAGTGGTTTTCCACAATATTTGCATGATGATACATTTCCACAATGCCACCTGGACTGATCACTCCTCCAGCACGCATAAACGCAAATTTGTCGTCATTTGGCCTATGCTTATATGCAGGGACCTACATCTAGGATGGAAAATTTTGAGGGATCTGCTGATGGAAAAGCTTTAAAAAATTGATGTTCCACAACTTATCTTTGAAATAAAATAAAAAAAGATTTAAGCAGGTGATGAGGTTTTACTGTCTACCATGTATGACCCAGCGATCCCTCCCAGGGCCGGCACAGCGCGGGTTCCCATGGGCAGAGGCTCCCGGGTGCTGAGGGCAGCGGCCAGGTCCCAGTCCTGGTCCCTGGGAGCTTCCGGCTGAGCCTCTGCCAGGGGGGCAGGGCGGGCTGCCAGGCCCTGCCCTACCACCCCAGGGCCCCCACCGCCCCCAGCCATCATGGCACCCCGACAGCTACCGGTACTTTCCTACGGCTTGTTTTATCACATCTCCTCTCTGATTATGCAATTTCATGATATGCATGTTTTGCAGCTGACAGGAAAGAGGATAGGAGGAATGAGGATGGATTGAGCAAGGAATATTCTCTTTTGCATTAGACAAGTTTTTTGTGGTTTTGGAGGCCGCAAGATGACCCTCCCCATCCAGGGCATGAACCAGTCGCTATTTAAGAGAGCTTGGTGGGACCTCTCCCTTCTGGGCAAGTTGAACTTTCGACATGCAACATGTCCTGGTTTCGGCTGGCATAGAGTTAACTTTCTTCCTAGTAGCTGGTACAGTGCTGTGTTTTGCATTTAGGATGAGAACAATGTTGACAACACACCGATGTTTTAGCTGTTGCTAAGCAGTGCTTACACTAGTCAAGGACTTTTCAGCTTCCCATGCTCTAC
>NW_008825498.1:3137464-3146208 GCF_000699105.1 Pygoscelis adeliae | reverse complement strand
TATTTTAATATATAAAATATATATATACTGAATATATAAAGAATATACTGAAAATACTGACATACTGACGCGTTTGGTAACAATTTTCCATCCACCTTTCAGATTCCTAGAATACATTAAACACATGGGTTTTAATTCTACTTTATATACATTTTTACAGGTTTGTAGATGTTATGGGACACAGTCTTGGGTTTTAACAAGAGCTCCACAAAGGGAAAGAAGAGAAGTACACTATAAAAAAAACAACAGAGCTATACAACATTGTGGATGCCAAATTACTTCCAAATGTTCAGCAGTTTAAAAGTGTTGATGTATTCCAAAACATAGTTCTGCTATTTCTAATAATAAAACTACTTTACGTTATATCATCATTTAGTTAATTATTCATGAGTAATGGCTTGGATTTAGTATCTCCTATTGCTTAAATAGTTTGGACTACCCTGCCTTTTTCCCCCATCCATATATATATTTTTTTTATTAGGTCACCAATACCTAAGTCGAGGAGTTACAAGCCCCTAAGACATCTAGGGCTGAAGCATTTAACGTACGAGTAGAAACTAAAGAACAGGGTTTGTAATTTAGCCTGGAAAAAAGTAGGTGGTGGTGGGCATGTAATTGCATCTTCAGATGCAAATGCTTGCCTCTGAAGGGGGTCTGAGGTTGTGGACTCTTTATTAGCCGACGGTTGCACTGTCTGTACTAGGGCTGGATGTAGCTGCACTGTGAGGGAAGAGGCTGCCCGAGTTGGGCTCCTGAGCAGTTCTCTCCCCCCTGACTTTGCCCCCTTCAGTTCCATTGGCTTGTGCATACCTACGGCTAGGAAATAGGGTTAAATTTTCCTTCCATCTTAAACTATGCCTCGTAAAATACTCAAAACCCAATGTGATGGTTCATTCAACTCAACAATTCCGGTTGATACTACTAAGTCATCAGGAAGTTATTACATAAACTACTGTCCTGGGGATTCTTCTTTGGAAATGTACACTCATCATTCAGACCTCCCCATTTTCAGGAATCTTGACACACGCATTGGGCCACATGCCACATCCTGTCACTTAATGGAGGTATGTATGAACCCATGTCCATGAGGTCATGGGGCACGTGGAGCGGTGGGTCAGGATAGGCTGCTCTTAGGAAGTCATGCCTGCTGGTGACACATCCCCTTGCCTGCAGAGCAATGTCATCTCCTCAAGACCACGGAATCATGGGTTAGGACCACAGGACAATTCAGGTGAGAAGGGACCTCAGCAGGTCTCTAGTCGTACCTCCTTCTCAAAGTAGGCTCAGCCAGGAGCTCAAACCAGGTGCTTGGTGCTTTATCCAGCTGGGTCTTGAAAAGCTCCAAGGATGGGGTCTGCACAACCTCACTGGCAAACCTGTGCCACTGCCTCACTGTGTTCTTGAGGAAAATTTTCTCCTTATATCCAGCGTGAAGACGTCTTGCCTCAGCTTGTGCCTGTGTCTGTTGTCTTCCCACCATGCACCGTTATAAAGAGCCTGGCTTCATCTTCTCGAGGACTTCCCCATAGGTACTGGGGTCTGCCGCTAGATGCCCCTGAAGATGTCTCATCTCCAGGCCAAACAAGCCCCAGTCCCTCAGCCTCTCCTCACAGGACAAGTGCTCCAGCCCCAACTACTCTGGTGGCCTCTGCTGAACTTGCTCCAGTTTGTTGACATCTTTCTTGCATTGGGGACCTGAAACTGGACACAGTATTCTAGATGTGGCCTAGTAAAGGAGGAAAATTACTTCCCCCTTACTTAATGGGCTGTGCTCCTGTTAATACAACCCAGGATGCTGTTGATCTTCTTTGCTGCCAGGGCACACTGAGGGCTCATGTTCAGCTTCCTGCCTGCCACAATCCCACTTTGCCAGGAGTAAGGGGTTGACGGATCACAGATCTGCAGAGTAGCTATGCTTGAAATGTGGGATCTATGAGAGACATCAGAGACACACTACAGTTGAGAGAGAAGCACTTTTGGGGGCAAGAAGTCATAATGTGCTGGCCCCAAGAGTTAGGTTCTTGCTCACTATGTGAGACTAGATAGATCTGATTCTTTACTGACAGGACTGCAAGCACCCAGACCAGGGAGAGGTGGAGAGGGGATAACATTGGAAGCCAGCAACCATTTGTCAATTAACAGTAGTTATATTAAAGCTGCTGACTAACTTGTCTTCAGGAAAAGGCTCTGTTTAATGGGACACCTCCAAACACTTAACAGTGAAACCAAAATGATGTAAAAGATCACGGAAACACAATTAAATATTGAGCAAGGGATAACAGAAGGCTGATGCACATTTGTTGCTGTAAAGGGACAAAGCTAGAGGCTGGCCCAGATCGGCAAAAGTACACAGCCTGCTAAAAAGCAAGACCTGCACACTCTCAAGAGTGCACACTACTGCACAAAAAGATCCTTAACCATTCCTATTCAAAGATGCTCTAGCATGGTAAGGAAGTTGATTTCTATGTATTTTTTCTGTAGATTTGTCTTCTACAGTTGGTAAAGGAAAAGACAGTAAGATTCTGTGCCACATCTGCGTGTGCCTGTACAAACACGTGTGTTTTCAGAGGTGCCAGCAGCCCTTTAAAGATCAAACAGTAGACTGAATTCCCCCACAGCTGGAGCTCTGCCAGAGTGTATACCTAAATCTCTGGGGAACCCAAAGAAACTGCTCTAGGCACAAAAGGGCAGACAGATTAAAAGTGGGTTGCAGTTTTCATGAGGGATGCTAAACAGGGCTTCTGTACCACATACGCTAAACAGTTGTGTGATCTAGTATCCTGATGCATGAGAGAGGAGATATTTCACAGAAAGATGCAAAAATCCAATTCCTCTCTTTACAAAACAACCCTTATAAGAATGGTTGCCCTAGATTTACAACAAATAATCTACATCCAAATCACAGATACATCTTTGCAATTAGTCTTCTATTAAAACACAGATGAATAAAAAATTAAAAATATGAGTACATAAATGTTTATATATACAGATCCTACACATAAAAATCCAATAAGCATTTCAGAACACTAACAGCTCCTGATAAAGCAATAAAATGAAATTATGTGGTTGGCATTTGCACTTTTATGAGACTCAGCAAGGCATACAACTCTTGATATCCAGTGCATTTGTCCCAAAAGTGGTCTAATGAACCTTTGTAAATTCATGGGCGTAATGTGGCACTCAAGAACATGTACAATTACACCATCATCAGGAAAAAAGTCCTGCAGCAAGTAATATCAAATGCAGCATCTCTGTGATGTGATTTCATTATGTTGTTGGCTCATTAGCATTAGCATATGATATGTAGAAGGAAAATAATGATTACAAAGCTCTTGAAATGCTACATTATGTCAGCTACCATTACAACAGGATGAGGAATAAGAAGTGGTGCGGACACGAAGACGGTCTTTCAGAATTATGTAATGCCCATGACTCTTCTACACATGAATACAGTGACAGAAGATGTAAGGGTAATGAATTATTTGCTTTATTTCACATATTATTCAACAACTTTTAATTACACCCCCAGTCTTCCAATCCATCAAAGTAATAAGAAGACGAGTGCAAGATTTTATTTGTAGAACAGTGGGCTGTTGACTCACTGGTTTTATGGAAAGTGGAAAATGTTAGTTTTCGCTGTCTCAGATATTCAAGGGCTTTATTAAACTGAGGTGGTTTGCAAAAACTAACTACAGCAGATAAAACTGATTATAACTGTTTTTAAATAATATTTGGAATTGAAATTTAGGAAAAAAGCCTAAAAATACCATCTGCAAAAACTCTATATAATAAACACTGTACTCAGCATGTATCAAATTGTCCATGCACAATCATGAACAGTATTAACTGTCTCCTAAGAAGTTCCAGATAAATACACAAATGAAAGTCTTCTGTCCTAAATTTTCAAAACCATGTAAAATCCTTGTGCTACCAGAGTTGAAAGCAAAACTCCTGTTCAGTCAATAGGAGCAGAACCCATTATGTTTCTAAATCTCATGATTACACAGGTAGCCTTGGGAATGCATAAAGACTTAATAGAAATCCAGTCTTGTATTTTTCCACACTGGACCGATCCTGAACTTCCAGAAAGTAATTCTCTAGATTATACTCAACACACTTTGCTCTTTTGGTATGAGTCAGTGTGAGAGATACAATCAAGCCTTGAAACGTAATCATCATACGTCTGATCTTGTTTCTCTAACCTACCAAAACGAGGGCTGGGATGTAACTTGAGAGGTCTTCTAGTCCAGCGCATTCACCTAATGCAGGATCAAGTTTAGGAGACGTTCAGGAAGCAGATCAAGTTACCGTGAGGTAATGAGCCACTGGCTTCCAATTGCTTGCGATAAATGACCATGTCGGCAGATTAAAATAGAACACATTATCCAAAACCTTCAGGATAAAAACAAGCAGGACACATTATTCCAGCTGATACCTGATCAGTACATCAGCTACAGCAGTATATGTAACCTTTTGACATATCTATGACACTTCACACTTGAGAGCTTTTTTCTCTTTATTGTAACAGCCACAACATTGCTGACACACTGATCCCCAGGCATCTTTTTTGCAGTCTGTTGTCTCTTATTTTATGTTCGAAATGTTGATTTTCTTTCCCATTGTACCTTGTTTCCTGAATTCTTTCATATTGATTTCTGGCCATTATATCCCTTTTTCAAGAACATTTTAAATCATAAGCCTATTCTTCAAAGTGTTTTAGTATCACATGAAAATTTTACAAGAGTAATCTCCCTTCTGTTAATTAATGAGAGTATTGACTAGCAACAGAGCTGGGACAGAGGAACAACTCTGTAGGTAGGATCCCATTTGATAGAACCTCCTACTTTGAAAGAGAACTTAAAATTACTCTGTAGAGTAATGTGTTTCCTTTTTACACTGATTTCATCTTACTTACCTCTACCTACTTTACTTATGAGAATGTGGGACAGTATCAGAAGTCTCACTGAAACGAAACCACATAGACCTAATTTACTGCCCCCCCCACTTCTCCACACAGGCTTAGAGGATAAAAAATTTCTAAAAAAAATGGCTTAGAGGATAGAAACAGTGTGGACATACCAAGATGAAAATGTGGAACCTTAGACCTTAATTTTTAATGTTATCTCTGATTTTTTAAATCATATTTTCCAAGGCCTATTCTTTGAGTCAAGCCTCTATAGTTTGTCCTTTGATCTCTTTTATTCTGAAAGAGGATAAGCTGTCAAAGTTTTCTGGCTTGGAAAACCACAGCGCATAGGTGCTGTAGAAAAGCTGATTCAAGGCAGATTCACAAGGGAAATCCTCAGATCGCAGTGATGAGAAGAGGCAATGGCAACAAGAGCTCATCATTAACATTATTGCATTCTGGTGAGAAGAGGAGGACAAAAGTAAAGAACCGAATTCTGCTTCTATTTGTACTCATCATCTGGCTGTCTCCGAACTGCTTGTTTCCAACAGAAACCCAAACAGGTGGAAAAAGGCAGCTCTGTAATTCGCTGGGTGCTCCTCTAGAACTGCAAAACGGTGGTAACAGAAATCTCCAAGTCAGAACGACATGACTGAAGTGCTACAATTTCAGTTGGTTGTAGCATTTTGGCTGGGTCACTCTATTTCCTAGGGAACAGCACAAAATCCAAGTATCAGCTTATTCAGCTCTACAGTTGCTGCAAATCACCTGAGCGTGCAACTATCCTGAACTCATCTGCCCCACAGGCAAGAAGGCGGCAGGATTATCACAGCAGCAAGACCCAGGGTCGCATCTGAACTGTCTCATCAACACATCTCCACCTGTTCTTTATGTGCTTTTGAGCGGAAAAAGGAAAACTGAATCTCTGAATCCTCATTAACATGCAGAACGAACGGGAATAGATTTGTAAAGTGAAATAGCTTGCCCTAAGGATCTGATGTCCCTGCTATAAGGATTTCAGAAGGTTTTATATTGAACCGGTTCCCGTATGATACCATGGACTGAATGTATTGGGTGTGCTTGTGCGTTCCTAGTACATTTGGTTTAGCTTCATTCAAAGGGGATGCATTTTGTGTGCTCTGGGGTCACTCTGTGATGTAAACCAAAGCTTGGTAATTGGGGAAAACGTGCTTCAAAAGCGTAATATACATGGACCTGACGATGCTAAAGGGTGCTGAAGTCTTTGCATTCATTAGGTCTGCCATTCCCTTCGCAAAGAACTGCACTGGTTTTGTTGCCAAGGCCCTCCTCCAACTGTGAACAGGAGACACAGTGGCTGAGACATACAATTGCGGCATTCATGCCAGAGAAATGAGTTCAGCTGTGTGAAAATTTTGAAAATTGAACAGTATTTTTTTCAGGCCAAATTTACCTTTATGAAATGGAGTTGATTACACAGATTCTTCTTTTAAGCTGCATTATGATCAGCTCCCGGATCAGCTCAGCGGATAAATTGTGCAAAGTGCAGACCATATTAAGCCACTGATACTAGTGCAAATATAATGCTGCAATGTGATGCACAATGGAGAGATGGATGCCTCTACCTAGTCTCCTAGGCATGCTTCAGGTCTGGAAGCAATACATTGCTTTAGCTCAGTATTGAACACGTGCTAATAAATCCTTCCATGGATTACCTAGCTTTTCACAGGGCCAACCCGTGTATCCCTCCACTGTACTCTAGAGCTGGGTCCACCAGAAAACACACTACAGAGATAGCCAGCTGGTTGTAAAAAGAGGTAACTCATGTCTGCTGGGCACAGTAAGCTGAGTTTAGCGCCAGTCCTGTTGACTTGGCAGCAATCTCGGCAGCAATCTCCTCAGCGGGGCTGGGAAGCTGGAAGAGCAGGATGAGGTGAGGCTGAAGGGGAGAACAGAGGAGATGGCAGCCAGAGAGCAATAAGAGGTTGAAGAGCATGTCTTAGGCCTGGGAGGTGGTGAGAACAAAGCTGTGGTTGTGGTAGCAGCCCTGGGCATGGGAGGCTGAGGTGAGGAGGCAGGGAGGAGATTGTGGCAGTGATTAGTGTCTCCTTGCCTCTCCTTACTGCACTCCTTTTGCATTTTTGGAGGACTTTAACCTATTGTGAGCAGCACTTCAGGAACGGGCAGACCTGCCACGTCCTCCTGCAACCTGGAGCACCAGGAAGATGGTGCAGATACCCCACCAGCTCGGCAGCACTGACCTCATGCAGTTGTATTTCTCTGGATGTAACCTGTGTCATTTGGATTTATTTATTTACTTCCAGGATGTCCCAGTCCCAAGTCACCTCAGATAATAGAGAACTGACTATTTGATTTCACCTTTCTAAAACCTGTACTTACCATAGTTTTCCAGAACACAGTTGAACAAATACTTCTCAAGTGTGTTGGCTGATTCCTATAGTTAAAGAAACAAAACTACCTAACATATTTTCTGGCCTTTGCAATGCTCCCAAGAAACCAAAGTAATATTAATATACTCAACTGAAGTGTTTCGATATGTGATTCTGTCTTTTGGTAATCATTTGCCCTGTGATTCATAAATAGTACACAATGATTACAAGTTTTAAAAAAATTTTACTTTGATTCTTCCTCATATGCATTTGTTTGCAGCTACTTTCATTCAAGTGATAAGGAAGAATGCAATACAAGTGTTCCTTGTATTTGTACTACAAACTCAAATATTTTAGGAAAGTTACTTAAGTAATAATGTCTGTTTATGCTAAAAATAGCTTTTTCTTTTTCCTCCGGTGATCTCAGTCAAGACTGCAGCTCCACTGTTCAAGCACAGGCCTGTGCAACTTACGCCCAGGGGCCAGATGCAGCTTGCAGCATGTTTTATCCCACTCGCACTGGAGACACACAAACAGGTTGGTAGATTTTAACAACCTGCTGTGCGTAACAAGTGCCTGGTAAGTGACCTGGAGAAGGCTCTTGAAACCACAGTCCCCCCACCATCACCCACCCTGCAGTGAGCAGGCAGAACTGCTGGCCCGGGGAAGGGAAGGGCTTGGTAGGAGCCAGGAGAAGCCTGGTTGGAGGCCAGGCTGGGAGGGCTCGTGGTAAAAGCAAGGAGGCAAGAAGCATGGGGAGCACAGGGTAGGGGCTGCTTTGGGAAACTGAACATAAAATAAAAGGTTGGGTGGTGTGCTTGTGGAAGCTGGCGTGTCCTCCACACTCATAACAGGGAGCGGGGTGAGGGTGTGTGAAGGGGGTGGCACGGCCCATCTCAGACACCTGCACCTCAACTAAAGCACATTTGGATAACCCCCCGCAATGCACCTGCAAAGTCCTGGGAACAAAACCCAGGTATCTCATAAGTCCGCAAGATAATGTTGGTAAATCAAAATACCTAACGATCCACCCATTCCTTTGAATTCTGCTGGCCTGTTATTTGCAAACATGAGGTTTAGTTCAAGTTATTTAAAGTAAGCTTTTTTCCTGGCTTTCTTATTTATTTCTCAAAGCCCTAAAGCATTCCTGTGTATGAAGAATTTGCACAGAGCCAGCCGAGCACCATCAGTGCGCACTTTCTTACAGAAACACTGAACTACACCCAGCCTATGTTTCTTTAAAATGTGCAGGGCTTTTAAAGATGTTGCTACTCACTGAAAACCCAGTTAACTTTGTTTCCACCGAGACCTGCCGCTTCGTAAACACCCGGTTCCTATCCTCGTACTCGCTTGATGTGAGCAAGACGCCGGCCAGGTAAAGGACACCCTGCGTGCGGCTGCACGCTGACCGAGCGGGCGCAGGTAGGAGCCCCGGCGGACCCTCCAGAGGCGGAGGGACGGCCGGGCCC
>NW_008825498.1:3128451-3136927 GCF_000699105.1 Pygoscelis adeliae | reverse complement strand
CCTCCGGCCTCGGTGCCAGCCTGCCATTAGCGTCTTTTACAAACCCGTGATTTCCCCAGGGTGCGCGGTACTGGGGACAGTCTGCAGCAGCCTCCCGTGGGCGCAGCGAGCCGTAATCCAAGTAACCTTGCAGTATCAGGCCCCGAAACTATTTTCTGGTTAAAGGTGTATTAAAGATGCCGTGCTTATAGTATGCGCGAAGATGTGCCTGTGAAGACAGTATACAAAACAATGTTATTCAAATAACGTGTTTTAGAAACAGGCGATACTGAGGATTAAAGATTTTATGGGCATTCCTTTCCAGCAATAATCTGCCTCTTGCGTCTCTTTATTAAAACACCCACACCGGAGCCCTTCGTACCACATCAGCCTGCAGTACGTTCTGCACCTTCTGACTTCCAGGGAAGCGAGGCACTGGTGTAGGCAGAAGACTGGAAAACATCAGGGGTAATGTTTCAGCTGCAAATGCATTTAAGCATGTGGCATGACACCTTGTGTTACCTTTGCTGTGCACTATTAGAGGGAGAGTTGAAATCATGCACATCAGGGTCTGAGACCTTATTGACCAGATGGAATCTATCCAGAAAGGTGATCAATTAAAATCCATTACTCACACCCCACGAGCTCTTCCAGGCACCTAATGCATTGTGAGAGCCGCTGTTATTTTACGAACTGTGCAGGTTTGATTGGAATTATATACAAGTTAAAATCGCTAAGTGCAAAGTGTATACAATGGTTCTTGTTCTCTATTATTAATCACACATTAATCACTTGAGATGTGCTTACACCTACATTCTGCTTCCAGCAACAGCATCTGAACTTCTGCTCTTGAGAACAACCCAGAACTGTAGCACTCAGCTTCAGGTTACTGAGTTAAAGCTCGATTCCAGTTAAGACAACTGAAGTATTTGGAGCTCATATTTTCCAGGAGCCAACTCTAATTTTAATTAGTGTTCATACCCTGGGTTTTGCTTTGGGATCCCCTTCACCTCTCATCATTATTATCGTGTGTTTAAGTTGCATTAGACTATTGAATTAATTTACAAGGGTATCTAAGAAAAGACTCGTGACTACTACTTGTACTCAGCACAATTTTTCTATGCAAGTTACTAAAACTGACCAAACCATTTCATAGTTACCGCTTTCATTTCCTAACTCCAACACTCATAAGCCTCAAACACAAAAGCAGAAATTTGTCTGAACAACTATTAGCAGTGTGATGGACAGTGGTAGAAAAGGCGCTTGCTTTTCTGAAAGATAGACGGTCGCAAAGTATTTTTTCTCTTTGCAAGCTTCTAAGCTTATGTTAAAAGAAGATGTGCTGTCACAAAGATATAGATATAGAAGATATGTAGATATAGCTGATATAGAACACGAATTTTATTTCCTGTTCTACTCTCAAAACTGTCTTGGTGATAAATGAAACACTTTTAAAAAAACCTGTCATAAATACTCCACTAAACAGAGAATGTAAAAGACTGCATATATGTAAAAATGCAATTTCATGAATTTGTACCTCAGCATGTTCCGTGTCTGCTTAACGAGCACATCAGAGGAGGCAGTGTTAGATAAGCTATACTGAAGAGAGGGAAACAGACTGGTGACTGGGTTGATGAAACATCGCAGAGCAAGCTATGACAACAAGTAACGCGACGTTTGAGAATACTGTGGGAATTATACTGGCATGTGCTAGCCTTTGATTTAAGAAACTTCCTTGATTTAGGCATCACGATTCATGCGAATGGTTGGCCCTTAAGACCAAGCACGCAGGCTAGCCAAGCCCAGGTGCGAGCAAAACCCACAGCCATGTGGTTTACTGCTACACCCGATGTTCTCACCATTTGCATGCGTACCCATGTGTATGTTTAGAGGTTATTCTCTGGTTATATTTTTCAATATCCGAGATGTTTTAGAGTTCTTCTCCGGACAATTGTTTGAGCAGTGATCCAAGCTGTCTGTCCTACGTGCAGGACTGTGGGAAGAGCAGTGAAAGCAGCCTCGGTGCTGTAGCACATTCTCGTGTCTTTTCTGGAAAACTAATGAGTTGTAGCCTGAGCAAAGAGGAGCTCTAACTGGCACCAGCACGTGAGTCTTATAACCTGAACAAACCCATTTCATGAGCTTGAGTGTGGATTAGAGGAGCATTAAGACAGAAGCCCAAATCAGAGCACAGTTAACTTTCACTATAGAAAAAGCTTAAGTTTTTTAACAACTGTGGCTGGGACGTTTGTGACAGTTCAGACTTTACTAAGTAAATGATCCAAACACGGCTTTCTGCAGCACAGTGGGGAATAATTCAAGGCCAGATTTGAATCCAGTGAAATCAGCCAGGGAATTCTCAGGTCTTCAGTGCTGTTTACTAATTATGTGTAGTACTGAGAGGAAAGCAGCGACTTATTATTTTGAAAGAACGGGCATATTGTACCACTGGTACACGCAAGAAAAAGTTAAAAAGAATAGGTGTTCCACAGATATGAATGGTATTTAAACAAAAAAGAAACCAAACATCAAGACAAGTTATATTCTTAATCCATCAAAATGGTAGGCAAAGAGATGAGGGTTCAGGATGGCTTAGAATAAATCCTTGGCTTTCAGTTTTCACTCTCTCTGTTACGAGTTATAGTAATAAATTAATAATGATGGCGCTTCTTGCATAGGGAAAACTGCCTAGTATGGCAACTTTGGCTTTTAATAATTTATGACAGTGTCTTGTTTATTCTCCAACTTAAAGCTGCCTGCTATGCAATAGCCTTTATCTAGAAGGCATCTAATAGTACATTCCTGCCTACTTCAAGAAGTAAGAAAAAGCAGAGAGAAATCATGCGGAGAGCAAACCCAAAATGATAGCTGCCAAAGCAGCTGAAGAAGGGACGAATGTACTGGGAGGAACAGGTGAAGGGGGAGCAATGTGGGACACCTCAGATTCACCTAGAATGAGTAACACGTAGGACTCAGCCAGTGCTTCCCTCCCCATCACTGCATGGGCTAGCATAAATCTGTTAATATTCAAGATGTCTATGCTGTAAAAGAAGAAAGTTTTTGTAAGGTGGCTAGAATCAGTTTAGAGGCTCAAATTAAGTTTCGGGCTCTCTGCAAGCTTATCTTGGTCTGTTAACCTGGTTTATAACTCATGGCTATTTAACCTAGTATTAGTACTGAATGCTAGAAAATGATCACATCTACCCTCAAAAACTGGTGTATCAGTTCCAAAGCCAGTTGTCCATTTGCAGTTTCAGTTTGCCCATGGGCAGATAAGCTCCATGAAGGTAGGCTCCTACAGGGAGTTCACTAAAGGACCTTAAAAAATGACCTCCAATTTTGTTTGAATGAGAGCTACTTTTACTACATCAACAAAATTATTCAAAAAACAGTTTGTGAATTTCAGAATATGGCTAGAATATGGCTAATGGTTAGAAAACAAACAAAACAACTTAAGTAGCGTAACCAGATTACGGCTTGTTAGCTATTACACGGCTTGCAAGCAATGCAAATGCAGCGAGCCACTGCTGCATACCACAGTCCTCTCTCTGTGAGAGAGCATGCCTAGTGTGCTGGGCCTTGGGCAGGGGAAACGGCCACCACGTCAGTGGGCACTTGTCAGTGAGACATGTAGGATTCTGCAGATACGTGACACGTGGCCTGGCCATAGCGGCAGGTCTGGTCCCCACAGTCTGTATTTAGAGTCTTTGCGATGCTGGAGTTAGTTACAAGCCATGGATATTATGGTGTGGAGAATCACGCAGCTGAGGGACAAGGGGTGCCGAGTATCGTAGGGTACCGGTTGTGATGGATGCACCTGGGTGCCACCCTACAGCAAGGGGACAGGTGATTCTGGGCAGGTACAGGCTCCCGTGTTCCCAGCAGATTCAGTCCGTATGGGGATTCTCATGATGCCTATCCATTTCCTACCTGGAAAGGAAAAGTCATTTGTTATGAAAAGACTATGTGTCAAAATAGTGTGAGCAGACGCTGTTGCCTTGCGCAACAGCAGCAAGTGTTTTCTGTACTGATGCATGGTAACTTGCTCCTTAGCAAGGCAGCTCTTCCCAGTTCTGGCCTGTTCATAGCACTGAACAGACCGTACAAGCTTACTCTCAGAGTAAAGCAGGCTCATACAGTAAGCATCATGTGTGAAGGGAAACGTTTAAAGAAGATGGAAGGAGTAATAGGAAGAAAGTAGGGTCTTGGTTTGGGGAAATGTAGGTAGTGGCAGGGGGGCACCTTTTTGTTCTTAGCTGCTTTACAGCAAATTTTGGAATTTGAAGGTAGCCACTCCTGAGATTAACCCATGGGACTCATCATCACAGAGGAGCCTTTAAACAGACAGCTTAATCCTTGTTCCCTCTGCTGCAGATCACAGCTCCTTAGAGGTTTGCTCCGTATTGTCATGGTGATGAAAGAAAAAGTCTTAAACAAAATACCACGTAAGTGTCACTAGTGAATATACTACACTAATAAATCAAATGGCTTGAATCCATTCTCGGGCTCTGAGGGCGAGCGGCATGGTACGTCTTGTGACCGTATAATTAAACTCTCTTCTTCCAAGTCAGGGCAGCCTCGTCCTTACTGCCTACTGAAAACAAGTCCTGGCTTGTGCTGTCTCCTAAACAGTGCCAGGGGCTGCCCCTGTGCACTGCTGCCAGGGGCACTGCTTGGGAATAGGCCAGCTGGCAGGGCCTGATCCAGGCCAGGGAGCCTGCTGACAACTCAGCAGCAAGGACAACCACAGGGCAGTACTCAAGCCTGTGCTCTGGCTCCCTCCCGTTCGCTAGTGGGAAAGCCTGCCGAGCACTGGTCCCAGCCGCCCACACCGCTTACATGTTTTGCTTCTTCCCAGCTCTGCTGTGGATAACTCCAGCTCCCTTCAGGCTGCGGTGGAGCAGCTAGCCTCGAACAGTATGGATGTGCGCGAATCCACGCCAGTCAGCCTTCTTTCCCTCCGCAGTATAGATATGCTGGGCTTAAGTGATGCTTAAGATGAACTTTTCAAACTGACAAGATCTTCTTGACTGTAGACAGTCAGCAGACCCCACCCACTTTTCAACATATTCTTCTTCCTTGGGCATGGCATTACTTAAGGTTTTTCAAGAACAGTCTTTGTAAAGTCTTCAACACAAGGGTGCACCATAGTGGTGACAAAACCAGTTATGCTAAAGTAGTATTAACACTGAACCTAAAAAAGGAAATTCAGTTTCTGAAGTTACTAAAATATATAAAGTGCAGTGTTATCAGTAGCTCAGTAATTTTAAAACCTTGTCGAATTAAACTAACAGGAAGAACTTTGGTGGGAGTAAACTGGTCTAATGATTGAAGTTTAAAAAGTGCCACTTTTTTCCAGCTCTGAATATGTGTCTGCATTTTTTTATTCACCAGTTAGAGCAAAAACAGAGTACTTTGATGACAGGTGTTCAGTTTCAGCTTGGAAAATCTTATTTTATTTGCGTTTATCTCGGTAAACTAGAGACATCTTATAAAAAGTAGGCAAATATGATTCCCAAATGTTACCGTCTGTCAGAAAGTTATGTACTCATATTTCTTTTATAGCACTGAACACAAAGAAATAGCAGGAGAAGACATAAAAAGGTCAGCCATCGTAAGATGCCATAGGCAGCGCTTGGTGGTGGGATGCTGAGACGACCGGGCTTGGGCCCAGTGCGCAGCCACCCTGTGCCGGTCGGCAGCTGGGAAGCCCCTGAGGCTGCAGCCCCTCGTGGCTTTACGGCCGGGGGGCAAAACCTGCCAAAAAGCTGCTTCCTGGGTATATTGATTAATTTAAAACCTATTTTTGCTTTTGATTTTTAAACTATCAGCTATTAATTTTTAATTTCCATGAATGTAAGAACCTGACTCCATTTGCTTCACTAAAATCGGGCATCCCCTGAGGGTTTTTTTTTTTTCTTTTTTTCCACAAGTCTACAGCTCGCCTCGTCATAGCCATGCATTGTACTATGAAATGGTGCAATCTAATTTATAGCGGAACTGACACTGCAGCTTTGGGATTAAAAAGTCTGAAGCGTTTCATGTTGTTTCCTAGGAAACCTTAGAAAGCTTCAAATTGTAACAATTCATCAAATTGTAACACAGTCTGCTGAAGAAAATGTTATTTTGCATCTAGGCTGGGAATCTGCCCGGGGATCTAGCCTAGGCTTTGGGATCACCTCTTGCTTGACGGATTCATAAAAGTCCAGCTGACCCTGGAAGACAGACTCTGAAATACTTCATGCGTTTTTCCTCATCTATCTCACCCCAGCTAAGTGGCTGGGATGTTTGTGACTTTTAAAACTTTACTAAGGAACTGACTCAAACCAAAATCCTTTCTCTATATTCGAATTTGACATTGTCCCTACAAGGCTTTATACACTGGAAAGCTTTTAGAGCTGTAACTTAATGCTCCGTTAAGAGGAAATGAATCCATAAACCCATGTTAGAATGAAGGACAGGCACATTCAATCAATATAAACAAGTTCTCCAAACTTCAGTAATTGAAGCCTCCTTATCTTTTGATTCATTTGTATAAAACACATTTTGTTTCTTTGAGAGAGAAGTTCTTTCTACAAGTGGATTGAGAAACATCGGTGCAATCAACAGGAACACCGACAAAGAAATGCTCTTTGTTCTGGACTTCACTAAAGAAATTCAGTTTTATTGTTAACAGGAATTTTATATTTTTCACAGAATTTTTGTGCAATAAAAATACAAAAAGTATAAAATTTCTTAGTGTTCCCTGAGCAGCAGCAACTTTGATCTTGAGCACAAACACAGTCCATCAGTATATCAGATAAAACAGCAGACTCAAACTATCATTTAAGCCTGCGAGAACACAATATGCTTGCATATGTACATGAAAAAAAAGTTCCTCAAAAGTTATATAGCCAATTGCATTAATTATGACTTCCAAAAGTATAATGCACAGAATTTTTTAACAGACTTGAAGAATATCGTACTGGTATTATGCAACTTAAGCTTTTGTGAAGAAGCTCAGCGTCTACTATTCTTTCTCCACAGAAACGTTATTTTAAAAAACAATCACAGCTCTATTTTAATTCCTAATCCACAGGGTTGTTTTCTGACCCATTTCTGCTATTTCCATGTCGCTTCAGTACTTCTTTGTGAAGAACCTGAAAACAAATAAAGGAACGTATTGGTTGGGTCACCTTCTTGGGATTCTACAGAAGTACTGTAGAATGTTCCTCCCAGGCGTGAGCATCTTGGAATCCTCGGCAGAAGTTTATGTATAGAAAAAAATAATACAGACTCACTAAGCAGACCAGACGTCTGTGGCCCACCAATTTCTCTGTGATTTAGCTCTAACATAGACTATTTAACTGAATTGTGCAATAACACACTTGAAGAACCATTTTGATGATATACAATAGAATTCATTTGTCAGTCTGGTAATTTCAGAAGAAATACTGCAAATTTTTGGAAGGATAAGAACACAGTGCTTTTAACTCTGTTTTGAACGTAATCAAAGGCAGTATGCGGTTTGGATGATGATGTTTCTGGCTCTCCACTCTTTGCAAAATCCACTTTTAATTAGTGGCAGTTTTATAAAGGGAATGTGAGACGGGTATTGGCCACAGGGTGCCTTGGAAAAAATACAAACTGTAAACTATAGACATACATATGTGTAATTGGGGTTTAATAATAAAAAATGCCGTCGTACAGTACCTTCTATCAAAACGTAAGGGCTTTACAAATTCTAATTAAGCTATGATACAAAGTACAATTATCTCGTTTTACAAAGATTGTTTATTATTCTGTTTCATAACAGCAGCACTGACAGCCTAAGTGACCTTCTCAAGAACATACAACAAGCAATAAAAAAATAACCTAACTGTCCCTTTTCTGCCAGTGTTTCCACTTGTACCAGAAAAACATTGTCAAATGTCATCAGCCTTTTTTCCTTTAGCTGCAATTATAGTTTTCTGGAAGCAAACGTCAGTTCAAAGCACGTGCAGTTCCAAGTCCCTGTATCTTGGCACTGACATTACCCTTTTTGCCTGCAAATTTATCTGCTTATTTGTTTAGGGAGCTAAAAATCTTAAGTTAATGGCTTAGCAGTGAACAAATTTTTCATAAAGTGTCTCGTCTGTAGACATTACTTGCTTAGGTATCTAGCCAGAATTTAGATCCTAGTGCTTTGTTTCTCTCCTTGTGGTGTTAAACAGCATCATTCTTTTTGAGATTTACTGCCGAGTTAACTTGGATATCGTGAAGGATGCGGAGGCAAACACAGGCTGGAGAACTTCTCCTTCCACAACAGCACACTTCAGACATAGCCCTCCACACCGCCCTCTTAAGAGATCAGGGCTGCCAACCCGGGCAGCGCCGGGGCAAGGGCAAAGAGGATCCAGGCCGCAGGGGCCTCGTTCCCAGCGCCCCCAGCTCCGCCTGAGGCCGCAGGGGCAGCTCGGCGGGGGAAGGGGCCGCAGGCCAAACCCGCCCAGGCCGGAGGGACGCGGTGCCAGCAATG
>NW_008825498.1:3112462-3127306 GCF_000699105.1 Pygoscelis adeliae | reverse complement strand
CGGGTCGTCCGCGGTGGTCTCGGCTGCGCCAGGCTGACCTTTTCGTCGTGATTACACAGTGGAAGCACAGCTGTACCGAGGGGAAAGTGCAGTTCAGCCTCTTTCATTAGATGACAGTCAGGGAAAAAGTGCAGGGAAAGTAAAACTATGAGAAGAAAAGAGACTTAATCGAAATGGCCAGTCTTAATATTCTCTCGAGTAGCTTATCTTCTTTCGGCGTGAGTGGGAGGAGAGGGAGGAGAAGGGCCCCGTGCTTTTTTTTCGGTCTCCTTACTTTGGTAGTTTGCTTGCTGCATTTGGTGGTACTTGCAGGATAGCAATTAGGATGCTGTCTCTGATTTGCAGTGCTCATGCTAACATTGAGGTATTGCTGAAAGGCAGACTACCAGTGTCATTGTTTGCTATATATATACACAAATAGAGTTCGAATGACAGATCTGGATTCTAAAGCATTTCATTTTCCATTTAGCATATGGATGAAATGGTGTGAATATTCTACACCAATTTTTAAATATAACCACATTCAGAATCAATTTTTATGGAAGAAAATGTCAACAACAAGCTTAAAATAACCTGCTATGCTTCATTCAAATTACCTTGTAATACAGACGCTATACGTATTTTCTTCCAAAAGTTTTGAAGTTCTTGACTAGTGAAAAACTGCACACTTCAGCTGCCAAGGTTTAACCAGCTCTTGTTGCAATGTGATGACAGCTTTTGATAATAGTAGGGTTTTTTGCAGACAAAGATGTCTGCAAAACAGACAATGTTTGTCATTACTATATCAATGAAAACTATACTGGTCAAGTGAAAAGACAGCAGTCCTCTCCGCTTGCTGACTACTCCATTAATTAAGCCATTTTAAAAAATGAACCAACCTGATACATAACAAAAAGGTATGATACTGTTATTGTATCCTAAACATTTTGGATAATTTAATCTTGTGAAAGCTTTTCTAGAATAATTCTGTTTTAACCATTTTGTTAGAGTGCAGATTTCTGTCTAACTAGCTGCTTGGCGCTAGTTATTAATACAAAGTACATTTCAATAGTATTCTTATTCCATGAGGGTTTTCTTTTGTCTCAATGTAAACATATAGTAATTTATACTCTTGCTTAAATAAGCATGTACAGGTTTAAAAAATCCTGATGTTCAAATGGTAATATTTTTTATATATATATATGTCAGTCAATGAGAATAGCCTTTCATTAAGAGTAGTAAAAATCATGAACACAAAGAAAGGTTTTAAAACAGTGTTGTAAAAATACTGGTTTCACACATCAATATCAATGGGAAATCTATTTTGAGATTCCCCCCCCAAATGCATGTTGACAGTGTGGAAGGAGGTATGCCAGGTCATTGTGATCGTGGTCATACAGTTTAGATTTTTTCATGAATGATTACAACTTGATGAGGTCCTTTCTCAGGATCATACGTATTCTTGCGAATCATCTTTGGAAAATATGCATACTGGTTTTCATAGGAATAAAAAAAAAATCTTGGCTTGAAAAAAAATTTGGACTATGGTTTTAATTCTGCAACCTTTATTTAAATCCTTACTTGAGTGTGTAAAATGCAAGGATGTTTTAATATTAAATTAAAACTTCACTTTCTATCCAGGCACTGAAAACAGTAATTACACTTTCAGGAGCTCGGTAGCTTGAATACTGAGTTTTGCTGAAAATGAGATGCCTGTTGTCAAATTCAGTTTTGTGCTATCTTAAAATTGGGCTTTTGAAACCCAAGACTCCTTTCTTCTAGTTTATGAGTACTTTTATGTGAAGTCTATGAGGACAAAGGCAAAAGATGAGGGTGGCCGCTGGTCAGTGTTTGATATTTCTGTGTACTTTTATGTGATTGTTCCCTTCAAAAGTTTTTTTTAAAAAACACGAAAAGGCTCTGGAAACTAGAGCTGCGATTTTCAGCACTTTATTGTTTGTTCTGCTCTGTGTTAGGGAAGAATGCAATAGTTGTATTTGAACACTTTTGAGTGATGCTTAAGCGACATGACTAACTTCTGGATTTGCCTGTCAGTAGCGGGAGGAGTTCATGTAGTGAAACGTATTATTTTTGCCCTTCAGCTTATGTTGCTTTTTGTGTTAGAGAAGGTGAAGTATCAAAGAAATGCCACTCGCATGTGAGCTGGGTAATACGCTGGGTCATGTTTTCCATGGGTTTTGGAGCAGCCCCAAGAAAGTGGGATTGCCTGGAGCGTAAAGGGCTGTACAGTGACTAGTCTGAACATACAGTCCCAATGACTTCATATAGGGTGCTTCTGGTTAACTAACGTTGTTACTTATTTGGCATAAGTAACAGTATACATTGGTTGAGTTGGAGGTGTTCTAGATAGAACCATCTATTTAAAAATCAAAACCAACCCCCTGGCCCCAGACTTTTAGTTGTCTGGTGCATAATTGTTATGCATATTTGTTGAATTTTCAGAGCGTGTCTCCCTTTTCCTCACTGCACACCTGCACCTATGTGGGCTGACTTACCCTTTAACTAAAGGAGTAATGAGGGAAGGATTGCCTGCTGTGCCTTTTACGTGGAGGGCTTGATTCTAATTCCACTGATACCAGCAAGAGTAATTTAACTTTTTTCACTCCCTTAGAAGAAAATGCTCCAGAGACAAAATGCCGTGCTTCCGTGAACAGAGGTCAACAGACAATTTCTGTGTGAGGTAGCCATCCTAGCCTCCCCTTTTTTAACTCAGTATTTCAGAGGTCATATTTTATCTACAGACACTCTACGCAATCCCCAAGATTCTTTGCCCGACTCTTTGTTTTCTAATACATCTTGATTTTTATGAGTTACACCAGGTCTACGTGATGTAGCTCTTTTGAGGCTGATTCAGTGATATTTTTTTTTTAATACCAATATCTTGTTTCTAGACACTTCATGCATAACACTAATAAATTACACAAGATATTTTTCGTGTGCCCCATTTTTATGCCAGAGGAAAAAGATGATGATTAACCTTGTGACTCGAGATTAAGAGAACTCACTGTGGTCGCTGCATTTCTTTGGGAACAGCATGGCCTTCGGATTAGTTTCATTATAAATATTTATTCTTGAGAGAAACAAGTTTCTTGAAATATTTGTTTCTCTGTTGCCTTGAAGCAGGCTGGAACGGAAGCAAAGAGCCTTTAAAACTTTCCATTTCTGCGTGCCAGCCGGCGTATTCCTGCGGCAGAGGTCCTTGGACACCAGGCCTCTGTGCCAGGGTGTTGGGGAGCAGCAGCCCCGGCGGCTCTGCAGGGGAAGGGTGACGGTGCCCTCCCCGGCACGGGCACTGTCCCACCGTGCCCAAAGGCAAAGAGCCGAACAGAGGCCCCGCAGGGCTGCTCCCAGCTCACTTGTACCTGCTCATGGGCCCGTGGCTGCTCCTCCTCGCAGCTGGCCTCCCTGCCCCTGTAGTGCATTTGTAATTTGAAGCGTGGCAACACTAGCTGCGTGTGGAAAGTGTGGTCACTGTGTTTCCCTCCTATTCTTTGGGTTGTAGACTTCGTCCAGAGCGAACCCTCTGGTGTCGTTTGTGTCCTTGAGAATTTTTCTTCTGAATTGCGTGTCTCGTAACTTCATATCTATGTATCTGTAACTCTTTTCTATTGCACACAATGTTCATATTACAGATTTTTAATAAAAGTACATTTGTGTGCTCTACATTTATATTTGTATGTAAACATTACTTCATGCATGTTGAAATGATATACTTTTTACATGGCATATTTTTCTTCAAAACAAATATTTGGTGTGTGTATGTACGTGTATACATGCACCCATACCTCTATATGCATGCATGCATGCATGCATGCAGTGCTACTGGGACAAACTTCCCCCTCAGTAACTGTGGATTGAAGCTGTAGGTCCAATTTCCAGAGTTCACATCAGATATTTATATGGAGAGATTTAAATTGTCAAGGAGTTTGGGATGAGGGGAGTTGTCTTCAGGGTTTGTTTTTTCAATTTTTTTAAGGTGGTGTAGCATGTGGGTGAAATGGTGAAAAGGTGTCTGCGTTAAAGGCATGGAGCTGTAAGTCACTGCTGTCAATATCAACAATCAAGTCCTTCTCTTTCTCTTCCCTCCAAATGGTGTCTGCCAGAAATTTTCGGTAGCTGAAGAACATCTTATGTAGAGGGTGTATTTCTTTACTTTCTTGTCCTGGGACTTCAGGAGCTGTTTTCGGTTTTTCTCAGTGACTATAGTGGCTATAAATTTCTGCATGGTGGTAGCAGAAACTCTCAGATTTTCCTCTATCTGGGGAGCGGGTCGTGTGGTGAGACAAAGAGGTAATTAACCAGAGCTGTCAGCAATACTGACGGTTCTTCAGGTGATATGGTGTCAAGCAGCTGCTGGAGTGGTCCCACTGCTCCTTGTATCCTTTCTTCCGCCGCTGTGCCAGCTGTCTGTAGATAACTAGTGCTTCTTCCCAAAGAAGTTTTCTGCTGGTCACTATGTCTGCACGGAGTCTGGCGAGTGCCGAGTGCTTGGGAAGAAGGAAGGGGAGAGGGGGCTTCAGTTGTTTCTGGTTTGTCATGAGACCACTGGCGCCGAGGCATCCCTGTAGTGCCGCTCTGAAAATCTGAGTGGCCCTGCCCTTACTCAGGCTAGCGAAGTGGAGGATTAAATAACACTCTTCTGTCGTTAACAGTCATTAACTATTAAAACTCTCTTTTTGTGTGTCACAGCCATGATTGTCTAGTGCCTCTGAAGGAATATTCCCAGCTGTTTGAAAGTCACTCCCAGTGCCACTTCACATTGCACTCTAACAATCTAAATATAAGCATAACCATCTATGCCATCTAAGCATCTATTTGTTCTATTCATATTAGCATTTTTTTAATCTTGTCAACTGTAAGCATACCCTTTCTATATGCACCCTAACCCTCCTTACCTAGGGAGAGGGAGTTAGCATGTAGCTTTTTTTCCTGCCTATTTTTATATGGTGTTCTCTTCCCAAATCTTGACGGTTGTGCACCACTGGCCGTACCTCAGCCGCCACGTTCTTGCTGTTCGTCCCCTGCCTCTTATGCCGTGCTCTTTCTCTGCTCCGTTGGTATTGCACAGCATAGGGAAATAGAGGGATTCTGTCTGTCAGGGTATTTAATGATTTTAAGAATAACATGGATGAGAAACTTAATAGCGTAATTCTCTAGTTCTATGTTTATTTGGCTTCCTAACAATAGAAATATATTATGAAGCCTTGTTTTATGTAACTCTCTATGTATGCATTTGTGTGGCTTTTTCACTTGTTTCCAACTGTTTCTGCTTTTAATTGACCATCAAAAGTGGTGTATTGTAAACCCATGTGCAAGTTGTAGTGCTGTTATTGGCACAAATACACATTCTTCAAAACTGGAGTGTCCCATTTAAGAAATAAACTTAGATGAACTGCATTTTACACTGTAAATTTTTATCTGCAAAATGTATCTTGCAAAATCATCTTGAAGCTATGAAAGCATTTGTATAACCAAGACTTCCAGCACTGGCTAAGGTTTAAAAAAAAAAAAACAAAACCCAAATCAAAAAAGCAAACTAGAGCCATGGCATGGTTTTGAGCTTTGGTGCGCTGCTGGTTGTACTGTTAACTCTGAGCCTGGCAGAAGTCATCCACTCTGGGGGATGTAGAGGTGTAGCGAACGTCTCCAACTGGAGTGAAGCCTTGCTGTGACATTTTGCTGCAGAACCAAAAAATGGGTCTTGACATGTTTCAGTTACTAGTATTTTCCCCGTCCATGCTTTCTTCTGTGCAGAGGCAGGAGTACTTACCGAGAGGATAGCACAATGTAGAGGTTAGTGTCTAAGCTCTCTGGAAATGGAGGCTTGGGCCAGCATCTTCACTGGGAGGAAAGCAGGATTTAAATTCTCTTTGTGTAATAATGTTAACCCTTCTTGTTTAAACTGCCATAGCCTTCTATTGCCAGTGATCGGAGGCCTAATGAGCTAGCTCAAGGCCTGTAAATTCTGGTCAGGTAAGAATTTACATATCACTAAAACTATGCAAGTGAAGTTAAGAAAAATCACAGCAAGGTTTTAGTCAGGGATTGTCAGGGATTTAACCCTTTCATTTCCCCCATTTCTCTAGAATTTGTAAATTCCTTTACAAATATTCTGAGTTTTCATATTTCATTACCTTAGGCAAAGTCCAAACTCTCATAGCCAGTTTCCTTAGCTTATACCACAAAAGGCAATTGTCTCATCAAGTTTGGTGAACAAACAATATACCACTTATCACAGCATGGTTTTGAGCTTTGGTGCACTGCTGGTTGTACTGTTAACTCTGAGCCTGGCAGAAGTCATCCACTCTGGGGGATGTAGAGGTGTAGCGAACGTCTCCAACTGGAGTGAAGCCTTGCTGTGACATTTTGCTGCAGAACCAAAAAATGGGTCTTGACATGTTTCAGTTACTAGTATTTTCCCCGTCCATGCTTTCTTCTGTGCAGAGGCAGGAGTACTTACCGAGAGGATAGCACAATGTAGAGGTTAGTGTCTAAGCTCTCTGGAAATGGAGGCTTGGGCCAGCATCTTCACTGGGAGGAAAGCAGGATTTAAATTCTCTTTGTGTAATAATGTTAACCCTTCTTGTTTAAACTGCCATAGCCTCCTTACTTGACATCATGTGCTTATTAAAGTGCTTTTGATTCCTTATTTAATACCACATCAGATTCAACGTTGTACTGCTTCTCATTTATCGATCGGTGGGAGCAGTTATAGGGACAGTTTGACTTTGGTGATAACGACCTCTCGTAGTAGCCGCTTTGCGGTGTAAATACCCCCAGCGACTTGCAAAGAGGCTCTTAGCAAGGTCAGCTGCTGCTAGAGGAAACTGCAAAGCCCATTTGTTTTACTTTGTCTTCTCACCATGCAACAATAGGAACGGCTGACCAGAAGGGGTGAAGCAAGATGCTGCTCACTGTATGCTTTTGGAAAGTACTTGTTCTATTCTTGCGAGCACTCAAAAGATCTAGAGGAAACAAATACACATTATCAGTTACAAAATGGACAAAAGTTGCCAAAGACACTTTTTTTTGCATATGTTTCTTAGTTCAAAGTGTATGTTACAGTCCTGATTGACCAGTTTGACTGAAAATGTATGTGCTGATTAACGTAACTTTGGAGTAATTCTTAAATATAGGTAGGAATTGTAGTTGCTTGAAAGAAAGTATATGAAAAGAAGACAGACGTATTTGGGCAGATAATATGGTCAACATTTTGTAAGATAAGTTTCAGTAGCAGTGCACTGTTTATTGTGCTTAAGATCAATTTATATGTATAAACTGGTGTACAATCTTAGAGATAACTTTGGATGTGATAACAGGCAATTCTCTCAGCTTCAGCTACTGTCAGATGTTAAAATCTATTGCATGAAATTAGCACTGGATGCTAATCAGCACCCTGTTTCGTGACTTATCTAATAGTCCAAATGACTTCCAGCATCCCATGTAAGGGGAGTGCAACACTTTGTCTACCATTTTTTGGGAAATGGTTGTGAAAACAAATGTAGTTCTTAAAGCTGAAAGAGTCTGGCGGTTTTTGTTTAGTTGGTTTTTAATGGAGAGCTGGATAGTGACCAGTTTGACTAGTTTGACCTCCTTCATAACAGAGAATTCAATCAGATTAAATGTGAGTTTGACGGAATTACTTAGTTAAAATGTATTTTACTGAGCTGTTCCTGTTTAGGATAATATTTTCAGCTTCACTGGGCAGCTAATGGGTACTACAAATATAATTTAGATCAACAGAATGTAATGTGCTTATCAAAAAATAAGTTTACGCATGACATTGGGGTTGTTGTTATTACATGGTGTTGCATAAAAAATGGTTGCAAGTATTCAAGGCTTTTTTTCCCCAACTCATTAAAAATTGGAATTTATATTTCTGAGCCTTCAGAAAAAGGGGCGGTCTAGATTAAGTAAAGTTCCCTTGAAAAGAATTATGTGTACACAGTGTTTTTAATGGGTTTGGTTTTCCTCATAGCGGAAGCGATTTTGGAATGCAGAATGCACGCCCTTCCCAGATGAGACACCTCTACAGCTGAAAAAATCAAGTGTCAGGACATCAGTGACTGCTACTTCGATTTCCAAGGCGTGGCTTAGATGCGGGGATGGTTTCCAGAGCACTTCAGTGCTGGAGGTAAAATGCTGGCTTACTTAACGGTGTAAGAAAGAGATGCAAACTGACAGTTAAACCAATTTCCATGCTTGACTGAATAATAAGATGTTGCCCTTTTTTGTGTTGTTTCCCAATTAACAGCATATTGTTATAACTGTCAAAGTAGACAAAAATGGAAAGCAAGGTTACGTAAGGGCATTGTCTTAACTTGTTAGTGTAAGTTTCTGAGCATACGTTAATGTGTTATGTTCTAGATAGTACTTACCATTTGGAAAATTACAATAATACACTGAAGGATATAAAAGTAATTTGACATTTGGGGTGGAGTACTGCATTTCCTAAAAAATATGGAACAAAAAGACTCCAGTTTGCATCTGAAGATTTTTTGCTAGATCTAAAGGGTATGTTTGCAATAATGAACTCACTGTAGAAAATCCTGCTTTTTGATGACCCTGCGGATGTGGATCTTGGTGCAGATGCTCTTTTGGATGATACATCAAATTGTACTTAATTTTTTTTGTGCGTGTTGGTCTTGTTGGTCATGAACAGAGATGTTCAGCCAGTTCTGAGTGAGAAGTGCTTTGTGCTGAAGATCATCTTCAACCAAGTTGCTTTTCTGTTTCTTCTTCTGGTACTGAGCAGTCACAGTGTCGCATAGCTTGTGGGATTCAATAAAATCAGAGGCGGGGCCACTGAGTGCTTCTTTCTGTAACCTTTGAATAGGGCACATGCTTTATCAAGCGTGCTCTTCCTGCCCACTTTTCACACTTTAATGCTGAAAATTCTGGCTGTTGTTCTTCGCAAGGTCAGATGTGATTCCTCTCATTGTCACAGTAAGTTTATATTTTCCAAAACAATGAAAATTCAGCTTTTATATTACTGTTCTCGTGCTTTATTACCTCACTCATTATATCGCAGTCTAGTAGAAGATAGAAAAACTGATTTGAAATTGTGGACTAAGTTGTGATGGGTGAATAACAACAGTTTTGAGTGTATTACTACATGTTAAAATCATCTTTAATGCCTTAGTGATTAAATCTCTCTCTCTGTCTCTTTCTAACATAGTCTCTGAGACCTACTGGTAAGAAATCCAGGATTAAGAAGCATCTTGGACCACTGTTAACATCTGCTGAAAACGCAGCAGGTATGTTATAACTATTTCATGTTAGCATTGTCAGAAGATTGTCACTTTGTTTTGCCCTTTATCAAGGTAGAAGCTGGCTCAAAATACTGGTTTGCTTTCTTCTTCTGTTACTGTAATCAGAAACTAATTTTGATGAGAGATACAGTCGTGATGCTATTGTGATTGGGCTCCTATATTCACCTAGAGTGCCAGAAATGTATTCTGCAAAGCTGCAGGCACTTCAGCTATTGCTCTGGAACAGATGAAAGAAGCATCACTAATGCTGTATATAGTGCATGTTCTAGCAGGGACAGGATATTTAAATTCTTCACGTTTTTAAGAGGAGGGAATGAAAAACAACACTTAGCTGTCTAGATAGAGGATGAAATAATTCTTCTGCTAGAGACAGACAAGCAGGCATGAGAGAAAACATATTTTGTAAGTATGAGCAACAGATAGAAAAACAGAATTTTGTCAACCTCCTGGCTTTCAGAGTCCTCTATATGCACCCGAGCCTGTTTAATATTGTGATAAAGAAGAACTCTAGGCATAATAAAGAGGAGGAGGAAGACTTATCGACTCCTTGCAGTTCTTTCCCTTTTTGAGTTCAGAGGAAAGGAAAGAAAGAGGGGGCAGTGGCTTCTTCAGTCTTTGTATTTCTACTTGCTCCAGTAGCTGTGCTGCCTCTGTTGGAGTTAAGTGACCTACTAAGCACCTTTTGTCTACCTTTTGGGGTTCAAAATCATGCTTTTCCAGATTTCTGGAAAGAACCTGTGTGTTGCAGGAGGAGATATGGTTGTGTTTCTCTCTTCTGAGCCCTCCTGCCTAATTCCAAATCCCCAGTAATTGTCTAACTTCCCATTTCCCTAAAAAACTTTAGTAGTTGTAGGAAGTAGAAAATTCTGCCTTCCTATGATTGCTAATTCTGCATGCTCCACTGCTAAGCATTAGTCATTTTCTCCTTGCTTTTGTTATTAAAAATGATGGAGAGAGGTATTTTGAATTTAAACATCTCACTTCAAAAACACAACAGCTATTCTTCGTTACTCCTGAAAAGTTTAAAATTTTTTTTCTCTCAGGACAAAACTGGAAAGTCATCTCTACTGATGGCATACTTTTATTCATTTGTTATTTATTGTATAAAGTCAGAGAAATCCCAAGCCCAGAATTCTAAGGACGGTCTTTATTTAAGCCACTTACTATTTTGAAAGGGCACATGTGGGAGCATTAGGACTGTGTGTAGAGGACTATATATCAGACAGTCATTACTTGTCCTCACTCTCCTGAAGAACTGATTGATAGCCTCATTGTATAAAATGAAGTGTTAGCATTTATTGTAGAGAACCAAAATGAAAATAATATGTGTATGTATAAAAAAAATACATGTGAGTTAATGTTCCAGTATTAATCTCTGATGCCTGGTGACAGAATTGATAATTTTTTTCCAGTTCAAAAATAATGTAGTTTACTTTTTAAGAATTTTAAATTTAACAATATCACATTTGTGTAACAATCTAACACTTTACAATTTTTTTTAATAGGATCTGCTGCTGCTGAAAGCTCTAAGGAGGCTGAGGACATAATATGGACCTCTAGTGGCAGTGATTTTTCAGATGATGAAAATAAAACATTGATTGCAAGGTTACACAGCGAAAAAAGTCACACTTCCAAAACAGGGAAATCACCTAGCAGACATGATTTATTGTTAGAGGACAGTAGTAGTGAAGGTAAGTTCAAACACAAGCAGATTTGTCAAGAAACCTTCTGTCAACTTCAAGTGCTGTAATAAAAATTCTTTGAGGTCATTCTAACAAGATGACATGGTCTAATCCTATTTCAGTTAAATCAGTTGGCCTTTTTTCATAAATTTCATCTGAGTATGGAATAAGCTCTTAGTGTAAATTATGTACAAAAATTTTAAAGTATTGGAGTAAAGGAAGGAGCATAGTTGGGCAGGCTATACATAGAGTAAAGCATGTCAGTTCATTTCAATATATTATAGTTTATTTGTACCATTTCCTTCTCTGTGCTGTGGTACAGATACTGGGGTTGTGAACAGCTTTCTCTGCCCACCCTGTTCTACTGGTGATACTGCTGTCTGCATCTACTGACTAGATGTGGCAGACTTTGCAGCTGCAGATAGCATCGTGTTCTGTGGCGTGACTTTTCATTTCGGTACGCAGTATTCCTTGTTTCCCGTTAGCTATATTGTGGAGACAACCATGAGTTTTGTTCTTAGCACTTGCTTTCTAATTCACGGAGTAGGGGATGACAGAGGGGAGAGAAATTGATTAAAAAGTGTGGCTGAAGACAGAAAAATCTTTACTTGTGTGCTCCATTACATAAGCATTAATTAGGATAATGTTTCATTTGCATTAGAACTTGTTAGGAAGTATTTTCAATGTGACTACTTCCAGGAAAATAAATCAGGTTAGCTCTGTAATACTTCAGCTAGGTCTGAAGTATTACAGCTAGACTTCACCTCCTGGAGGTCTGGCAAAGTGTTCAAACACCACTGTGAGTTGATTCTTTCATCCTTATTTTTGTCATTGATTTAACACTGTCATTGACATATGTGATGGTCATCTTTCGTAATTCCTAGTAATTTTCTTTCCTTATTTTTGAAATGGAAGGACTGTCCATTTTCTAGACTGCAATCTAATACCAGGAATCTTTCCAACCTGCCATTAATATCATTCTATTGCACTTGTCTCCTGCAAGTATGTCCTGCAGGTCTTAATCTTTAATTCTCTTTTTTTAAGAGACAGTACACAGACTTATTTTTACTCTTGTAAGATAGCAAAATTTGGTTTCTCTGTGTAAATGAAGAAACCCTGATGCATTATGTATCTGCTCGAAGGTACTGAGGAAATCCAGTCATTTCCTGTTTTTCTTCTAAACCCAAAAATATATTGAAAGCAGTTATTGAAAGCAGCGGGGAGTAAAAGAACTGTAATTTCCATTGCTTTTTCAAGTAACCATTGTATACACTAATTATAGTATTGTACACATGTATCTATGTGTGTGCATCTATAGGTACAGTTGTAAATATGGGGATAATAGCTGAGAAAGTATTTTTAAGTGATGTGCCCTTTCACCTGAAGTTCATCTTCAGAGACAGAGTGTTAGTACTTGAGCGTGACAAGATAAAACTGATTGTCTCATATTTTATTAAGGAATTTATACTGCTGTCACAAGTTGCATGCAGCTTGCCACACAGCTTCGAGAGAGACCTCTTTGTGCTACCTGGTCACTGATGTCTCTGTTTAAAATTTCTGATGAAGCTTTCTCGTAGTTAGAAACAGAAATGCATTCACCTGTGTGAAAAAGCAGGCAACACCAGAGCTGTGTGTTTATTTGTCTGGGTGACTTCAGAGTTCGGAAGTTCCATGAAGAAACTAGTGATTTAGACTGTGGTGGCACTGCCAAGTCCAGAAGGTACTGCCACAGTTCCATGGATCTGTACAGATGCCTGGAGCGTTCTGCAGGTGCCTCCTTTCTCTGCTGACTCTCCCCTGTACGTGACTCTTCCGGTGTTAGAAATGTGACATTTGCAAAACCAAAAAAGCTTTCACCCCTCCTCCTCCGAACATGCTCATTTATACCAAATACAATGAGATTCTTCCTCTCAGTACCTTGTGCCACTTGGACCTGAAGGGTGGTGGGGCTGCTACGGCAGCTGAGGCTTCCGCTGCCTTCAGGAGATCCTCGGAGGTATGGGTGGACTTTTGGAGTTGCATTAAACACCACCTGGCCATGAGGATGGTGGAAGGGTTGTTCGGCATCTCCATCTTTGTTTATTGCCATTTTGTTGTGTTTTTTTTTTAAAACCCCCATCTTTTCTTGTGCCTGTTTCTATTAATTTATCCTAAACAATCCTCTGTCTGATGTGCTTAGAGGTTTGATTTGCAGACCTGTGTATTTAGCCATGGTGTTTTAGGAGGTGACCATTTCAACTAGCCTTTTCATTTCTCTGGGGGGGTTGCCACTTATCGCAGTATAGCAGATGTTAACTTATACCAAATTTTCAGCTGTTCCAGGTCACTGAGGTATTTGCTTAGAACAATTAATTCTGAACAAGTGCAGTTGGAAAATCCAATGCAACTGGGCAACCCCCCCCCCCCCCAAAAAACTCGGGGCCCCCCCCCCCCCCCCAACTAAAGCCAAGGAAAACTAATAATAACTAAACTAAAAAACCCCTACCTACTTAAGCAGTTAAATATACTGCCTCCTTATGGGCAGTACTTTGAAATCTTTTTTTTAATGTAATTTTTATATCTTTCTTCACAGAAGCTTCTATTGTCTGCTAGTAGGATTTAGCTTTTATGAGACAGGATCACAAAATAGTTAAATGTGAAGATCAGTTGAACATATGTAAAAAATAACTGTGCTTTTTCCCAAGTGAGGGATAATTGTAGTATATTACTCTGACTTCATGCTTATGAATAATATATGGTGATTAAGAAAAATGCTTTTTACAAATATTTTTATTTTAGATGAATCAGAGTTCATTGATTGGGAGAAGGATAGTGATTCTACCGATAGGTGTGATGGATCAGAAAAGGATGACAGCTCACTGGAGATATCAGACTCGGACTCCTGCACAAATCTTAAGTCTCTGCCTGTCAAAGAGGAGAATGATGAGCTTTGTAAGGTGAGAAACTGCTCAGGTTAAAAAAAAAAAAAAAAAGAAAAGCTTCTACTGTAATTATGGAGTGTATTCGTATTTGATTGCATTTAATTTGGAGGAACGTGAGGTTTTTGCTTACCTCATCTCTCCAGAAGGAATTCTGTATGCAAGAATTTCAAGGCATTTTCTCTGACTGCCAAACCTCAAAACCAAGCAGTGCCCCACACCTAGAGCTTGGTAGTGTGGTTGCTGAATCACGCGATGGCTGAGGGGGGAAGGCACCTCTGGAGATTATCTAGCTGAACCCCTCTGCTCAAAGCAGGTCAGCTGGAGCCGGTTGCTCAGGGACGCGTCCGACTGGGGTTTGAGTATCTCCAAGGATGGAGGCTCCACAACCTCTCTGGGCAACCTGTGCCAGTGCTCGGTCACCCTCGCAGTACGGAAGTTTGTTCTTACATTTAAATGGAATTCCTTGTATTTCAATGTGCGTGCAAAAAGGTGATCAAGTGAGTAGGTTTCTCACCAGAGAGGTGATCTGGATTCTCTACAGCCCCTGGCTGCCTGTTGCAAGTTGACATCCAAATTTCCTGTAACGTGGTGGGTGAGTTAGTGTTAGATGATAGACAGTTACCTATTTCTTTTCAGTACTTTGAGACCTTGACTATATAAAAACCAGGTATCGTGACTTGAGCGTGTTCTGAGAGTGATGATGGGACTAATTACAGGACTCCCTACATCACTGAAAAGTGATGAGGACTGAAGAGCTCAGAAAGCTGGCAGCTACCAGCTAAGATCTGGTAGCATCTTTTTCTTTCTTTTTTTTTTACTATAGAAAATATAACATTATTATAAAGAAGGCATGCTGTATCAAGTATAGAATAGATGGCAGAAATGTTGATCTTTATTTAGTGTCTTACAGCGAAACGACTTGTATTAAAAGACTCGAGATTTGACGCTACCCTAGGCAAAGTTAACATG
>NW_008825498.1:3066240-3112076 GCF_000699105.1 Pygoscelis adeliae | reverse complement strand
CTCCGCCGGCGGCGCGGAGAGCGCCGGGGCCGGGCCTGGCACGCAGGCTGGAGCTGTGCCACCGCCTGCGGACAAGGGAGGGAAACGGGCTGGGCTTCGGCCGGCGGTAGAGATGGGGATGGGGAAGGCTGTTACCGAAGCAGATTAAAGCCTTACTGAAACTCATTTAAATTTATCTATCGAATCTTTATTAAAATCACTGTGAGAGGGTATGGATGGAGTATGACAGCGAGTTCTGCTCGCAGAGGAAGAGCAGTCTCCAGTTCCCCCGTGAATCAGTCCCGTAGCAGGGTCCTGCTGCCTTTCTGGGGATGCTGCCTTGCTGCGGCCGGAGGGTGAAAAAAGTGGGTCTGGACATAGCGCATGGCAGCATGCCGGCCGCTGTGGCGACACATGTGAGCCGGCTTTCAGCTCGCTCACATGGGTGTCCATAGCAGTTTAGCATCGGTACCTCAGAGTTCAGCAAGGGTTAGTCAAGTATTTTTCAGGTTCTTGAAGAATTGATTTAAAATAGATCGAGTCCTGGGCAGCAGCGTCAGAAGAGACCTCACCATTTGCATAAACCTGGGAAAACAGAACTGGGATTTGTGCAAGCAGTAAAAGTTGTTCTGCTTTTATTATACCAGCGTGACTTACCCTAATGTAGATAAGTACATTAGAGAGTTGGATAATGTAGATAAGTACATGTAGAGAGTTGGATAAATGTTACGAGACACGTTTGTATTAGTAAATGGTGCTCACGAGAGGGCTTTTTTGGATGCCACCGTAAAAAGTTTTTAACCCTAACCAGGATAGTCATGCCACTACAAAAGATGTGGGTACACTGGGAATCGGAGGATGCCTCTTTAGATTTCCCCTTCTCCCTTCCCAGTTGGAGTGCCATGCGGTGGTAATTTTCATGGGTGGTCAGCCTCACCAGTAAACTTTCTTCTGGGAATTTGGTGTATGCGTGAGGGTAAATCTCCAGCGATCGCTGTGTCTGTTGCAGTCTTTGTTTTGCTTTACTTGGGGTATGCTGTTTTCCTAGAGAAAATTGCAGGCGAGCTGTTTGAGAGGTTTCCAAGGGAGAATAGAAAAGCAGTGTTCACTATAGGAGGTCATTTGCTGTACGAGTATTCTTTAAAAAGGCCTGTTAATTTTGTGGCCTAGTTCACGGTGGGGGAAGGAAAAAAAGCCAAATGTTGATATATCATCGTTTTTGTGGTATTTACTAAATCTCTGGAACCTAATGGAGTGTGTGGATAATCAAAAGACCATGAAATTTATTTTACCCCACTTCAAAATATGCCAAATACTAAGAGGTTCTGGAGATTTAGAATTGCTGCCAAAATATCTTTATGGTAGTATTTACCCATGGTAGTAGTGTACTAGGTTTCTAATGTGAAATCTCAAAAGATTAATAATTTTATGGCTTTTTTCCTCTTACATACCAATAGGTCTAATTTGAAAATTAGTTCTATTCAGTGATAATTAACTATGTAGAAAGACTTCATGTATTGTTTTGGTATGAAGATGAAACTCTTGCTTATCTGTAGGGTGTAAAGCTTCAGTCCCGATTCAGTTCATGTTCCAAGTCCCTGTGCTGTGTCCTTCCTATCAACTAGCCACCTCTGACGTGTAAAGCTGCTTCATAGAGGATAATGAGGAAGGCAAGCTGAAGCTGGTCTTGTGGTGAGCAGCTGTTAGCTAATTTTTGGTTTCGGTTCAATTCAGAATTTTTGAAGAAAATGTGCAAGATATGACATGGTCATGCTTTACTTTCCTTTGTATATTTTTAGGGGATGGGAGAGTTATTTTTTTAATTGTTAACCTTCCTTTGACCTATAACTGGTTGAATTTTTGCTTAAGGTGATGCAGGACAAAGATCTGGCAAGGCCTGATCCCAGATGGTTTTAGTTTGAGAGTTCCTCTGCTTTCGGTTGCCTGTGCTGGATGCCTAGTTGACCTTTTTCTTGGAGACTATGGTGCTAAAATAAAGATTAACCATCAATGTTAATTTTTCAGCATACATGTTTTTCAGAACACCATGTAATCACCTCAAAATTGATCTGACGTATTTTTATGCATTAGTAATGACTACTTTTTGCCTGACTTGTGCAGAGACCTTTCTCATGAGCTGAAGTTCCATATTTTCTAAGAATTGTTCATCTCTGCATTATTTTCAACTTCTAAATATTTTAATGCTAGGGATTAAATGAAATCTAGTGCTCTTGTACGTGAATTCATGTCTCCTGCCATACTACCTCCTAAACTGGGAACTTTCTCTGGCCCTGTGCAGAATGACATCATCTTCTACTCAGATCCCTCCTTAAAACACTTTCTGTAACTTAATCCCTTAAAGTAGGACAGTGTTTTTATGGAGTATTTAATTTTGGTATCCTGCAGAGTATGGTCTTTTCTTTTTGTCCCACTTATTAAATCTACTTACTAGTTTCTGATGGGTAGCCAGATTTGCTTGCTTTATATGCAAGGCAAGTGAGATTTATCCCAGAGTGGTGTGAGGAGAATTTTTCGCCCTTCATATTGGTAATGTGTAGGAATTGGATAGTCTTCTGTACTTGCTATGCAGCATTAATAAAGCTTAACTGGTTATAGCAGATGCTGTTTATTGCAGAGCACACTAATAAGCTGTCTGCTGATCTTAACTTCTAATTTGGCTGAAAATTCATCAAAAAGCCACATGGTTAAGAGCTTGTTTCCTTTAAATACATAGAATGGCAATACCCCCAGAGTATCTTGCTGTATGATGATAGACAACTGAAAAAGAGAACTGTCATGTTTTATACGTTTCAAAACTCTGTTAAATGGATCACCACCGTGTGCTCAGCTCTCTACTGTGCTGCGGTCTGTGTGCACTGACAGTGGGCGATCTGATGTGATGTTGTTGAGTCTTGTGCAAAAATCGTTGTAATGTTGTGCAAAAGGTTATTTTTGGGGTTTTCCCTGAGGGAAGAACACATTATTTGAGAAGTCCTTCCTGCACATGGACGTATGTAGGTGTATGTCTTTTATCTGAGGCTTCTCATCTGTCAAAATAAGGTTCACTGAGTTGCTTAGTTCATGGATTTGTTACGTCTTAACTTTGCTTTAAAAAAAACCCCAAACTCTGTCATTCTGTGGTGTTACATTGAGGGGGATTCAACATACCTAATGAAATTCTGAAGAGATCACTTAAAAGGTGAGTAGGCCAAGATTTTGCTGTTATTTCTTGGCCTGCTTTTATGTCCTTGCTCTCTTGATCCATTATAATGGTAATTATAACTATCATTGGCTTGGTAATTAGAATTGAGTCTAGAACTATTGTTGTGTAACAGAATTTGAAATAGGTTATCTTAAGGTAGGGAATCATTATTATGGCAAATGGAATTTGTGTCATCCTGTCAGACTGATGACTTAACACTGATAAAGGGTGATGGTACGACCATGTTATTGCAAGCAATTATTTTTGTCAGTCCATTACCAAAGAAAGCTTATTAGAATATATACAAGACTACCCACAAGCTTACTGTGTTTCTAAATGTGTACTTCATGGAATAATTCAGATTGGAAGGGACTTCAAAAAGTCTCCAGTTCAACCTGCACAAAGCAGGCTCACGTGCAAGGTCAGACAAGGTTGCTTAGGGCTTTATCCAGTTGGATCTTGGACAACTCTAAGGATGGAGACAGCATAACCAGTCTGGGCAACATCCTTGTTCCTTCCCTGCCTCTCTCCTCCCCGCCTCCCCAAAAACTGGAACCTTACTTTTCTGGGTAGAACCGGTCTCTTCTAGCAGGGCTCTTCAGGTGGGCTTTTTAGGCAAGACCTGTTAATCAAAAGACTGCAAGTCAATAGTGGTACAGAAACAGATGCCTTTTGCGTTCATATCAGCAAGGTGGAATGGTTTATACCTGAACTACTAGACAAAACTGAACTTGTGCACCAGCTGCTTTCAGCTGCATTCCATCTACAGGGATGTCTCTCTATCTTCTGATCCAGAAATGAAGCCTTGAAGCTTTTTTCCTTGGTCACAGACAATAGTTCTCCTCTCAGCTTTCTGTTTCCATGATTCGCTCAGATTATCAGAATAGGAAACAGCATGTTTCTGGGTGAGCTGTGGCTATCTGTATTATAAATAGCTTCTCTTAAGTCTCCAGTTAAACAGTGACCCCATTAATTTTAAATCAGGATTGAAGATATTAGTTCAGCAAATACCTAACTGGCTCAGATGTTCCTTGCTTTGATGGTTTCAAGTATCTTGGGAAGACTTTTCTTTGTAATTCCGAGAGACGAGTTCAAATCTCAGTGTAGCTGAATTGGCTCATTATCCTCCTCAAGAATGACGCAGTCAGTCATATGAGTGTCTTGACACTCATTAAGTGTCTTTTCGGTGGTGTAAAAATGTTGAAAGTCTATGGTGCCCATTTTGAAGGAAGTTTCTTTGATCGCAGTTGTCATACAAAATATGCACTGCATATTACAGGTGCTTGCATGCATGCGTGTATGCTCTTGTAGGTGATCCAGAGTGTCACTGAGGTAGCTGTGCTTCTTTGTGCCTAGTTTGTGAAATTCCCTGGATGTCTTATTAAGTATAACAGAGACTCCTGTGTGCCACATTCTGGGTCTACAAAATCTGATGGATCGCAGGAGCTATCACAGTGACATAAACAGACTTTAGACCTTGCTGCCTTGTGCTGTCATTCCCAGACTGTATTTTTATGTTGTTTGAAGCACTGGGCTGTTTGTGCATGCTAATCCAGCCCCTCTGCTTTGTTTAATTTAAGGCTTCAGCTGAGCCTTGTAGGCTTTCTTGCACCGCTCTGGAGAGCAACAACTTTAAGTGCAGCTGACAGCATTGCTATCTCGGCATCCACGTATCGAATGCCCCCCGCTTTGCTGTCTCCCGCCAGCCTTCCCCACGTTTGCCTGGTGTTTTAAACAAGATTCAAGTGGCCTGTGTTAGTTTTCCTGCAGCTGCATGCTGCAGGAGGCATCTGCGTTTCCTCAGGTCTGGCACCTGTCGGCAGCATGGCTCTCTTCACAGCACCGCAGAGGGTCTTCAGGAGTGCTAGGGAGAAGCAAAGCGGTGTATTTTCACCCTGTCAGGGCCCTGACCTCCATTTCAAGAGGTGAAGCAAAGAAAGAGGTTCTCATCTGTCTCCTGTTGGTAGCCTGCCTGGTGCTAGAGCAGAATAGGCTACGGGAAAGAGCAGAGCATGCGCTGCTGGGAGTGCAGTGCTCTCCTCTGAAAGGAGAGAAAGGATAAAGCCAGAGGAGTTAACAACATTAATAGGAAGTTGAAGGCTTTTGTCTTACTTGTTTCCCCTGATGAGGCGCTCTGTTGTTTGCCATTATGGATAATTTGCTAATAGTTTTGCGCTCTGCAAAGAGCCATGAGGACAGTGAGAAAGCTGCTGGGTTTTGATTTGTCTAACTTTGTCTTCCAAACTGTCTCAGGACTCCTCAGGCCAAATTGGAGGAGAGATTGGTTTGAATTTGTTTGAAATCCTTTTTGAAGGAAATGGTGGAAGAGAAGTTTTAGTGGAATACATAGGATCAGTCTTAATCATTTCTTGTTCCGATAAATGTGCTTTCTAAATAGTGTGGTTCTGGAGGGAGACCTGAAAAGAGGAGATTGGCTAATGGCTTGAATTTTTGGTTCAATCTTTCTTGTGGGTTGTCACTTTGTTTTAAAAATAGTTTTATGATTTTTTTGTGGCTGGTTCTGTCACCCATCATGCCAGTTCATTGCATCAGGCGAAGGCCCGAATACATCAGGGAAAGTAAAATGCTCTTTTACTACCAGGCATGTTTGTTGCATCCAGTGGTGAAGAAAACATTTCTTGTCCTTTTAAGGTACCTAGTGCAGTTGCAGCTTGCATCTTTTCACAAGTGAACCTTACTGGTCTAGGGGTTTGTGGCAGCAATACATGAATGACATACACATGGCTATGTTGAAAAAAATGCATGTGTAATACTACTTATAGAAGGCTATTAAGTGAAAATAAGATATTTAAATGTCCAAGGTCATCCAAGTCCTGGTAGAACAAGTAAAGCATGAGGTGTACCAAGATCATCCAACTATCCCTGTATTTAGGCTTCATCTTCTTATGAGTTTCATGTCACTTTTCACCGAAACAGAACTGTTCCTTTGGTGGTAAAGGTTAGTGTATACCGTCTCTTTGTAGAATCTATTGAATTGTGAAGATCTGGCAATAAATTTAGAATACTTTAGAAAACACAGGAAGACCAAAGTTTAGAAACTACTCTGTACTAATCTTGGGGTTATTAAAAACCTCTGAGGTTTTTCCAGTGTGTTTCTCCCTCTCTTTAATGGATGAAGCTCTTGTATATCTGTGCTTGTTTCTATCTCGCATGGAAGAAGGCAGCTGTGTGGGGTTTTTGTTTTGTTTTGTGGTTTTTTTTAAGTCATGCCACTGTATCTTTTGCTTGGAAAGAATGCAGTTTGGTGGTATGGTATGGGGAACAGGACATTTGTTCCTGGCTCCCATCGCAATGTGGAAGTGTATTGGATAGATAAGAGAGGAGTAAATGGGGGCAGAAGAAATGGAATAAAACTGAGAATGTTTATAATAAAACTTAACAAATTTGGAGGTGGGAACTTTTGTTGGGTGGAGGGGTTGGCTTATTTGGGGACAATGAGACGGGACTAGGGTGGGGTGAAATCCTAATGTCTCTCATATCCAGTTTGGCAGGGTCTGTGTCATGTTCTGTTGCTCTTGCTTTGTGATAAACAGTTTCTATACAAACGTCTGAATCATCTGTAGATGACAATTCAGATTTATAGTTCTTTTGTTATCGGGACACTTACATTCCAGACTAATAACCCTGGTGACTGATTAACTCTTTCTGTGGAGATGGTCTGTAGCAATGGGCTGTAACTCCATAACTGTAACATGTTAAAGAGGATTTTGCCTGCTCTGCAGGAATCTGTTAGCGCACTCTCATGTATATGCCAGCTGCATACAACCCTGCTCCCGTGCTTTTTTTTTTCCCTTTAGTGTATCGCTATTTGCCTTCAGACCAGGGCAGCAGCCTTGACTACTTGATGGTTTTGTCTTTGTCTGTCCTTGGTCTCTCTGGAAATATGCTCATAAATTGTTACTTCGTATGATATCTCTCCCACTACTCACAACTTCAGCGCAGCTTTATTATTCCCACTTCCTGGACACATGAAGAAGCTGTTGCACCTGGCTGTTGATTCACTGCTCAGTCCCAGCACAGTGGCATACTTTTTGACTTGGTCCCAGTCATTCTCCTCCCACTCTGTCTCCTCTTCCCAGCACGGTCACTGTTTCACTCACTTGTCCCCATTCACCCTCACCTGGTCATTGCTTGGTCTCAGTTCACCGGTTCTCTCTTGCCTAATACAACTATTTAGTTCTGTGCCACCAAATACTCCCATCTGGTTGCAACTCTTCAGAAATGGTGGCTGCGGCAGCTCCTCATATCAGGTGTCTCACCTGTGCAGTGCTGTTGTGGCAGCCTCTGGTGCTCTGCACACGACGACTGTTGTTTCTCTACGTGTATTTTTCTTGTTGTTACACCAGTGGAGGAGAGCCCTGTTCGCCCTTTGTAGGAATCCTGATGGGGCTGCTGGGAAGTTTGATGCTTCTGAGAGGAAATGACTTGTTGGTATTTTGCAGACACCTTGACACCTTCCTGTGCATGGGAAAGGGACCACTGAAGCTAGGTGAGAAAAGCAGACTGGAACTGTCTGCTTGTGAAGGCAAACACGATGGGCAGAGCAGCTTCATCCTGACATAAAGTAGTCATGGACAAGAAGGGTTGAGGTTTGTGTTGGGGTTTAAATACTCTGAAAAGCTGCTAAAAACACTGCAACTTTAAAAATCCATTAAGGTTGCATATCAACTGTGCTTGTGGATAGTAGTTTTGGTCCTCCCATTCACAAAAGAAAAGGTGAAGTGGAACTAGAAAAGCTTCAGAGCAAGTTGAGAAGAGTGATCCGATATATGGGATGTTTTCGGCATGAGGAAAATTCTGTAGAATAGAAACCTTCAGCCTCAAAAAGAGATTGCTGTGGAGAGGACATGAAAGAAACCCATGAATCACAAATAGATAGGAAGAAGTAAATGAAGTGACTAGCTACTGTATAGAGCTAGGAGACATCAAGTGAAACTAGCAGGTTGATTCAACGTTAAAAAGGAGTTTATTCATCCCACCATGTGAGCTGCAGAGGTCCTTGCCACAGGATGATATGGATGCTGAAAGATTACATGGGTTCAAAACTAACTGGACAAACTCATGGAAGACAAATCTGTTAAGGATTAAATTAAAGATCTTGCCTCTACTTGAAGCCACAAACTGGAATCGGGGAGACTGTTCTGTGGCAGCATTGCCACATGCTTGTCCTGTTTTAAACTCTTCCCTAAACATCTGACATTAATCATTGTTGGAGACAAAAGTAAGGGGCTAGAATGATCCTTGGTAGATTCCCCTACAGCTATTCCCATGTTTGTGTGCTGTGGGCTTTTCAGCCTGTATGAATTTTGTCCTCTTTCTGTCGCCACCCTCGGTGCTTTCTCTGCAGAGCAATTGAGAAGTCACATACCAAAAGACAACGTTGCAAATGGATCTCCACTTGGTGCAATGCAGTGGTTACCCTTTGTAGCTCTGGTTCTCTACCACCTGCTGCTCTGTGTGGCTTCTGCAGGGTGTTTTTTCACGTAGTCTAGTTTATGCTTACCTCATGTTTTTAATAAAGCTTTCTGAACAGACATGGGGATGGAGGGGAGCCTTTGAGACAACACAGATTTTGTAGAGGGTGATGGCTGTAGCCAGACTTGCCTAGAGAAGCATTTAGCTTCCCTGGAGTGAGCTGGTGACAGGCTTCACAGACTAAGTTTCTTTAACTTGCTTGATTGGGTGAGGGAGACGTGCAAAGGTAAGTTTGGGTTTTTTTGTTTGATTGAAATGATTGAAATCTTTCATTTTTATGACTAATTGGAAAAGCACTATGGTTTTCTTTTTTTAAACATATGCATTTGTTGAAGTACATTTAAGCATCATGAAATTAAAGAAAGATTGGCGTTGCTGAGTTTCATTGTGAATCTGATATGTTCCAGTAATAAAGTGATTTGTCTAGGATATGAAGCACTTCAGGATCTTTTGGAATGGGAGAACAGTATAACTAGCAGTGTAAAAAGAATAAATAGTACAAATCCACAATGCTGAACTTTCTTTTTGGGGTAACAGGGTAATTGCACCTCCCTTTTGGAGCATGTATGTGAATGCATGAGTGTATAATGGTGTGGGCTAAAGTTGGAAATAGGTGCATAATGCTAAAGTAATAAATAATGTGTTGTTCATAAACTCATGACACAGGATTATTATATTGAAGGTTCATCTAGCTCGGGTCCTGAATTATAATAGTATTGGGAAAAAAGTGTAAGACTATGTTAAACGTTGTGCAGTGGGAGAAGGAGGATCTCTATTGGAGTTCAGGTGCTTTCTGAACCAGAAGTTGCATTGAGATTAAGTCTGAGAGACATTGTGAGTTTTATCCTTCAGTAGCTGGCTCAGTCCCTTTCTGAAGCAATTTCAGTTCATGGTCTCCAGACATTTGGCGGGGGTGGATACCCCAATCTAATAATGCATTATGTGTTTAAGACAGAATTAGAAAAAAGACCTTTTAGTCGTGGCAATTGTAGATAAAGCATCATATTTCCTTTCACTCTGTTCTTTGCAGACATGTACAGAGGAAAGAATTAACAATATTGCAGACAGTAATGTAATAGCTTTACAGAGCTGCTTGTAAAACCAGATTATATAGCTGTATACCAGGAAACTTCACCAACGGTGAGCTTTGGCTAATGTGTTCCTCCTTTACAGGACTCAACAGGATCACCCTTATCATGTAAGATACTTGTGGTGTGTTGGGAGGATAGAAGAGTTTTTGTATGGAGTTTACTTACTGATTTAGAAAGGAAGGGTCAAGGCAGCTCTTTGCACTAAGAAGCTTTGTCATTAGCCTGAGCCTGTAGTTACTGGAGGAGGAGTAAGGAGAGAAAGAGATGTATTGTTCGCTTACATAGTTTGTGGGGGAAGGTTGGATTAAAAAATATCAGGTTATGTAGACTGTTCAGAGGGTACAAATGTAGGATGAGGAAATAAAATAGGACATAATTGCTGCTCTCATATGCCTAAAAAGCAATGAGCCAGACAGCAGATAAGGTTGTCAGTTCAAACAACAACAAAATCAATGTTTTTACAAGAAACAAGTCTGAAAAATATGCAGGAGGGTGATTATTCCTATCTACTTTTTCACCTTTAGGTGCACTTGAGTCTCATTTTCCATATTTTTTTTTCCCATGCAAACAGTAGAGCTGGATTTTTCTTACATTATTTTTGACTTGTGGCTTACATTACTTATAATTTAAAGATTCTGTGATTGCTTTTCTTTTCTGTAAGAGCATTTCATTGTTAAAAACTTAGCACTAACCACAGGAGTTGTGGAGGGGGAAAAAGTAGTTAAATGGGCATCAGAACAGGGCAGAGAATTCTTTCCTTACATGGCTTTACAATTTTAGATAAATGGTTCCCATACATATTGATAGCTTAAATCTAATGAGCTCAAAGGAGAAACTAGGTCCGGGAAAATATCTGGTTTGGTTTCTTCAATGTTAAAAAAAACAAACAAACCAAAAACCCAAAAAAGGTGAATGCATCACTTTTGTTGATAATGAAGATGCTGAGTTGATTCATCATTTTTGTATATGAGTCTAAGTGAAAAATGTTGCACTTATCTTTTCGGTTCCCATCGTGGACGCTGAGTGTAAATGTTTAAGTTAGTTAACACCATCATAGTTCATTGAGTTGGGAGCTAAGTGGAAGAAATAATTGGGGAAATGATGGAAAGGAAAATTAGAACATGATTTTATGTAGTATTGGAAGGCAATGTAACTTCTATGCCACACTTATGTCGTGCAGGTCACTTTTTGAAGACAAGAATGACAGCGAGATTTAAGAGGGGGGGGATTTGTACTCTATTATTATAAAGTACTCCACATAATTTTTTGTTGTATGTGTAGCTTCGCAACTACCTTGAGCATTCTCAGGTTGGCATTTCTGCACGTTTAACGCAGCAGTTGCTTGTGGATCATGACTTCAAAGATTTGGTTGTGAAGAAGCAAAACTTTAAATTCTCTGCATGCGAATTTCATGGTTTTTTAATGCTACTCAGCTGTTACTTAATTGCCATCAATTAATTGGTAAGCATTTTGGAAAGTGGTGGTGGAAGTTTTCTATCTGCCTTGCATGCTCCAGACACTCTGAACAGTCAGAAGTAACAATGTAGACAATAATCATTCGGCTTTGACACAGTCATGATCCTTGTCGTCATCACAGAACTGAAAAAGTTCTACTTTTGTATCACTCTACTGGTGATACAACGTGTGGTGGTTTATTTTCACATTTTGAGCAGGGAGGGATAATTTAAGAGACCACTGAATGCTAATTTCTGTTGCTTTGTTACCATGCATATTTTAAATGGAAGAACAGCAAATGGATTTAATTTTTATGAGATTTGCAGCCAGTAGATCGTAAAAATTCTCCATCTGCTTGTTAGCAGCACTATGCTCCACTTTTTAAAAGAAGAAGATAATATAGCTTATGTGTTTTCCTCAACTGGAATGAACTGGAATGAATGAATGAAATGTTCTGAAGAAGATCCCCAAGTGTTGGTAGTATTGTAGGGTTTAACTGCAAGAAAAATATCTTTCAATGTATTTTTTCCTCCAGCACTATGACTTTTTTAAAATGCAGTTCATTGCTCAGGCTCTTTAGCTGGCACAAAGTTATTGAACAGAGGTCACCACTTCTTTTTGCATTTTTTGGTACAGGTCTCAGCATAACACTCCTTAACTTTTCTGAGGCTTTTTTAGGTGTTGCAGCAATAATAAACCACAATGACTGGATCAGAAACCAATGGCTGGTGACCCACCTGTGGTCCCTTCCAGTTACTTTCTTTGCTGACATTAAAAATATTAAGAAGTTGTACAATATTACCAGACTTCTGCAGAGTTTGGTTTAAAAGTGATTGGACAGTTTTTTCTGGAGAAAAATCCATTAAGCTAATAAGTCAAATGATGCTCCCTCAGGAAGTTCTGGAGTTGCAAATCACTTCACTGGGGAGGAGTATATCAGGGAAGAAGTATTCACTTGCTTTGTACTTCTTCTTTGCTTTATGCATCTTATATAGGCCACTGTCCCAGATAGGATGCTGAGTTCAACAAGTCTCTGGCCTGACTTGTTCTTGCTGTTCTTATTTTGTTTCCTTGATCTCCACAATTTTTTAATTGCTGCGTTATTGTGCATTTAAGTCCTCGGCTTCCAGAGTCTGGTTAGCATGTTATCTTATGTGGCATTACGCCAATGTTTATGGGATTAAAGCAAAAGGAAGTTCTGGTTTGCTGTTTACATCTAAAATGCAGAGTGAATCTGATAGGTTACTTCTATTTAGTGAAACTGAAACTTCATACCTGGTGCCTCAATCTCTCTGGCAGTATGTTAGTTAGTCCCAGTATGTTCAGCTTCTAAAAAGAATAATGCTTTAATTTTTGCTAGATAAAACTAGACTAATTGCATGCGTAGAAATATAAACAAAAAATGCTGGAAAAAGTTAGAAAGGAATTCTTTTGTTTGGTTTTATGAGCTTAACTATGTAGTGTTGTAAAGAGAGGAAATTGTACTGCGAAAAATCAATAGTTGCTAAAACTCTTAAAAACCACACAGAGGACAAACTAAGGCAAACTAGTGCATAATGAAATGGAAGCATAAAACTAAAGTGAGGAAGGTGATAGTTAACGGATATAAAGGAATTAACAAAAATGGAGAATGAAATTAAGACTGAAGAAACCAACTTGAAATTTTATTTAAACAAGATGTGAGTACAAATCTGTTTTAATGTTGTGAAACTCCGTAGAATCCAGAAGCCTGATGGGTTGTATGACATTGTTATTGTGGTTAAAATGTGGTCAGTACTACAAGTGTGTGCGTTTGTTTTTAGAAAAACACGTCAACCTGCACTAGCTTTTGATAAAGAAAAAACACCCCCTTCCCCACCCTAAGCTGCAATTGGTAAAAATAAAAACAAATATCTAGAAATATGTTCCCATATGTAGCTGGTAATGAACATCATCTCCTTCACTGCAAACAGTTATAACTTATATTTAATAAATTGAAAGGTCTTGAGTTTTGTATGCACAGTCAGATAGGCGCAATTTGTCTGCCTCTGTCTGCAATTATTGTAACCACAGATCACGTAAATCTTGTTGTGTTGCCCCGTAGGTAGCTAGACGCTTTTTTCCTTCACCTGTTTTCTGTGCTTTTTATCTGGTAGTAAGTAATTTCCAGACCAAAGTGTTATGAGGGCTGACAGATCAGGTGTTATAAAACAGCAGTAGACTTAAGATGCTTCGACTTTGCATTTGAGCTTCTGGAGTTTTCAATGCTAACCTAATTCTGGCATTATCCTGGTTTTACTCACCTGTGGACGTGATTGTCTCTCTCATGTGCTATTGCACTTCCGGCTCCTCTGAAGTCATGTTTTTACATTGCTTCTGTACTTACGACTCACTCTTGTTATGGATCTGTCCTAGATCTTTTCTCTGACCCTCTAACCGGATATTTTAACTATGTTTAAAAATGGGGGAGGAGAAAGTAGGCAAACGTGTTAGATTGTCAGGTTCGGCAACATTACTGACATGTCCAGTAAGTGCTCTTCGCTTTATTAGCAAATGACCCAACTCTCAAATGAATAAATTGCCATGTTAACGGAGCTACAAGGTATTGCTGTTCTTCTTCAGTATCTGAGTCTTGTTTGCACTTGTTTTTAAGGAGGGTGACCCATCTGGTACAATCTTCCTTCTTTTAAATTGACGAACAGTGTTGTATTTAAGAAAATAAAAGCATTCCTCTCACCTAGATTTTTTTTCCTACCTGGCAGGTATGTAACTAGCTGTAGTTGTGTGCTGTTGTGGTTGCTTTCATATGTATGTAGTTGAAGATGGTTAGAGATGCATTCATGGCTCAGAATTCAACTGTGCTTTGAAAATGGGGCTTTACCATTAAAATTGTTGGTGGATAGGTGGGGTTTTCTTTTGTGTGTTAAATAAAACCGTAACGTGCTGCTGCAATTGCAAGTTTTTAATTCAAACAGTATGTACTAAAGTCAGAGAATGTGTTACTCCGGTTTTGGTCCTGGTGCAGCTAATTGCATCCAATCACTTGAGATTCCCTAAACCGCAAATGAAAATATTCCAGGACTTAACAAACTGAAATACTTCATGTTCCAGAGAGATGAGGTGGTTTAGGAGAAGGGCAGTGGAGCACAGGCCTTGCTGGCTTTTGTGTTCAGCTACAAAATATGAGGACTCGTTGCTTTATCTTTTAGTTGTAAGAGATCCCAACTCTTTTTTCTTTTTTTTTTTTAACATCCCATTCACAGTCTTGAAGGGTGTAAGAACTAACAATCTTACTGAATACATACTTTAACAATACAACAAAAAATTAATTTCAGCCTGTTTGAGCTAATAGTCCTGTGCATTTGCTTAGAAGCTGTAAGCCATGCTGTGTGTTAGGAAGACAAGTAGCCTGCGAAGACAAGTAGCCCGCATGATTGCGGTAAGTGTGTCACATCCTGCCCTCAACTTTGCCCTCCTTGGAGGCTCTGGCAGTCTCCCTGTGGTTTGCCCACTAGCCAGCTGGGAGTGGCTCGAGAAAACTTCTCTAACCGGTGGATCTGGTTCTCGAGCAAACTTTCAGACTTAACAGTATCTTGGTGCTCCTTGCCAAGCCCAATTAGGAGAGACGCGGGGGTACTGGGGCAGGCTTTCAAAGTTTGGCGGAAGACTCATATGTAATTTTGTGACAAATTTAATTGTGTGTATTCAAAGCATGTTGTATGGGGATCACTGGTTTGTTTTGTTTTTTTTTTTTCCTCCTTGACAACCCAGTAAACTCCTTCGTAAACATGAGACTACCGAAGAGTATGAAAATCTTCCCCCCATCTCTGCTCCAGGAGTAGTGTTTCTGGCTGGGCTTGGAGGGAAATGGGTAGGTAACTGCTTTGGTGGTGCATACGGTGTGAATGCCAGCACATCTTTGTTAAATAAATATGAACTGCTCCTTCCGTAGGGATTTTTAAAGATAACCTGTCAAGTCAAAGCATGTCATTGGAAATTTACGTGTCTTGATATGAATTCCCTGTCATCTGTGTCATCAGCAATCTGTGTATTTGTTATTTGAATGCCTTTCCTTCCTATAACTTACCTAACTCTGAATTCACTTTATCTCTGCTACTTATTTAGGTGCCCTCCTTGATCTGGAGCTTGACCATAGAAAGAAGAGATTAAAAATTATCATCTCCACTGTTGTTTCTCTTGCTCTGTGAAAATTTTCACTTATACTTGGTTCTGCCAAATGATCGTTAATTGTTTATAGAGAGCTTTTAAATTGTTCGTTCTTCAAGTAGTTCCATTCTCTACGTTGTCCTGATCAACACTTGTGGGGTTTTTTCCATATGTGAATGTGTCCTTGGTGTGTCCCACAGAGAGGCAAAAGAAAACAGTGTAAGAATTGTATTTTTCATATCTCTCTAGATTTTTTTTTTTTTACTTTAGGGTGCAGTTACTCAGAAAATGGCATTTTGAGCATCAAAAAAATATATCCGCAAAACATCAAACACATGACTTCTTTCTCATTTTTTTTTTTTTTTTTCATCCTTGGGGTGTTAAAGCAGACTTATTTTCCCTGCTGTTACAGTGCTGGAGCTAATACTATTTTAATTTGAAAGGCATAAGCAGGGTTCTGGTTGGAAGAAAAGGACTTTCGAAAGGATTTTCTGTGATACTAAACAGGGGCTACTAAAAGGGCCTAATTGCTTCCTATACAAGTTTTATTGTCTCTTTGGTTAGCAGATAGTTTATTTCTATAGTCGTAATAGTAGCTCGCAGTGTGTAATAGTCAAGGTGAAAAATAATCAGTGCAACTTTCACATATAACACAGGCTCCTGATGTTGGAACGACTGGCCAGAGACGTGGATCATCTCCTAGATGCATGTGTTGCATGTCTCATTAGAGAATCTGTAACTAGACAAAAATGTTTTCTTCTTTAAGCTGATGGTGAAGGGCGGTGGAGTGCTGGATCAGCTATTAACTGATGTAACTTTTCAGGTTTGCGCTGAAATGGTGGAAGCAGCTTCAGTGGGCTGTCCAGGCAGGGAGCACGTTTGCCTTACCGTCTCCTGTATATCCCTCTGACCGCATGGACTGCATGCTAGGCTGAGGATGTGTGTGCAGAAGGTAATGAGGATGAAACTGGATCCATCTTCCTGTTGTGGTGGCTGATGGCCTGGCTGGAAGGTGTTGCTGGAGGCTTGCGCCGTCAGGACACTGGTGGGGTTGCAGGTGGCAGGTATGGGCCCTGAATAGGCGACTAGGGAAAGCCCTCTCAGCAGGTATCTGTGAGCTGGTTTTGATCCTGCACCTACAGGTGTCAAATGTCTTGATCAGTCACTGAAGAGCAGGATAGGACATCAGAGAGAGAAGGGGTGACAGACAGGAGGAAAAGGTACTTGAGGATAGGCTTTGGAGAGAAAGAGGGGGAGTCCTGGGGGGAGGAAATGCAGGAAAGGGAGATAATAGCCATATGGCATGCGGAGGAAGTACATCGAGTTCATGGTTCATTAAGTTCCTTTTGCCTGTCCTCCTTCTACTTGTTTGCTTTTCATCTCATGAGAGAGCGTTAGCATAATCCATTTGTGAATGACATAACTGTATAACCGATCATCCCCTATAGGAGTATTGCATGAGGTGCCCGCCGTGTCGCCTCTGCGTGAGGGCTGGGCAAGGAAGTGAGTCAGGGGCAGCCCTGGCGCAGCAGCCGGTGTCTGCCCTCGCTGCCTGGCTGAGCACTGTGCTGGAATTTTCCAGGTAGGGCACGGGGAGAGGTGAGAGGGAGAGCGCGTGGGACGGGATTTGGACAGGGAAGGGCTCGTCCTGGGGAGAGCTGCCACTGTGCCGAACTCCTGGTACACGAGGGAACACCGAACGATACGAATAAATCGGGGGGGAAAAATGCAGCAGCTGCATTTTAAAATATCTAATGCTGCCTTTGCGTTTTATTACCTTTTCATTACCATTTTCCTTTATTAATTTGAAACATACACTGACTTTTTTCTCTCTCTCTCCAGCATGGATTTCAACACATTTTTGTGCGGGTGCCAAGAACACTGTGTTCTGTTAAGTCACGGGGTGACGTAGGGCGCTGGCCGGCTGCCAACCTGGGTCAAGTTCATTCAAATAAGTTTCAGTGGTGGCTCTTGCTGCCTGAGCTCTGTCAGTCCTGCCTTCGCATGGTAGGTGGCTCTGTTGCATTAGTTTTCCGAAGAGCTTGGGATTTCAGGGCTTTAAATTTTACAGGTTTTTGAATTTTCTTTAATATTTGTGGAAGGATTAAAAAAAAAAAAAAAAAGCCCGACCTCACATGAATCTGTGAGGAGAGAAAAGGAGATGGCCATGGGTTTACAGAGCAGAACAAGGTCTGCAAGTTGTAGCGTGTGTTTAAGTGTTTTCCTTTCTCTGCCCACTGATTTTTATTTTTTTTTTTTTCCACTCCTGTCCTTGTGGTGGCTTTTAATCACGGTGTATACTTTTGTGTCTTTAAAGCAGGAGCTACTCCTGAGGTTCCAGTGACAAAATCCCACTCGTGACAAAAATAGATGAAATGGCACATAGTGCGTGAAAGCTGTGCTAGGTTAATCATTTCCCTTTCCTACAGGATTTTGTGTTTTGCTCTCTTAGCCCTGGAGCTTTGGACTGCTCCTAAAAATGCATTAAGTAAAGAAATCTCTTGTTCAGGGTGAGCTTCCCGTGTACAGGATTGTCCCATGTCATGGTGTTGAAAAGTCAGACCACTTTTCTTGGTCTCTCTATTCCAGCTTCCCTTTCAGGGGACTGTGTTGTTCCTACTTTGCATAGTAGCATACTTTTCCTTCCTGTAACCCTACCACAAATCACACTAGATCCCCTCCCCTCCCCTTCACTTCCAGTAACTGCTCTGTGAGCAATAATTTTGGAACTACTGGCAAAATAAGAGTCTTTGACAAGCTCATAAAATCCTTACAACAGGATAGCAGTTATAACGCCAGAGACATCACTAAGTGGTCTCTAAGACAACTGTTAATATTTTAGTATTCGATGAGAAACCCGTTCTTCCCGTTTGCTTCTGGGATATATTTTTTTTAATTAAGAATGAGATCTCTGGGAAAACTTGATGTTTCTAGAGAGAGGTGATTAGTTTTAAAGAGAATGGAGAAGTGAATTTACAGGTCATGATTTAGATCTGTTTTAATCGTCTCTTATTTGGACAGATTAGCCATTTTTCTTTTTAGTTGTGCACCAAGTTTCTAGGTCTTGGCTCACTTGATGTTTGGCTTTTAAGGGAGAGAAACATAGCAGTGTCAGGTTCCCATGATTCAACACCCACTCCCGAGTTACCTGTCGGTGCTTGCTGGCTTATCTTCTCTGTGTGGGAGAGTGGAGGATGATCAGATTTGTGTTCATCACTAGGTGTCACTCACTTGCAATTACTTAAAGTATGTTTCAGGGCAAAATTAAAAGAAACAAAAAAACTCTTGCTTCCTACCTCACCCAAATTGGGTGTGTGTGGGGGAAGGAAATGGTGTGAAATCTGGAAAAGAATTTTTTCCCATCCTTCTTTCCCATAAAACTATTGTATGTGGTGTTTTGTAACTTTATTGCTTTATAGCATATCTTGATCTGTATTTTTGTTATTCTTGTATAGTTCTGTTGATGCAAGATAAAATTTTCTTGTATATTTTCAATGATGTTTTCTTCCTTCTGTTATGAAGTGTGTAAAAACTTAAAGAATAGCAGATAGCATTGTAAAAGATAAAGAAATCTAGCTCAAGGGAGGTGCAGCGATGGAACTACGGGATCACTTGAGAGAATGCTTGGAAAAAACCAGAGATGACAGGACCCATAAAATTGTTCTCGGGACTTGACCACTGAGCTATGTTGGGCAAAGGATAGCGATTAAAAACTGTGCACGTATAAAGATGATTTATACCTCTGTTATCTAACAAATTATGTGGTATGCGATGCCTCGGCTGGGTCCTGGTCAGCATTCTCCCTCGTCAAGCGATTAGTATGGGGAATGTATGTGCAGTTGTTGAACTACAGAATATTTCAAAATTCTAACACCGATGCTGAAAAAATAAAAGGGGGAGGGGAGGAAGGTTAAGCAGTAAAACTCAATAGATTTGTTCAGAGCTGTTGAATGCACACCAAATGCTCTAAATATTTTTTTCCAGAAGGAGGGTTTCCAGAGAGTGTACAAGTGTCCATGCGGATAACTGGAAACTTTATTGGCAAGGATGATGATTTTCTTCTCCTGTATCTCCCACCTTTCCCCTTTCTTTTTCCCTTGAAATGTGATGTGTCTTTTATCCAACCTGGTTCTGTCATTCAGTTTGGGGGCTGGGACTGCTGTGGATCAAGATGTTGCATAGACCCTGCCTCCCCTCCTTCAGGTTCAAGTGAACTGGGTCTGTGTTGTGTCTGAGTTTGTCTCCTCAGGAAACTGAACCTCCTGGAGGGTGTCCAGGCAGCGCTCACTGGGGAAGGTTGTCTAAATGGCTTCAGCGGTGTTAAACGTGGACTTTGAGTGTCAGTAAAAAACGGGTGGAAAACTAAAGTTTGTCTATTGTGCATTTTCTTTTTCACCCTCTCCTGTGTAACCAGAAGCTGGTTATACTTTAAAAAGTATAGCTACATACAGAAATTACCCTCCATCTTTTTTTATACATCAATAGTAGAGGCTATTTGAGATCAAGTACTTTTCTGTGAAAGGTGACCTAAGCCAAGGAAACCCCTCCTAGACAAAAATCATTATTCCTGTGGACCTGGAGTGATGATGTGCTGAAGGTAACAATAATGGAGCAAATCTGTTGCAGGGTTGAAAATAGAGAAGGAAAATACTTCTGTTTTGTTTATGCTGAATAAGATTCTTAGTGCCAGCCTGCCCCTGTGCACGACATGTATGTGAATATCCACAGAAGTTATGCACTAACCGTAAACAAGTAAATCTCTTAAGCTCTGTGTCAGACCCGATGTGTTTGCAGTGTCTTTGCTCATATTTAGGTCTTAAAACGAGCATGAATTTCTTATGACAGTTGAGAAGAAAACACACAGCCTCCACTGATACCTGTACAGATATGACAGAACTCTTAATCATAAGATTTAGTTTCCCTTTGCAAAGATTATAGGTTAAAAGATTCATCTCATGTTCTATCTTGGATTACTAAGTGTTTGTGGCTGTGTGTCACTGTATTTATCTAGTCCACATGTTGTATTTGAATTTAACTGAGAGTGTGTTTGGATGAATAAAGTAGCATAATTTCCTTCCCTTCCCCTGAAGGAGAGGTGGGTTTCTTTTTCAAGTATGGCAGCTATTATGACTAACTATATAATTACACCTTTAATCAGAGTAAAATATTTTAGATACACAGTAGCCCCATTTGGCCCCTCAGTGTTGAACTGAAAAGCCTCTAAAGGTACATAGTATGGCCTGTAGTCATCCTTGTCACCTTTAATCACTCAGCATATTAAAGCCACTGTGCAGGAGTGTACGTGGCTGTGTGATTTACTTTTGGGGGTGGTGGTGAGGGCAGGGAAGAGAGGGAGATCTTACTGTAAATTCCTCTTTGTGCCTCTAAATTTGCAAGGACGCTATGGTGTTTCTCTTCTTACTGTCTCTGATCATAATTTTGCCAACATTCAGTAGACTTCTACTGTTGTCTTGTGTTTGGAGGTAGATGTGGCTCTGAAGATGTGGGGAGAGGTTTTTAGTACATCTGGGCTGCTGAAGCTTCCGAGAGGCTGATGCACAGTTCAGAGGCATGGCCTCCAGAAAGCCTCTTCTCCTCTAAACAATGAGCTGGGTGAACTTGTCCTCACACCTCTTCAAAGACCCAGCTCAGCTACTGTCTATTCCATTTTATGCAAGCTAAATGTGGGTCTCTAATTTCTGGCATATTGGGATTCATCCTCAAAATAAGAAAAATGTACTGCTACAACTAACATATTGGTTTTGTAATATACACACTCCACCCCTGGTGTTAATCCTATAATTTTAATAAAGCCTAATAAGTGCTGTTTCTTGCAGACCTTAATTATGCTAGCAGCTATTTTTAAAAGAAATCTTTTGCTCTAGTTGAAATACAGTTACTTCCAGTATTTACTTCTGGTCTGTTTCATGTTTTGTCCGATATGTTTGTTCTGCATCTTTTTTTGTGGAAAGAGGATGAATAGAGGAGGAAAGGAAGGGACAGATGTCACACAGTGAAGAAGAAGGGATGACACCAGAATGGCAGTTCTGTCAAATAGAGCCAGATGCATGGATTTCACAGGGTGGCAGGTATGGTTCATTTTTGTTGTCATCTCTGAAACTAATGTAGGCTAGTTTTGGGCTAAAAGGTTAAATGTTGTTGGGAGAAGAACTAAAAATGGCTGAGAATACTATTTGAGAAGGTTAGAAAGAGCTTAGGGTTGTGCCATAGCAACTGATCTCACATGGAAAGGCCCAGAGTTCAGAAGTGAGCAGATCTGTGGTTCCAAGACACGTGTGCCTGACAGAGTTTTCAGGCTTAATTATGCATGGTCTATTTTACTCGAGCAGGAGTGAAACATTTTGAGCATCATGTTTGCAAAACGATCATGACAAGGCTAGAGTTTGTTGCCTGTTACTGCATGTTTTCTCACAACTTACTAGGAATACAAACATTGCATAGGGATGTTGGTACAGCACTAAGATAAGGGCAGGTAAATTAAAACAAACATAATAAATGGGAAAACCTTTGTAAAAATGTGCAGACAACTGCAGTCAGCACAACTGTTCATGGCTTGGCCTTGAGCTCAGTTGGTGGAGCTGCCGCTGCCTGACTGCCAAGATAATGTGTATGATGTAATCATGCCAAGCCCACACTATCACGGTATTACAGCAAAAGCTGTGTCTGTGGACTGGGCACATTCCCAGTTACATTCAGGTACAGTAACAGGGTAATTGGAAAGGTTTTACCAATACTGTATGTGTATAGTCACAGCTTGAAGTGGGTGTTTTGGGGCATGAAAGGCAAAGTCTCTTTTGCTGGCCAAGTACTAGAGAACATAGCCTTTAGTCGGTACCTTTTTTATCTAACTCTTGTATTAAAGGACCCTACAAGCATGCACCTCTTCCCCAGCTGCAGAGGAACATTTTCTGATAAGATGTAAGAGTGGCTATATAGGACAGACCGAAGATCTGTCTAGCCCATTGCCCTTACTGTGCTTGTGACCAGACGCCCACAATTTGGACACTGGATATAAACGCCGGTTAAGCTAAGTGGATTAATTGGCCAAAAATCATAATACCACTTGCTTTGCTGCTGGCTGAATGTGCATTAAAATAATCCCTGATCTTCAGAGAAGACTAGAATGCTAGAAAGTTGTGAGTGATAGGGAAAACTTCAACAAAATATAGCAAGTGTTCTGGTTTTAAATACATTTATTACGTGTTCCATAGCTGAGAAGGTGCATAATATAAATGTCTTTGTGTTGCACAGTCAGTTTTAAGATGTCTGCATTTAGTCTGTCTAATTGGTAAATAGGACCGAATGTAACAACTGCTAGGATATCTGTTACGTCCTTTCAGAAACATGTGCGACTTGATGGGAGATTTTGTTTGTTTGTTTTTGCTTGGGTTTTTTGTGTTGGTTTTTAAATTTTGTTTTAATTGGAGACATATTCTTAAGATATTTACATAGTCCTAGACTGAGCTTGTTTATGTAGTTGCTTGCAGTTTCTTCATGCAACCTTCACAAACCCTTCCTGCTTTCTGAAGTTTTTGGAACAGTTAGTTAATTCTACCTCTCCATCTTCCTCTTTGAAATTTGCAATTTCCTTTGGAGAAACAACTTCCTATTGAGTAGTAACTTATCTGGCTGCTTTGATGTATTTGAAATTTTTTTTTTTTTAAGTCCTGAATGCATTGCAAAATCCAGTGTTGTCTTCACAGCTTGAATTTCTGCACTGCCTGAATTGGGGAAGTATAGAAGTAGATAGGAACTCATGTAACTAACAAATGAAAATCCAATTAAATTGTGCTTCATCATGCAGTGTCACTGTAAAATTCCAAACTGCAGTAATTGAAATCTGGTTAGGCAGCTGAAGAGGACTGAATTGTCGCATATTTGCTGTGATCAGCATTGACTTTGGGAGATTTGCCTTTTGGGAGTTGTGTGGATTTCCAAAAAGTGCTGCAGCGTATTTGGAGCTGATTTCTGCGGTGCAGCTGATTGTCATGCCAGAACTACAGGAATCTAAGTCCTGGCCTGCAAAATAGCCATTAAACTTAGATTTAGATGCCTGTGTTCTGTATACAATGAACAGAAGAGCTTAAGTGCTAAATACCAGGATTCCCAGCTACTGTCTTTCTGACCAAGGAACGCTTAAGCTCCCTGGTGTTCCTGTATTTTATCTAATGCCTGTTTGATGTGAAGCAGGGACTGGAGCTCTTAAAGACCCTTTGAATCTCGTGGTTTTTTTCTGCAGTGGCCCAGTCTTTGAGGGAGAGGTAGAAATGACCTCCTCATTGCTTTGTTTGGCGGGTTGAGCGCTTTCCTGAGAGGGAGGGATTTAAACTCTCTTAAGCTAAAGATTGTCGTGCTAGAATTTGGGTTTCTCGCTGCTTAGGCTGAAATGTCTGGAGTGTTACAGAAGAGTTATGTGTTTACTGTTGTGGGTGTGCTTTTCAGTGCAAGCAATGCATACAGCATGCTGCGAGTGGAAATCTCTGCAGAGCATAAACCCACACCTACTGAATTAAGGCCCTAACAGGCTTAGGTCCAGAAGTACCAACTTTGTACTCACAGGCTTAAATGTGACATAAACCATGAGCCCGCAGAGTTGCGTTGCATCTGGGTATGTCCAGAAGCAGTGCTTTAAGAAACTCTTGAAATACTAGGTACTGAAAAACTTGGGTTCATCAGGAGACTTTGGGGACAGGAGTGGAACATTTTGTGACTGACCTCTTGGACTTTGATGTCTGAATGCCATCAAAGTGCCTCTCGGAGTCTGAGCCTCAGCTTTTATAGCTGAAGATAACCTTATGTATTTACATGCATAGAACAATTTTAACAGTTTTTTCTTTTGCGGTCTCCCTGAAGTTATCAAAGCGATCAATATTCTCCTATTTTGAAGAGTTAAACAATTAAGTGATGACTTTCAAAAGTCTTTTAAATTTGAATGTCTACTTATGCTAAATTCAAATGTAGATGCTTTGCAGTTCTGCTTCCCTCACCTCTGGATGCTAAGCCTTAGTGGTGCTCAGTGCTTTTACGTGGGAGTCAATCTCTAGCACCTGTGCAAAATAAGCCTGAGAGCCAAGTTGCCAAATACAGTTGAGAGTCACTTGAGAAAATTTTGTCTTAAACAGCGTCTCCCCAAACTACAGGAACTGGTGTTAGATCCAGTCTTAAATGTCAGGCTTTCTGACTCAGTCCTGTGCTTACACCACTAGATCACATTTTATTGTGAAGGTTCATGTGTTCAGGCAGTACTTCATAAACATCATGTGCTTTTTAAAGTAGATCCTTGTGTTCCTATTACAGCTAGGTTTCCTCTTCTGTAGCTGAAACAGGGAATTCCCCAGATTTCTCCCAAGAGCATTTTTTTGGTAAGTTCTGTGTTGTGCTCTCTCCCTAGAAATCTTCGGGTTCAATTTTACTTCATCAGTCATGAGCAAACGCTTTTGGTGGTGGTTGCCATCTACAGCAAATAGCATTCCTCTGCTTCCACCAAAGTGGTTTTGTATATTGTCTGTCAAACTACTTTAGACATCTGTGCTTCTTTCTGCCAGGGTTGTATCCATAGAGAGGCCACATTTGTGCACCCAGTCTTCACAGTCTTGGCCATGATATGTGGTAATATTATAATATCTAGAAAACCCATGCACATAAATCCAGTGGTGTTGCTTTCATAGAAAACCTGATTTATATGCTTTCTGGATCCTCTCCCTACTCTGTGCTTTTTAAATGGTTGTCGCATGAAATACAGGGGCATTTCTGATTTGCCTCTTGTTTTTCCTGGACTTCCATACTTGCTCTTCAGGACATGAATAAGGCATTGGTTTAATGTTGTCAAAGTCCTAGTTTATCAGTATAGCATCACTTGAAACTATAGAACCTCCTGGGATACTGGCCTTAAGTTTTGAGTTTTTGAGTATAAGAAAGCATTGCTGCTTTTGCTCCCTATTTTTGTGCGGTATGTTTCTGTAATCCTTCAAATGTAAAGTTAGCTGCCATGAAAGTCCTGCAAATATTTTTCTATATTTGAAACCAATTTCTAGAGTATGTATGCATGTGTAGTGGGTTGTGGAGTGATGTGGAGTTCAGTTTTGGGGTGAGGAGGAGTGGATGTGTAGGTGCATGCATCTGCTTTCTATGTATGCTCTTCTTCCTTCTCTGTTTAGTAAAATTTGTGTTGAATTATTACAGCCTTACACAGAAGAAGTTAGTGAAGATAACTGAAGTTGCTATTCTGCAAAAAGCAGAGTGAATTCAGGAACCCCTTTATAGCCAGAGTCTTCATGGTTTAGGCAGAACAAGCTAACAGGTTAACATCAGGTGTATAAAAATACACAGACAAACCTAGAACTGGGGAGGAAAGTACGTGATGTTTCCTGAATGGAAAATGACAGGTTTGTTTAAATATAAATAAGTAAGTGTAAATGCTTGTGCTTGGGATGTAGTGGGGTCTGTGCATATACCCATGTGTTTTTTCACTGCGGTGTTTGAGAGTGTGGGTGACTTGTTAAATTGAATTTTCAATTTCTTAAGCTCTTTTTCCTTAAGAAGTGGTTGTCTCATCAGGTAGTCTAAATGTAATTGTACACTTTTGCTACTTTGCATAGGATAGGCTTTGCATTCCTTCTATAAGTGCATTCCAGGAATAATAATACTTATATTTGGCTGTAGTGGTGCAATTTTCCAGGACTTCTGTTAATAGTAAAATGGAAGAGGGGCAAAAAAAAATCACTTGTTTGATGGTACTCCTGCGAATTGACACAAATGGTCAACTTTTGATCGAGAAACTCAGCTCCTCCTCCCTCCTAAGTGATTAGGACGTAATGGAATCCGTTTGCTTTTGGCAATTTGGGGGGAAAATGCATTTAAAATGTCAAAGATTTCCAAGTGTAAATTTGGCTGTAGTAGATGTCAATAAACATGTCAAAAGGATTTTTATCCTGAAGTCTTGGTATGTGTTATATTAATGCTCTGAATTGTAGTAGCTCCAGTGGAAATCTTAAGTCAGCCTTTTGGAAACCAAGGGTTTAAATGATGCACTTGTGAGTGGATTTTTACATTATTTTGACTGAAGAGTTTAAAACTGAGAAACAGTGTTTTCTACAAGAATATTCAAATTCTTGTCTGAATCCTGAAGTTATATTCCCCTTTATGCCTAAACTAAATCATCTTGTACCATTATATGACACAGCTATGTTTGGTTTTATTCTGAATTTTCTTAACTGATGGAATTTTTTGCTTTATTTTGATAACATTTACGATTAGTGTGTAGTTCTAGAGTTAATGGTTAACAACATGGTACCTACCATTCTGCCGTTGCCTAAAAACTTGCTTTAACTTTGGCTCTCCTTATTTGAGAAGAGTTATAATACATTGATAGATCTGTGTCATTACTGTCCTACGCACTGAACGAAAAATACTGTATGAGTTGGAGTTTAAATAATTAAAGCAGCAATATAGATAAACTGATTGGGCTTTTGGCAAGTAGAAAGCAAGATCTTGCTCCACTGTAGTCCTGCCCTATATTGTACCCTGAAAAATGACGCTTGAAGCATGTGAAATTCTTTGGATTTTAAAAGACTGATTTTTTTGTTTGTTTGTTGTGGTTGATTTTTGTTGGGTTTTTTTTTTTTTTTTTTCAAACCAACTCTGCTGCAATGTCTTGCCCATCTTTCTGACCAAAATGAAATTACTGTTGTTGTGAGCTGGGGAATGCAGATCATCCAGACGACAGTTTAGGTTACTATATGCACAAGTATCTCTTTGGTGATTTGGAGTGGGGAATAGAAAATGTTGCAGTGTCTTAGGTAGTTATAATAGACTCTGGGGACCTAGTTCATCGCTACCGAAATAATATGACTGCATACTACATTGCTGTCTAACCACTATGAAAAAAAATTCCAATTAAAAGTTGCCAATAAGACGAGCACAAAATTGATACAGTGGATGCCAACATTTGTACTTCTGCATTTAGGCAGTAAAGCCGCCTGTATCAGACACTTCCTAAAAATGGTGCATCCGGACACTCAGAACTGCCTGAGCACTTTCTTCAAAGCTGCTGCTACTGACCCCCTCCTTTCTCAACTCGGCTTTTTCTGCTCCCCCCACCCCAACTTCTCAGTGCTGAGCACAGCTCCCAGAGCGACACCTCCAGCTGCTGGTGTTTGAGAGTTAACTGCTGTTTAATAAAAAATATTTTTCTTCCATTTACTTTTAGAACAAACTTTGGGCCCGGGTTTGTGGCCCCAAACATTTCAGGAAATTGCAACTTGCGCGGTATTTTTCGTTGCTTCATACGTAACATGTAATTTTGATCAGAATGCTAATAGGTCACTTACAAGTTCAACAAAAAAGATTTGCAACACTTTTTAAAAATCCTGCTAGCTGCAGAGTTCAGTGTGAAGGACAAATATCACATGAGTATTTTTACTTTGGGAAGGGGAAAATAAACAGAGAATGTTTAATAGTATCTTGAAGGACACATTTTTAAATGCTCTTCCTAGAAGCTGAATTAACTTGTCTTATGTTAGCATTATCTTGCCAGCTTTGAGCTTCTCTTATATTTTAAAAAAAGAAAATGGGGGACACACACAACCCTCTGAATCTTGCAGAGGTTGCATTTTCCATGTGTAAATACACATTGACATGTGCTAACCTAATAGAAAAGAAAATGACAGTTCTACATTATTTTTCTCCCCCCTTCCTGAAGTAAAGCAAGCATTGATTTAAGAATGGAAGTGAAATTGAGCCATCACAATCTCTTGATCCGGTTTGAGATAGTGGAGGCATGAAGCCAAAAGACATTGGTGACTGCTGTGGAAACCAGTCAACTATTGCTTTTTGAAGTGTGTTAAAGTGTGCAGACATGCACCGAGGCTCTCTTTTTCTCTTTGCCTGTAATTGAGAAGCATTATCTTAATTCTTTTTAATCTTCCTACTTTATGAAAGCTTTATAATCCTTATAAGGAATCGCTTAGTACAAATTACTGATGTTTGTATTTCAGGGCCCTTTTCTTTGCAAGTTCGGCATGCCAGTTGTTAGCCAGTTCTTAAGAGACTTGCAGTCCATTGAGCTTAATTGTTCAAGGATTGTATTTGATTACTGCCTTACTGGGCCATTTCAAGTGTGTTTCTCCTGGTATGTTTATGTGGTATGCTTATTCACTAATAAAAGTTTTAAGTATCTGTGATTGTCTCTGTGTGTCCTGTAATGTATGTTATACCCATATTATGGCAATCATGTCACTATGTAATGTAACACATATACATTACAGCACACGTGTTTTCATTCTAATCTAGATCTCAAAGGAGTTTTAATTGGTCTTCACTTCGAAATCTTTTCATGTACTGTGAACAATCAGCGTGACTAAATGTCAAACTTAAGACAGTATTGCAGCAGTTAGCACCTCTGAATCTCTCTATAAAATGTGTATTTATAACAACATTACAATTTTCAATTACAGTGCCTTACCCAATTGATGGTTACTTTATTTTCCTTCTGCTCCTCCAAAAAGGAGGCACATGATCTAAAAGAAAATCTGTAAACTTAGTGTTGGGCTCCTTTTTCTTTGTTCTTTCTCCAAACAGAATTAATTTTAGCAGAGTACATCTAATGTATTTTTGTAACCAGTTTTCTTGTTTGGTGTTCTTTGGCTTACTTGGAAAAGCAATTAAACGTGTCTTCGGTTTCTTCAGTCTGCATGTAGGTGCTCTCATCATTGTTAAAAATCAGCTTAGGTGAAGGTGGTGCTTTTGTATGCATACACGTACTGTCATCGCTAACACAGTATTTCAGACGTGGTAAGACATTTCCTGCCCTGAAATGTTTGCTGTCTAAAATAGTTTTAACAGTGCAAAAACATGAAACAATGTTCTAGAAAAGGTAGTCTGTGGAAGGACTTCTGGAGAGGAGGGAAAGGGTCGGAAGAAGTTAGAAATGAAGAGGAGGGAAGAAATGAAACAACTATTTTAGGCTTTGGGGGCAGTACTGCAGGCGCTGTGAAGCAATAAATGGGGCAAAGGGGAGAACAGTCAAGTGAGAAGAATGTGAAGTGAGTGGGAGTAGAAGAAAATGAATGTAATGCGCAGCGCTGCCCAGCAGCCCGGTGTCTCCTTAAGCTGCCAGTGCTGTAGCTGTGAATGCCGGCACTGCTGGAGCTGGAAGCTCAGAGTCTGAATTTCAAGATGTGTCTGCGTATCTCTGGAAATTATGAACAAAAAAATTTCCACTAAGTGCTGAGCATTATTGCAGAAATGATGCCTGTATTGCATTTGTGTGTTATAGAACACTGTGCCAGTTGTGTTTCCTCTCTCTCTCATTTTCTTCTTTTTTTCCTTTTTTGATAAGTGCTTTTCTAAGGGTTTTCACAGGAAACTGCAGGCACATCAACCAAAGATGAGAAGTCAGTGTGCATAATCTGTACTTCACTGAATATCTGCGTGCAATCTCTCATTTAGTTAGTTATTCTGGAGTTGCTTCCTTTCATCTCAAAAATAACATGCTTGCAGTTATCACCTACTTTTTGAAAGAGAATACATAATGCGAAAGATGTTTTACAGTCTTTGACTGTTCCCTGTTTGGTCTAAACAGTGACATTATTGTGAGAGGTATTTTCTCATGGTTTCTTTTTTAGAAATAATTTTTTAAAAGCTTGCAGGATCGTTATTCATAACTGTATAGGCTAAAGATATGAGAGAGAAGCGGTTTTATAAAGAAAGACTTAATTTATTTAGACCAAATGATCTATTTGGAGTAAAAAAACTTGACAACTTTTGGGACCTGTAGAGGGGTGTAGTGCTGAAAGCTTGTCTGTTTTCCCACAGTTATATCTGTTTGTCTAGTAAAAGATATTACCTCTCGTTACAAGTATGTAACTTCAGTTCTCTCTGAAGACTTGGAACAAAACAAAAGAGTTGCTTGAAGATGGAAATGTATTTCCTCCCTTAACAGTTCCTACTGAATCCTGCAGGTGTTTAGTCTAGGTGCTTTAGGATTTAGCTCATAAATAATAATTTGGCTTTTAATCACGCCTTTCAGTTGAGTCCTCTTGTTACAGCCAAGCTTTTTAACCTGGACCATTACCATAGCATCACCTAAAACAGAGACAATAAAACTGAGGTTTCATGGCCTGAATCCACTAACTTTAATAAATGAAACTTAGTGAATAACTATAAACAAAGAATGTGAAAGTAGGTTATCAAACCATGTGATAACATCTGTTCCTTGGAAACATGAAAGTACCTATTTCTGTGTCAAGAACTAAACCCTGTTTAAGTGGTATTATAAGCTGACTACAATTTTCTCGTGTGCCCAAACTTCAGTGCATAATGTTGAGGCTTCTGTGCGAAACGATGTAATTATCTGTGTGCCCTATCAGAGTCAGGTATTTATATTTGAAAACCTGGGTCTCTATCATCCGGAGGATCCTTATCAAGATGAGAGCTCAAGTGCGTGGGATAATACGCAGTTGCATGAGAGGAGACCTGGTTCTGTCCCTGAATAGTTTGCAAGATGCAACACGTGAAGTGGCGTCTCCCCCCTCCCCCCCTTTTTTAAGGAAGGAATGGAGAGCAAGGGTTACAGTAATTCACTTGAATGTAATGTTGGCTAACAGTATGCAGAAATTGGTCCAAATTATCTTTAACAGCCAGTCATTTTCCCTGGGAGAAACTGAAGATGTTCTTGCGTGATGGAAAAAAGATTAGACAAAGCAGAAAAAGCACTTATAGGTTGTCTGTATTGACATTTTTCAGCACTGTTGGGTCTCTCCATCTGATCACAGACTGATGGAGAGATCACTAGTAATGCAGAAAATTAGGAAGTGATAGATTGACTTCTTAATGCTAAAGCTTCATTAAACTACTGAAATGATGCTTTGAAGAGGTGCAGTTGCAGCACAAATGCTACAGATGCCAAGACTGCAGCAGCGTTTTCCTTACACTCCATACGGTACAAATCAGTATCCCAATGGGTAAACTTCTGCTTCGTACCCATTTTGTACCTTAACAGCTCCCTGTCCCCTACTATTCTTTCCTGCCCTTGTGCCCAGCAGACAGCAGTTTTGTTCCGTCTTACCTTCAGAATCACTATTTAATTCCACATCTAAAGAGTACGCTTAGAAATAAACACGGTGCTTCTTGCTTTACTGACTTATTTTGTATAAAAATGCACTTGGGCTGAGAAGACAGCCTCACCTGTTTCGGTCGGCTGATCCATGCCTTAGAACAACCTGTTCTGGGAGGGGCAGGCTGGAACAGCTTGTGGATGTATCTCCAGAGGTATAGCCTGCTAAACCTGTTTGCCTTGTAAAAGCTGAGGTTTCTGCTCAGGATTAGAAGTTACGGCTTTGATTTCATCTTCCTTATTACTTGTGTATTCTTTACCTGGCTTAAAAAAAAAAAAAACAAACAAAAAAACAGTTGGTAAAATACCATCTTTTCATGAGGTCTATAAAAAGTCTGTTTTGTTGTCATTTAAATCACTCCTTTCCCGAAGTTTTTCTTTCAAGGATCAGATATTCATGTTGATTTTTTTGTTGTGTGTGCAAAATCTTATTCTATTGTTTTTTCCATTCTTGTTTTCTAAAACGATTAGTGCTGCATGCAGGATACTGCCTGCCAATGGTGTATGTGTACAGGATTATGTGTGAGAGAGCTCAAACCAAACAAAAACATGCACCTCTTCCTTTACAAAAAAGAATGCACAGCCAAACATACTGCACGTAATCCTAATCGTCGCCTCATTTTCCACTTCAAGGCAGTATGATCTGCACAAGATATGGGAGCTGATAAATGATGATACAAGTTATTTATTTCGTTAATTGTTATTTCATGTGTGATATAAAACACCATTTTGTGGACTTGTGTACTGTACTTCAACTTCCTCACTCTTTGAAGTGTAAAGAGGGAGTTTTCCTGTCTGTGTTGCCCTCCACACCTTTTCTGGGTTTCAGAAATCGTGCAGGAAGCCCAGTGCCAGCAGCCGTATCGTTCCATTAATTTCTGCAGAGTTACATCAAAGTTCTTTCAACTCTTTCAGTCTATGAAAACATCTCTGAAACTGTCCCATTTGCTTTTCTTTTGATAACAGGTATTGGTATTTTTCCTTTGAATTGAATCATACTTGGGATAATCTTTTAAGACAGTAGCTAATGCAGCTGTAATTTTTGACAGAGCTTGCAGAATAAATGGGGTCAAACATGGGGAAGACTCCCCCAGGAGCTCTCCAAAGGGAAGCCCAGCAGTGTAACCAGTGATGCTTAAGGTTTAGTAGCTGGCCTCCTTCCTCCAGAGGTAATCTTGAATCAATTTCCTTTATGATAGGAAGCACTGGGCTGCTGGATGCAATGAATCCTTTTCAATTAGTCATAGAAGAGAAGTCTTAACCACTTGTTTAAATGTCTCAAAACACCATTAAGAGGAGATGAGGGTGCAGTCTGTGACCAAATTCTGCTTTGAATAATTACAGTGTTGCTGCCTACACTTCTCCTCCATATTCAAGTAGATACAGCATTCTTCTTTGCTACTTGGCATAAATGATTTTGTGTGCTAATAACTACTGCATTCCAGCCTAGGGGTGGTGGCATCTAGGAGATAGCAAAAATTCATTCCCACGTCCGTGTGAAGGGAGATGTTGCTGAAGTTTAGTGGTGGTCGAGCAGGGAGAAAGAAGCAAACCCTTTGTCAGCTCAGTGGTAGTTGCTCTTGGAGAGTCCCAGAGAGGTGCTCGAGGTGGCCGTTCTCGTGCCCTTGAAGAGCGTACAGCTCTGTTTCCTGTAATGGCAGCCACAAAATGCTAATGTGTGTGGAGCAGGACATGTCATTTCCTAGTGCGCTGAACCAACACCACTGATAAATATTTAGGACAGATCAGATGGTCTGAGTGCATGTGCTGAGGAGGAATGCTGTACTTGGCTAAACAACTAGGCATTATCTGAGATCCATTTTAAATATATGCTGTCTCTGTAATAACACCGGGTGGTTGTTCCAGATACAAAATTTCAGTTAATCTGCTGTGTCAGTTCGGGCTTGCAAGTCCAAAAATATCTCATTAGTGATTTATGTCTTTCATTGTTGTTCTTTTTTGTCATACGGTTATCTCTGCCCACGCACTGCTACCTGATCTTGTACGTTTCGCGTGCTGTTCCTGTGGTTATTCCGTGAGAAGAAAGCTTGGTGTCACCCACAGAGTGGTACACACCTAGCTCTGCACTTGAACATTAAGTTTCTTGTGTGAAGGTATATCTGAATTTTACCTCTCTAGAGTGAAAGTAGCTAGCTTACCAAGAACCAAATTATTTTTCAAGATACTAGGAAAATATTTGGCGTAGACTTCAGTGCTTTAGTTAAAGCTTCAGAAAACACAAAGCTTTGAAGAGAACTGCAATCTTTAAGTCCTTTATATCTTTAATTATCTTTATAGAGCTGAATAATACCCTGTACTATCTGTGCACACAATGCTTGAATTAATTTTGTGTTGATTAATTAAGGGGCAACTTCTTGTCTTTTACCTTTACCCTACTCCCTATAATCCTGTAAGCCAGCTTCTGGTGGAGTTAGCTTCAAGCATTCATTAGCATAGCCTGGGCCTTTGACATACTGCACTGGTGATTTATGCTTGTGAATATTCATTGTAGCAAATCCAGGGGCTTTTCTGCTCACTCTGTTTTTTGGAGAGTACCATGCAAGATATAAAATCTCCTTGTAACCTGTAACTAACTCCCTGGGGTAGAACTTTGCTGCATCTGAATCCCTTTGCATGCACGACAACAAAGAGTACCAGTAGTGCAAATGTAGCATTGCTTATCAGAAAGGAAGACTGTATAAAAGGAGAGGCGGTAGGATAGTCACCTAAGTTCACTCTGTGTGTTTGTTAATACCAGTCAGCTTCCACCCATCTTGAGAGCTGTCATGAAAGGGCAGAAATGCAAATTAATTCTGAAAAGACTAAGGGAATTGGAAAAGAGAAAAAGATAGTCCATGAGAGAACAGGCAGGAGATAATAGAAAACGCTTCCAGAGTTAGAGGCAAAGATATGTGAAAGAACAAGTAGGAAAGGAAATGCCACAAGATTAATTTTCCCCTGTATGTACAGTGATCGAAGTCTGAAACTCTCAAATACTATTTCCGTTTCTGACATGACTTGGCTCTCTGACCTTGAGAAAGCCTGGTTCCCTAAGGGTGCCATCTGAGAAACCCTATTAATTCTTCTGCCATTTGAGGTAAGCTGTAGTAAGATATTTAGGGGGAAGAAATTTATTATTTTTAGGCAAGGAAATGACAGACTAAGTGACCTTCATCTGCAAAAAGTTATTTCAGTGTCTATATAGAATTTGATAGTCATTTTTTGTCAGTAAGAGGAGATTCGGACATATTGCAGCATACTGAAGCATCTTGGTTTCAGCTGATGAACTTGTTCAGAATATCTGTGAACTTTTATTGAGCATCATATCTGCCAAGTATCTTCATACCAAGTGGAGAAGATTTGCAACATTTTCTGAATGTATGATGACTGAACAAGAGAAAGTGTTTAACCAATACAAAAGTAGGGTGTATATACTAACAGTTTTCTGCAGAAAAGTTTCACTGAGTGATGTGTCTTGGGAGGAGAGCCAAGGGTGATGAGAAACTCTCCCAGCTGCTCATCTCCTTGCCTCTAATTAGCAATCACTGTATGAGAGCACCTTTTTTTTAAAAATACAGATTTTTTTTTTTTTTTAATAGGATTGATATGTTAGCTTTCTTTTTGTACAGAAAGTTTTGTACAGTTCTGCTTTCTATGCTGAAGCTGGAAACTTCAAACGGAAATGTAATACTTCTCATATTAACTCACTACTATTTTATTGATAAGAAATATCAAGTGCTTATTAAAGTAATCACATTCAGATATTTCTTGCTTCCATCGTTATTGAAGTGAAAAGGTAATTTTTTCAGACCTTCTAGAGGCAAATGCTGTGCAGATTGCAAAGGTACTCCTAAAGAACTCACAAGGTGTTCAAGGCAAAGCAACAGGCAGCTGAAGCAAATCTCTTGAGGGTGAGGGAGGGAGTACTTGGTCACAGAAGTAACAGCATGGTATCTTCTGTGCTGCCTGCATGCAAAATCTACATGCTTATAGAATGCTATCTTCATTTCACTGAAGTCAAGAGTTTTGTCTTTGAGCAATTTAGGCCAGGATTTTACCATTCCTGTGGTTAGTTTTTTGGTGGTTTTTTTGTTGTTTTTTTTTTTAATGACTTTACATTGACACAGGTAATCTTATATTCTTCAGCAATATTAACTGTTTAGCCAGGGGGGGATATTTGCTGTTTCTCATTCTGGTTTCTATTTTTACATTTGTACCATCCTCTGCGTTAGCTAGTACTGGTGAGTGCTGTCAAAAATACATCATAAATTAATTCATCTTGAGAGCTCTCTTTTGATGCATTTTGTTTTAAACATGCTTATCTTTAAAATACAGAGTCCTGGATGCTCAGCTACAGTACTCACTGACTTCTTTGTTTTCCTGTAGCCAAATCTTATCAGAAAAAATGGCACTATTCTGTGCATTTATACTAAAGTCCTTTTTCTTTAAAAGAAAGAGCCATAAAAGAGGAGCATTTAGAACCTTTCAAATGAAACCAGTCACAGAGCAAATCAGTTTATTCTAAAAGTGAACAAAATAAGCCATGTTTGTCATTTTAGTGAGAGAGAGATTGAGGTCAGCCCCTGCCTTTTTTTTCCACTCAGCCCTTGGACATGGAAAAGTGGTTAGCGTGATATAAAAGAGGGTGTTGTGGCAAGGCCATCGCTGGAAATGATAGGTAAATCTTAGTGAACAGTCTACTACCAAGTATTTGGAGTGATTGGGATATATGGGAGACGGTCATGGAAAACCCCAGGATAGGGATGATTAGATTGGGCTCAGGCGTTGGAGGAAGGGATTGAGGTGGGGAAACTGATCCTGTGTGTAGTGGGGAGCATTGTACCTTCAGCCACCATAACCAAAAATGACTGCATTTCAAAATAATAAACACTGTGGAAAAGTCAACTACTTCTAATTTGACACTTCTCTGTGCTTAGCAAAGACGCGCTTCACAAACTCTTAGTGATATTACTGGGGATATTATTTTAAAAAAGAACCTCTTGAAAATTCAGCTTCATGACATTTAAGATACTGATAATCGATAAACAATTCCTTCACTATTTATCAATGATTGTTTTAAAGTGAACCTAAGAAATTAAATTATTTATTTTTTTTGCCAGCTGTCCACCACCATAATGTTGGTAGACATGCCAGCTCGTTTACGGGATACTTGAAAAATCATGTATGTGTGTTTTGAAAATATTTTTCTCCTCAGACTGTGTTTCTGATGGTGGCTACAGTTAAATAATGTACGGAATTGGAAGGCTGAGTTTTTGTTCTTTGTTTTTCTTCTCCGTTTTTATAGCTTCCTCTTTTAAGAAAAATTTCCAACAGACCAATTAAAAAAAACAACAACAACCTCTAACAAGCAAACAAACGAAAAACAAAAACCCCAAAGTACGGTTTCCTTGGGGAAGCTAAGTCTAAACAAGTATACAGTAATAAATATTAGCAGAAGAATTAAATGATTTATTAGACAATTTTTACTTAGGAAAGCTTCTTAACTCTTACAACAGTCAGTGGGATTAAAACGTGCTTAACTTGAAGCACATCCCAAGGGCTTTCCTCATTTGCATTTTACTTGCTCAAAGAACTTCAGGTTTGCATCGTTTTTTTAGATGCAGTGGATATCATAGCAACTTCAGCAAAATTAAAGCATTCCTAAAGCAAAAGAGTGCATCGGAATGGTGTTTTAAGAATGAAGTGCTTGCTTACTGCTTTCATACTGTTTGAAACCTTTTATTTCTGGCTCTTTTCCAATGTGGAAGGAGTTTGTTTTCAGAGAAATATTGTTGCCAAGGGATGAATGTTGACTGTGTTGTGTTTAAAGCAGGCTGATATTAATTACATTCTTTTAGCTATTCTCCTTCTCTGGATAACTTTAAAAGGTCCTTCCAATTTCCAGAATACTTAGGTAAACTCTCAGAACATGAACGCAGTGTCTCGTCATTTACGTGAAGAATGTATTAAAGAACTGGCAAGAGCTGAACTCATTTTTGTGCACAGTCGAGAAATGTTGGTTTCAGATGATTACACTAATTAATAACATACGACAGCATTAGTGAATGCAGTGATTTCCCTTCCTTTCCTCTTTTATCTTTAAAGTCTTTATCTGAGCCAGTTGTCAAACAACCTGTATGGAGAGCTGCTTACTGCATTAGACCAGAGGAACAGGCTAATTTTTTTCAGGACCTATTCTGTGATCGGGGCAGCATGATCTGGAGCAAAGTCAGTCTTTGGGGTTTTCCAGTTCCCCATTGATAATGTGAACCTAATGTTTGCATTGGGTTTTGGTTCTTTCAAGGATCAGGCTGAGTTACTTAACTTGCCTCTTCTACAGAACAGTTTTGTGCAAGCCTCCTTGTGTTGGGCTAGTGCTGGTGGTCCCAGTGATGGGACTGTTACTATGCTCACCCCAGAACTTGCACGGAATGTTGGGTTTTTTTTCCAACTAGCTCCTGAAGACTGAACCCAGCTCATGTTTCTTAGTCTCTGCCTATTTCAGAATTTTAGATCATTTTGTTCTGTACTAGGTAAAATGCCACTTTCCAAGTATTTTTGCTTAATACTCAGTACTTTAGGAAATACAGGGTCAAGAGAGCATAATGTACATAACAACTGTGCAGAGCTCACCTTAGGGTGCCAACCCTGCTGCCTTGCCCTGCTTGTGCGGGAGCCCTAGAGGAGAGTAAAACAAGCTGAGCCAAAGCAGGTGAATTTTCCCTGCCAGCCCTCTCCTCAGCCTTCCACGTCTCTTTGCAGACTTGGTTTCGGGCCTTCTCATCCTCCCCTCTCATCCCTCCTTCAGTGAGATGAGTTCAGCGTGTCCTGTGAGTTTCTGGGAGAAGAGCTCCACGGAGGTTTTTGAGTCTGAACTCCAGCCCTGCTTGCTCGCGGCCCTGGCTGCTGACCAGCGATTGATCCTTCCTGGAGCTACCTGGATGTGGCCCGATAGCTTATGCTCAACTTCTGAAACCTTCCTGGGAAGCTACAGGCCTGCTGGACATGGGTGAAGGCCAGCTTTAGTGGTCAAAATCTTGTGTTAGCAAAAGGTTACATACTTTTTGCCAGCTACAGTTTCTCAATAGAGGCATGTGTTTCTTCCCTCCATTCAGACTACGGAAGCCAGCCTTCCTACTTACTTGAATCCTGATGAGAAAGCTCCCTTTCTCTCAGCTTTCCTGCCAGTCACGATCCCTGCCACTCATTAGCCTCTTTCTGCTTTCCTGAAAACTTGATTTAATCCTGACACCTGTCTGGAAACTTCTCCTGATAGGGATAAGCATTGGCTTATCATTTTGATAAATTCTCCAGATCTAGTTGTTTGAAAAAATAAATGTTATGCATCCTCGTTGTCCCTCAAGAGATGGTCCTTATATTCAGGAGCTCATGTTGACTTAGAAAAGATTAATGTGCATTTACAGTGAAGTTGTCCAAGTTATATTAATCAATAAATTGGCATTCAATTTATGGATTACTAGGGAACGTAAATAACTGCCTACATAAACCTGTACTATCTCATAAGCATTCTGCTTAAATAGCTTTTTGGTTTTATTTGTTTAGACAACTTCGACAGAAATTTCTGAGTATTCATCCGATAACGACAGTGTGGGAGTAGCAGAGACGGGCCTGTTGACTACTACTCCAGGATCCACTAAGAGATTACGGTCGCGGTCAGGAGTGGACACGGGGGATGTTACAGCACGACCGGCCAGCGAGTGGCTGTTGTCTGCACAGGCCCTTCTCCGCACCCCCGGGAAGCAGGCGGGCAAGGCCCCCCGAGCCCCTGCCGAGTCCGCGAAGAAGAGGAAGCTACTGAGGTAAATGCGCTGTCCGCCTTAAGGGTTTTATTTTTTTAATTGTAAGTAAAAGAATACTTACAGAAGAGTAGGAATGCATTTCAAGGATAAACATTTTAGAGATGCAGATTCCAAAAACTTAAAGAATGTTATTTATCTGTAAACAATCAAACAAGGCAAGAAAGAACTCAGTTCAGCTTTAAAATCTGTGGTGAAAGCTCTCGATCTTGAACTCCTGTGTACAAATTGACACGGTTTTTGCACTTCTAATAATGCTTTACAGTGCCTTACAGATGTGTGAGTGGACATACTTCTGTTTTACCTTGTAACCATTTCATTGCTTTGTGCCTCTCCAGATAGTCTGTAAAAATGCTGTACCTCTGATTTTTTTTCTGGTCCTCTCCCGATTTGTCAGGGTAAAATTATCCAAAATAGTGTAGGAAGGGGGTGGATGAGCAATAGCGCTGAATAGTGCAGGACAGAGTGATATTTAGGCAAAGGTGGGATGTATTTGTTAATCTGAAATTTAAATCTCTGTGACTAAATTAAATACATTAAAAAGATATCTAACTGCTGAAAGAAAACAGCCTGAGCAGTGGAAGCCTGATGTTCACAATTCACTATTTCTCTAGCTAATTACAGTGCAGAAATGGTCACTCCCAATATTGAATTAATGAAAGTTGCTTTAACTTAAATGGTATATGTGAAGGTATGCCTCAAGCTATGGAGACTACAATTACAAATGGTGCTGCTATAGGTACCTATTGTATTTTTAACAATGTGGTTCTTTCTTACATTTTTACAGCTGATTCTATGTACAGTGATCAATCAATCAATTACTTTAAAAGTAAATACTCACTTTGGTTAAATAGACATACCTTATTTTTCTCTAAAAGTGTTCTTGGCTCTTTCAAAATGCTGACTGAGGGAACAGATTTTAAAGTCCTAATTACTGAGGATCTCTATACTTAAAAGTGTTTTGCTTGTGCAATCAAGCTTTATTTCTTGTTACTTTAAAATCATAAAGACACAACCATACTAGGTCAGACCAAAGCTGTAATCCCCAAAAATGCCTGTTAGTGGCCAAAAGCAAGTATGTGTGAAGCTAATAGAATCATAGAATCGTTAAGGTTGGAAGAGACCTCTAAGATCATCGAGTCCAACCGTCGACCCAACACCACCATGCCCACTAAACCATGTCCCTAAGTGCCGCATCTACACGTCTTTTAAATACTTCCAGGGATGGTGACTCAACCACTTCCCTGGGCAGCCTGTTCCAATGTTTAACCACTCTTTCAGTAAAGAAATTTTTAATTTAAAAATTAATTAAATTAATCTTAATTAAAATAAGAACAGGACAAGTGTATAGTGGTATTTTGCCCAGATGCACTTCCAGTTTTCAGCAGTTTACTGCTCAGGAGCTGTATGTTACCCTCAGTGGGTTTGTCTTCCCATGAGTTTGCCCAGTAGTTTTCTGAAGCCATAAAAACTTCTGGCTGCTGCAGTAACATCCCAGGGTTAGGAGTTCTGTAGCTTAAACATGACTTGAATCTGCACCTACCAGCTTCATTTGATGACCTCTATTATCAACAATCTTAGTGCAAAAATATATTTTACAGCAAAGATACTCTGAAACAAGTGTATAAGAGAATAAATAGCTTTAAAAACAAACAAACAAACCCAAACAAACCACAATGATATAGAATGTAATCTGTCTGGAGTGGCCACAGGAGCAGAGCTTGCAGGGTTTTTCACTCTTCCATCCTGTGGTTCCACCTTGGGTTCCTTTGGGAACAGGGAAGCAGGCAGGAAATTCCTCAGTTATGAGTTTTGTTTATATAGTTATTTTGCTTGTCTGGGTAATTGTCATCTTTTCACTCTTCCTGTTCAGGGCATTAATTCCATGTGTCTCTCTTTCCCATCCTTCCTTTTGCTGCTGATGGAGAACATTTTCATTGATGTGCTAACAGTGGATATAAGAGAGTGCATCCTTGATAGGAAAGCTCAGGTTTTCAGTGCTGTCGATTGAAGGCCAGTTCGGGGAAAGGTTTGTCAGCTTCTTGACTGATGAAGTGACAACTTCTTCTTTCTGGTTATATAGCTAAAAGTTACATAGCAGTTGCTGGCTTGTCCTTTCTCCTTCCTTCCCACCTCTGCTGCAGATTGAGGCCACAGCAGAAAAAGCAACGAGCAGGGGAAATCATCCTGCAAGCTGGATTTGGCCCACGGGCTCCCACTCCGACCATTTGGAACTGCGCAGTAGGTGGAAAAGAGCCTCTGCTTAGCCACGCTCTCTTTTTACAGGCTGGTGGCTAGGGGAGCATGGATTGAGCGGAGATGGTGCAGGTGGTAGAGCTGCTGTCTTCCTATGTGAATTCCTATGCAAGAGGTTCTACTCCAAATCCAGACCATATTAAGTATGCTTACTTCATAGAAGAGTCCTGATGTATTGTTTCCACTTTTAAGAAAATAGATTTTTTTTCTATTTTCATCTCTCTTTGCTGTTTGAGATGACTAAAGCTATCTTCAGAAGTAGAGAGAATGTTTTCAAAAAATTTTAGCTTATATTTTCTGAAAAAATCTTATACCGCATGTAACGGTCTCTTCCAAATTCTTTAGGCACACTGCAATCTGCATTTGTATTTGCATTACCTGATTGCAGCTATGCTCCTATTACCTCAGTGGCTACACTTTTCTACGCAACCTCAAAGAAAATGCCTTAACATCTCCCCCACCCCCAACCAAAACCAAACAAAAAAACAAACAAAAGAGCCCTAATGGTCTGTGGAAAAATTCAAATAAGTTACTTTCTACTGTCTTCTCCTCCTGGAATCCTCCTGGTGCTAAAATGGAAATGGGTAGTTGCCTGGATGGGAGGAAAGGGTATTATTTGTTTGATCCTATTACAGATGTCATTATTATACACTACAAAAATCAAGATGTAACCGAACCAACAGAAATCTTCAGAATTTAGCTGATTATGGATGATTAAAATAAATTCTGCTGATCCTAGTGTTAGAAATTTGAGTGTAAATTCACCACCTTTGAGTGGAAATAAAATGAGAAACCCATCTATGTTCCCAAAAGAACATGCACAATATACAATGTTGCTTATGAGCAAAATTTGAAGGGGCATGTTGCAATCATCCTCTATTAGGAGTTAAGTGGGGTTTTGAAAAGTGATTAGCATCTGCAGACAAGAAAGGCGTGACAGAAGCAATTCCTTGCCCACCATGCCTACTGACTGGTCTATTCTGTGCCCTTTTGCCAAATTCTCGTATGTCTTCACGTATCCCCTGTAATGTTAGTTTTTGTTTTCAAAATTGTTCTAAGTAAAGATTGTTCTTCTTTCTACCACAGTCCACAGGGGAGAGCAGGTAGTCTGTATGGTGGTGTTTGTCTTTCAGGGGTGTTGATGGTCCTGGGCAGGTTCTGAAGCAACCTGAAGGGCAGTGCTGTAGGAGGTGCCAGTCTGTCATGCCAGTGGCAAAGTATCATCTCTTTCATTCACAGCCATCAACACCACTGCTCCCGGACATCCTCACCTTAAACATTGGTTTTATATGCCATCTTGTATAGCTGCCTTCCTTTATTTAAACAAAATTGGTGATGGATGGAGTGGGAGTAGTATAATTTTCCCAGGTACAGTGAGAAATAAATGTCATTGTACTGCACTCATGAGCTAGTAAGAGAGTTGATAAGGAAGTGCTAGTAGTGAGGTGATACTGAGGTGAATTGTCTTGGTGGTCAGGTCAAGAGGTGTTGGGTTTAGATGTTCCTACCCTTTTATTCCACCATAAAGTTTCAGTTTCTCAGCTTGAGTCAACGCTGCATGGGAAAATAATGCAAGTGATTTGCAAACCTGAGGGGAGAGAGTATATACTGCAAATAACAGGTTTTAGGAAGCTCTTCTTTTTAGATTTGGAATTCATGTTAACGCTACAGGGTAAAATGTCTAAACTGCAATAGTTTCAAGTCTCTCAACATTCCCTTGTGAAAGAAGAGAGAAATGAAGAGTATTGAAAGTCTCAAAGTTTGTTGCATAGGTTAAACCAACAAGTGGATTCATTCAGTATTCATAAAGAAGAAAACTCAAAATGCACACACTCAGCTTTTCTTGTCTACAAGTAAACCTTTTTTAAAGGTTTTATGAATTGTTTGCTTTTTCTAGTAAGATTTTATTTCCATCAGGAAAAAAAAGAAAAGTCTGGGTTTCAGTGCAGGAAATAGATATCTTCTTAACCCTACTTCTAAATCCGTCACGTTGCAAGAGCTTTTAGTTGTGAAGAATAGCTGCTTTAGCTTTTTGTTTGTTTTTTTAATACTTGAGTGGCCGTTTTTAGTTTAATAGTAAAATAAAATCTTGGGAAATTCTGTTTAATTATCTTATATCTACTTGTATGCAGACCACTTACAGATCTGATCTGCTAAAATTAGCTTTTATTATCAAAAGAGGAGAAAATTATAGAATGTCCTGGTACTACGTGCAGTAAAATGAAACCCGGTTGTCACATGAGGCCAACTGAGGTCCTGAAAATAAAGGAAATTGCCAAGGGAGGAAGAAGCTGGCACAAATGAAGCAGGCTTTTACTCTAAAATTGGGTCTGTTCTTTCTTACATGCATCCACAAGTAGCATGAGCGTGTTACAGCAACAGATTAGCCCTTTTGACCATCATGTTCTTATGCTGATTTTAACTATTTGTTTAAGTTTTCCTTGCTAGTGAATTTCTTGTTGGATTAGGAGAGTATAACTGAAGAATATCATGGCTGCACTACAGATGTACCACTTGTAATCACTGGCAATGTACACAGGCAAATTATTTTGCACTTACTGAAAATTAAAATGTCTTTTCTTTTTTAGAAAGTGTGGATGGTTTCACTGGGCCAGATATTTGGTGTTAACAGGAAAAAAAGCCACATTTAGTAAAACTCCCCATCACTTTCCTTAAAATGACAGATTTCTCCAATTTCACGTGTAATGTATTTTAGTGATTGGAACGGTTTAGCAGGGTACAGTTGTTCCCCATCAGAGAGAAGTCATTTTGGTGCCTTTGGTTTGTTTAACCATGGAGCTTGCTTTTCCATGCAAGATCTCTGCTCAGGCAAGCCAAAATCTTCCCAACTGAAGGGAAGGCTCTTCCCTTATCTCATGGGGCATGGCTGTTTCCCCATCAAAACTGGTTCCTGCAGGGTCTTCCTCCTAACTTGTTACTCTATTCCATGAAAAATTGTGCATGTGAGTCTGGCCCTTGATTTTTTTAATATTTTTTTTTTATACCGGCCAAAAAAGGGATAACTTATTTCTGGGAAGACTCTTCTTATTAAATCATCTTACTTCTGCTGAGAGCCTCTGCTGTAAGAGAGGTAGGACAATCTGAAATAATTTTTTGCTGTTAAGGAGTCTGAAGAGCCAGAGAGCTGTGGTAAACTTTTCAACTGTGGGGTTGTTTTTTTTTTTCAGTGGCTGGTAAGAAGGGGTGATCAATGTTTTGAAAACTATGAAAGGAGCAGGCCCCAAAAGCTTATTTATTTCCAAAGATGTTCCTAAATTATTTCAAATATTTTCTGTGAGATAATTTGGCTAAGTAGAGGCATGGGAAAATTAACTGCCTATAAAGTTTTACTTAAAATCTTTCACTGGAGGCCATATGGCATGTAGAAAGCGCTCACCCACCCTGTTCTCAGCAGTTACGACTGTAATTCCTCTTACATCTCTTCCTCTGTACTGTCCGAGGCAACTAGGACCTGGAAACCAAATCTCACTACACAAGAATGACGAAGCTTTGGTGTCTATGACAAAGAACTATTTTTGATTTGCAGGAGTAATTGTGGTATAGTGTCCAGACACTGCTTGCAAAAGTTTGTTAAAGGTGGTATTGAGGATGTCTCTAGTATATGCTGGTTGGAATTTACAGCTGAAGACACTGTAAATTCTCTAGAAGGTCACTTCTGTCTAATGCAGTTGCTGAAAGATACCTCTGGCTCTCACTGTGCTATGGGGGCTCACATAAATGGTATCTTTGTTCCACATATGTTTTATGGAGGTGACTTCCTTTGTGGGACGATTGAAAAAAGGGTGGTGAGAGACTACACGGACTCGAAAAGACTTTTGGCTTATTGAACTCGAGGCTCCAAATCCTTGAATCCTTAAGACTCTAGAAGAGGCTTTCAGTATGTCTGCCTTGTTGATTTGGCTAGTGTAAAAAAAAAAAACCAACTCTCTGGATGGGTACAATAGATCAGAGCATTGACATGTGAGCAACTGGTGTGCAAGAAAATCCAGCATCCAGTGCAGTTTACTAAATCACTGCATTGCCTGCCTACTCAGCTTGTATTTTTTTCAAATAAATGCGGAAGGTCTTTTCTCTATATTTTTGTGTTGGCAGACACAACTGTCCCTTGATAACTCTGTGTTAGAAATTATCATTTGTGTTACAGTACAGATCTTCCGTTTTCCTTTCATTTTAGGTGTGTACCTCAAATATGCTGTTGACTTGACATGGAAATTGTGGGTCGGGAGAAACACTGATTG
>NW_008825498.1:3028840-3066218 GCF_000699105.1 Pygoscelis adeliae | reverse complement strand
GCAGAGTGTAATTACTTGGCAAGTTTTATAAGGACTTAAAATTATTGCTGTCTACTTTGGTCTTTGCTTGTTCTATCACATAGGAAAAGAAACTGTGTTTATGATTTGATTCCAGAAAAGTAGCCCACATTTAACAAAAAGAATAATGCCAGCAGTCATGGTAATGGTGGGTCATCCAAGGTGAAAGTTTATAAATCTAGTTGTTGAGTCAGAGCTTGAGTGGGGCTGATCTGTAAAGCTAAAATTACTCTTTCTGATCCCTTGTTATGTCACGAAGTCAACAGCTTCTCTTCTGTGCTGGAGAGGAGGTGGGCCTCTGTAGAGGACACTTGCACTTGTGTGGCCAACATTCTTCAATCACGTCTTTCATATGTACCCATGCTATTTTGTATGCTAAAGGAGCACTTGGTAGTGACTGTCAGCATTCAGTGTTGCTTATTATTTTGCAAGTTGTAAACTAGCTAATAATAGCTGATGGGTTTGCAGTGTTGACAAATTAAATGCCAGCAGGCTTAGGGGTCCTTTTTAATTCTTTAGCAAGCACCCCATGGAGTGGAAATGGACAGCTGAGTGTTGCAGAAGTCAGTTACTTCATCAGTTAACTTGGAAATATGAGAGGAGTTCTGTCCTTGCTTTGAAAAGAGAGAAGCAAGGAAATTGCCCATTCCTGAGATGGGGATATATATTTGTACAACCTATAGTGTTTTGAAATACACGGAGTCCTGAGTATCGTGTATATGAGGAGACAACTCAATAATGAGATGCTTAAGTGTTCACTGTTCTTAAATTCAAGTGAAGTCTAGAAAGGAGTAAACTTGGATGAATGTGGGGTTATTTTTGGTAAGTGCCCTGCTGAATGAAAACCTTAATAAATAAACACAGAGATCTCCAGCACTTCAGAAAGATTGAAAATTACTTTAAAAAACACAGCCTACTCACTAATGCTTTCTTTTTTTCCTTCTTTTTTTTTTTATTTTTTGCTATTAGCCTCATTGGAGTTGGAAGCTAGGGACCAGCAGCCTGAGAGTCACAGATCAGGCTCAGTGTTACCTTTTGGTGATACTCTTCAGTCCTGCTGTTGAAGTTTGTGGAAAGGGGCAACCACCAGAAACTGAGCTTTTGTACTAGATGCTGAGCTTTCTTATGGTCATCAAAGCTGTCTTTCATTGTTGGACATGGACAGTAATGGCAATGTGTTGTTTTAAACCCAGTGTTTCAACAAGCTCAGATTTTGTACGGAAATAGGACATGGATTTCTGCTTGATAAATCTGTCTGCCTTCAGGGATTTAAAGGAACAAAATAGCTGTACTGAAAGTTTCATGATTAAAAACAAAAAGGTTGTGGGCAGTGGAGATTGTATCTGAGCAGTTTGGCTTCACTGAACAGCCTTTGCATTAACAATTTGCCAAATGTGTCCAATTTGCTCATATTAAAACATTTTGGGGGCAAGTTTGAAGTGCTGGTCAGTAAAGTATGCATCTCAAATTACAGTTTTTATTATTTAAATACAGTTTGTCAGTTCCCTTGATTACAGAAATCGTACATTAGTAATCAAAATATATTTGCCACTTTTATATATATATACATACACACACACACACCAGATGTTGGGTTTGTCACGGAGGACAATTAAATGCATCATAAGGGCTAGATCTGTGCAAAAGAGGGAACTGAATATCTTTTTCTAAACTTCTTGAAGAGGCTAGATGCGTAAATAAATACAGACTGCAGATTAACCAAGACCTGGTACTGTAGAATCCAGTCTCCGCCCTTGATGCCAACAAACCTTTCGTCTAGCAAAATTAAGCCAAACTGTTTCTGCAGCCTGAAAAGCCAGGAAAGCTAGCGGATTTTTCAGTGGCATCATGTGTGGACAGTGAAAAATGAATATTATTCATCTCTACCTTGTATTACCAAAATAAACAAAAAGTTACTTCCATATCATAGAATCTATGCCAAAAAAATGACTGTTAGTCCCAGTAAACCCAGTTAACTACCAAAGACTGAATGAATATAAAAGCTCATTAGGTATTTAACAATCCACAGATGTGAAATTAGGAATAAAATAATAGTAATTTTAATCATTTAGCTTTTTTCAAAACGTGGAGTTGGTTCTTCTGCTGAAGCCGACATCTGCTTAATACCATGCTCTGCTTTGTGTAAGCTCTGTGTAACTCTGTCTTATCTCTCATCTGCACGGCCAGGAGTGACTCTGACTGTATAGTTCACAGTATCTCACAGCACATACACAAGCGTTTTTAACAGCATGGGCACCTGTATGAGAAGGAATTACTGGTTTTCAAATGCCATTGTCATCAAATCTGTTAGAATATGTAACAGAAAGCACCTTTTTCTTTATTTGTTTTACGTGTTTGAGCTAAAAAGGGGGTTGATTCTCCTGGTTTTGGGGTGGTGTTTAAACTTCTTTGTTTCTACCTTTTAAAAGAAACAACCCATAAACTATCAACTCTCTCTCTCTCGCCGTAGAAATTCCTTTTGTGCATGGCATGTCCTTGAATTGTATTTTCCAATTTCACAATGTATGAAACAGACAGTATAAAAAAACCATTTCCAATGACCAGCTGAGAACCTCTCATAAATGCATTCTTGGTTATATTTTATATTCTGCGACCAAGCAGATGCAAAATGCCTTATGATGTTTTCTGTTTAAACTATTTTTAACTGCATTTGGAATGTGAATGGAAGGGTGATGATTAATAAAGATCAGTGACTTTTATTAGCACAGAGGGCTGCTAAGGCAAGGCACAGTTTTACTTTTCATGGACCTTTGTGACAACTATTATCCTAACACAGACATGGTTAGCAAATGAGTAATGAATTTGTAAGTGTTAGTGAGACCCTCCCTGGTAGGCATATCAGGCCTGAAACAGGAATGGTGTATTACTGTTGTGTGCAATAGCCACGAAACCAGGAACTTGCTCTCCTTCATGCTGCCCGGCGTTCCTGCCATAGGTGAAACAGCAGTGGGCTTACGGAAGAGTAGGAACTGATTGATTGGACACAACCATAGCCCTGTTCAGGGAAAGGGGGGGAAATGAGGCTGTGAGCCAGTAATAGCTGCTCTCCTGTGCAGGTACCTTAAGGCTTTCTAGCATTATTTGAACAAAGTAAATACATTTCTTTGACTGTTGTCTGTGGAGGGAGTGGGGTGGGGTTTTAGAACACTCCTGTTGAAGAGTTTTCTATCAGCAAAACACGTTTTTGAGTTACTATCTGTGTATTGCTATAGTCCAACCACAGGGTTCAGTTGCAGACTCATGCATGCAAGACTTAAGCAAGCAAACTTAAAATGCGTTTAACTGCTGCATTTCTAAGCCTAGCTGAGCTGGCATCTACCTGACACAGCCAAGCTGAATTACAGCTGCATCTGAGAATGGTTCCGTGGTGAGAAGAGAAACTCTGCGGACAGTTTGCTGGAGTTTGTAGAATTGTCTTGCCCACACGTGTTGTGGTGCGGTAATGCTTGGGTGCTCAAGTTTCAGGGGAAATGTGGCTGACCAGAGTGTTATCAGCAGAGTAAATTATCCTGTATGAAGTTCTGTGCTTGACTGTGCTGCTCTTGGTACCAAAACTTCCATTGCACTTCTCTGTATTAGTTGCCCCTGTGTCTTAAAATCCATGTTGAAAGCAGGATTAAACAAAGTTGTTAAGCTTACCTGGAAGTTCACCGGAGCCCAAGATTTCCTAAATATTTTTGTTTGTTTTCTTCCATAATATAGCAGGTTTTATAGCTTGTTAAGTGTGGGTTCTTTATTTTGGGGATTTGGGGATTTTTTCCTCCTCTGAAAGAGTCTGAGTTTCTTTCTTCCGTGCCTGAACCACACCAACCGTAGAAAAGATCCAGTCATGTAAGCTGCAAAACTTTTACGGATCATTCTGGGTCAAATGTGGCTCTTCTATTTCAGAGTATTCATTCTGTGATATTTACTACTAAGATGTTTAGCCATGCCATCTAATAATTCTTGTGATAGTTACGATTTTGCAAAGTATATAGTTGTTCATTAGAAATTCAGCTGAGGCCACTAACTACTTTTCATATAACCTGTTGACTTGTCTGCAAGTGAAATTGCTTAGTAATTGCTAACCAAAGAGAGATTTTTACAGCCTATAAAAAGTGCTCCTTTTTAGCTCCTTCTTGGTTTCCACAGGTTCCTCCCAGATTCACATTTGCATTGTGAGCTTCACCAAGCTATTTGGCTTTTTTTTCTAAACCAAAAAATTCTATTCACGTGCACAAATAATCATAAGGTTGTTGTGTGTTATCTCTGTTGATTCCTAAACCAGTTTAACCCAAGGACACATTTCACCTTAGTAGAAATCTTTATTGATATACTGGATAGTACTTGTTGTGGAAAAACTTACACTATAAGGAAAGAATGAAGTAGGTTTTTATGCAAATAATTTCTTTGAAGCCAGAGTAGAATGCTCAAATACTCCCATAGTAGTCCAAAGCTCTTTGTAGTAGCCCAAAGACAGCCTCCAACACATTTGTCTTTTTGTTCTTGAAGTGAGAAATTACGTCTTCTGGCTTTGAATCCAGGGGTAGGAATTGCTTTAGTGTTACCTTAAATGTATTTGTGCTAGATGCCACTCCTCTGCTCCTCACCTTGGGAATGCTAAACTAATTTCATCTTGGAGAGTGTTCAGACCACTGAAACTGCACACTTGACCCAGCTTGTGAAATGAATCATAGGGTCAAGTATGGGTAAAAGAATATTTTTGTGATCGCTCCTTGCCAACAGACAAACAAATCTGTGAGAAAAAAAAACCCAACCTGTTATAACTGGTGGTTACACTGGTTTGTTTTGAATTCGCAGTTGTCTGTAGCATCTATCAGGATACGTGCGTAAGTGCAAAGAAAAGTTGGGAACCCTTCATTACAATCCTTGTGTTGGAGACAGGACTGAAAACGTGAAGATTTTGGACACCCAGATAGTGAAGATGTTTTATTGTGTGTATTGACCCTAAGTGTATGTTTTATTGGGAGTATATCCATTGGAAAATCAAAATTAGGAGAACTAATCTGCAAAATGTAATTTTACTCTATGTTTCTGTCTCTAAGGGTCAAAGCATACATATTCCATCTGTTCTATGGCTTGTCACTTGGCAAAACTGAGTACTGATTCCTGGCAAAATTGATCATTCATTTATTCTCTGCAGGGGCGGGCTAGCTGAGAGGTTATGTCGACTGCAGAACAGAGAAAGATCTGCCATTAGCTTTTGGCGGCATCAGTGTATTTCAGATGCTAAAATCCCCTCAGGTAAGAAGCATTATACATATACTACTGTGTGAAAGGATATACTTACACGTGTGTATATATGGCCCACATAGGGGTACAACTGAAGTTTATATTCTTTGTGTTTTTTTGCCTGACTTGGGTTTAATGGTCTCTTGATTGTCTTCTGAGCTAATATTGCATTTCAGCTAAATATGATGGTTTCTAACGTCTCAGTCATCAGTGTTTGAATGCAAGGGGTAAAGAACTTGTTTTAAATAGCCTTCATCTAGACTCTTCACAGCTCTCTGTTTTCCACCATCACCGGGGGAAATGGTGTTTCCAGCAGGTTGTAGGACAATTCAGGCTTTAATTTATGGGTGTGCAGATGGATTTTTGTTTCTTGTTGTTTCTCTATAACCACCTTTTCCTCTTTCCTTGTTCATTTTTCTGTGGTTTGAAGTCAGCTGTATTCATGGATAAGTGCTGAAATTGTGAATGACAGCAAATATGGACAAACAGAACACAACCATGAAATGAGTGTGAAGCACAACGACAATGGGCACTGCACTTAAAAAGAAATGGTGGGAGTTATGCGGATTAGTTACAAGTGACTGATAGTACCACCTTTCAGTAGTATTTCTTGAGAGAGAATGGCTTCATAGAGTTTAAGTGTAAAGAAATGGTTAGGTTTTTTTATCAACTTGTGTGTGTGTGACTGTAGGCTACAAAATTTCAAACATTTATTCTGTATTAAGCCAACTACTTGTTTCTGAGCACATATTAACTTCTATTTATTTTTCAGAAAGTCCTCTGGTCTTAATTTGAAAACATGCAGATGAGGGAATCTATCACTTGCCTTGAGAGTTTGTCCTTAATTCCACTCCCAAATTTTTGAAAGTGGGTTTTCTTCCAAATCTGAGTTTGTCTGGCTTCAGTTCCCCTGTTTTGTTTCTTGTAAAGCATTTCTCCATTAGATTAAAGAGCTCTTTAGTATGTGGCCTTTTGCCTCTCTGACACTTGCATAGCAAAATCATGCTGCCTCACAATTTTCATAAACTAAACAGACTGAGCTCTTTAAGGCTCTCTAAAGCATTTTTACCAGTCTTCAAGAGATTTGCATGGCTTTTTACGGCACCTTCTCAAACTTTTCAGCATGGTCTTAAGAACAAGGACAGCTACTTTCTATGTATTCTTCCAGTTCTAGGGTCATCAAAACCATTGGCCAGGTCCAGTTCACTACTCAGGCTCCTGTTTGTTCAAGGCCTGTAATAAGTGTTTGAGTCTGGTTTGGCTTTGGTCACAGCGTGATTCTGGGACTTCACATTGAATTGATTGTCCAATGTGATTTCATAACTTCTGTAGCTGTTGTTTTCTGAGATCCAGTTTCCCACTCTCCAGCTACCGTTTTTGTTTCTTCTACCTAAACACAGGGAAGTATTTGTGCTGTATCCAGGTCTGCTTCATTTGAGTATGCCCAGCTAACCATGCGGTTCAGATCATTGTGTATGTCAAGCCTGTCCTCTTTTAGTCACAAATTTGCTTGAATTTGTGGTGTCCAGGCAGTTTCTTATATTATTTTTTTTAACTTGTTTTTATGTCATTGATGAAACCATTTAATAGCATGAGTGTTTACTTTCAAATCCTGCTGGAACTGCTCTTACGCAGTTATGATTCTCCACTGGTAAAAAGCTCTAACTGTAATTCACAAAGTTAGTTCTCTGAAATATTTTTTTTTTGCATGCCAATTAAAGGGTACATTGCTGATAGTGAAAATGGTTGTTTTTTCATAAGAAGGTGGTATGATTTTAAGTCACACCCAAACTGTTGGCTGAAGCTAGTCTCACAGTTTCTCACTGGAGCTTTAGAGGGCTTACATCCCATGGCCACTTGCATGCTATGTGTTCAAAATACCACCCCTGTGGAATGGCACATTATATTTCTGACCTTAATTTCTTACTTATTTTTCCAGTCACTTTGCCTAGATCTGATGTCAAGCTAGCTGGTCTCCAGTTATTGTAGGTCACTTTGTTTGCCCTTCCTGAATACTAGCACAATATCATCATCCTTTCAGTCTTCTGGAATTTCCCCAGTATTTGAAGACTCACTAGAAAGTAACATCAGGGAACCAGAAATGTCTTTAGCCAACTCTTTTCAGAACTGCTATGTTGAAAATTATACAGGCGTGCTGACTTAAAACCAGTCAAGCCTTCTACATGTTGTTTATCCTCCACCTGAGTTACTAATGAATAGGAGGTTACTTTATCATTCTTATGTGGTATGAGGACATCCTCTTGCTTTTTCTGAAATATGGAACAGAAATTGGTACTGAATAGGTCTGTCTTTTTAATAAAACGAAAATTTTTAGTTTTCTCTATAGTAATGGACCTGCAACATTGCTAATATTCTTTTTGTCCTAGCTTCACATGTCATTACAAAACCTTGCGTTTGGCTGTGCACCACTTTGCTAGACTTTAACTCCTAGGCTGAAATATTCCATGCTAAACATCTGCCTCTGGCTGAATTCCTTTCTTTGAATAGTCTTCTTTCTTTCTTTCAGAAAATGAGTCAGAATTCGTTAGCATTTTATGAGGAAAAGGCTATGGAAAAATACCTTGCTCTATTCTAACGTACATTTGAAAAATTCTGATGAGTGTCTTCAAGATGATTTAGTTTTGGCAGAAGATGAGCCATTTCTGGGATATGTCTTTTGTCATCACGGTGAAAATCTACAAGAACTTGGGCAAGTTAGAAGTCTTTAGGACAAACTACTGTTCCATTTACCCTGTGAGCATTTGCTAAAATTTCTGAAAGATGCTCAACATGCCATAATTTAGGAATACACTTCAACTTCACAGCCTAAATTTCACTTCCAATTCCCAATTTTTATTCCAAAGCATGAGGATGATAAAATAATCATTAAAATAGCTGTGATAACATTTTGGGGATATTTTTTCATCTAGGGCAAAATTTATTTTTGATAGTTTTGTTCTTAGAATGGCCATACTGTTTCATGTCACCAAAATAAAATTGGTGTTTGGTTTGGAAAATGTCAGTCAGAATGGTTGAAATTTTAATAATGTAACTAGATAACCTTCTAATTGCTTCTAGTCTGGAAATGTGAAATGTCAGCACAGCAATTGCATACCACTTTTAGCTTTCATCTTTTTAGGTTCGTACTAAGGGTGTCTCACTAATCTGAGATTCTTCTTGGATTTTGTTTCCCCTCTGTTTTGCCCAGTAATATTTCTAAACCACACTGTTTCCAGGCCTGTTTCTGACTTTGGCAACAGAAGTAGAGGAAAGAACTTCTCAAATGACAAACTCAAATGAGTTATCAAAGGAGCCTGAAGATTAACGCAGAGGATTGAAGTAACTTAGTTGCTGGGAGAGCTGTCACTCTCTGTCTATGGATATCCCATAGACATGCAGACCCCAAGTTCATTGCTAAGGCAAAGGGGAGCAATTTCAAATGAGATCAGTTTGAAGTCCTCCTTCCATTTGAGAGTTAAGGAAAAATGTTTCCAAAAGTGTGGGCTGTTCCCCCCATTAGGTGTTTCATGTTACAGAATTCTATGCCTTTGTTTTGCTGTTGTTTACTTTTATGTTGTGTCAATGTCCATGTTATCCAAAACCCCCTTGTTTTGGGTTTATTTTTTAAAAATTCCTTTCTGTTTGCTCCCCTGATCCCTTTCTGTAAGTAACCATTGTGGTTTGGCTGCCTCTTGGTCACTGGGATGAATCACTACCCCAGAAAAGAGCGCCTCCTTTCAACACGGACTTTCTGGTTTTTATACAGTGCATGGGGGTCTCACTTTTGGCTGACTCACTCCGCAGGGTAGAAGAAATCTGTGCTTTTTCTATTTTCACAATTTTGGGTCAAAATTGCATTTGGCAGCCTGTCCCTGTGTTGGGATAGGCACTCGCTAAGGATGTGTGTTTTTGCAAGGTGATTGGCAATTCCACTTCTGTAATCAAGCTAACCATATCAGACAGAGGCCTGAAAGGAGAGAAGACCAAAGCTACATGAGAGAAGCCCATGCTACACAGTGTAGGTTGGATGCTTGCTGTGGTTTAGTTCTAACGGGGACGGCTGTCAGGCTCTTCGCCACAAATCCAGAATTTTTTTCTTCACAAGATGTAAAAGGGAGGCTAAGAGGTGTGCAGTCCCCATAACAGCAAGTCTCCGATCAGTCAAGCTGATGGCTTGAGAGTACTGTGTGCAAGGGCTTTTAGACCATTTGCAAGCTTTTTTCTGTATGCAGTGCTGCAACTTCCCCGTGAAGTTTCCTGTTTGGGCGAAGAGGAGATCTGGACAGTTGAGAGAGAGAGAAAAAAAAAAAACAACAAAAAACCAAACCTTTTTCCTGTCAACATCTGCTGGTTATATGGGGATTGCATGATGCAGAAGAAAAAATAGTGCTTTTCTGAGTTACATTCAGACAACTTTCCTGTCTATAGGAGAGGACACTAACAATATTTGAAGGAAACTCATGTAGATTCCTTCTGTAACTTCTGAAATTTTACTTTCTATACATTTTATTTTCTATTGTTTTTCTTTTCCTTGCAGTTATCATCCAAGCAGTTCTTTACCTAAAATGCAGAAGCATATTATTCTCTAGCATTTATAATCTGATACAAGATAGTTGGTATTTGTTGGCCTGAGATTAAGATTTGGGATTGGATTACAATTGAATTTGAGTAATAAACCGATAATAAACCCAAACCATTGATGTTTCCTTCCAAACTGCTCCTTCCTGTCAGGGGGTAGTGACCTTCAAGGGGCAAAAATTCTTCAGTTTGCTGAGGCAATTGGAACACACACATGAGGGGAGGAGGGTGAAGCCCTGGAGATGAGGACAGAGTTTCACACGTAACACCACATTTTCAGGAAGGCTGAAAGGCTTACAGAAGAGGACATAAACAATCACTCCCCCCCTTCCAGTTTCAGTGACTAGTTAAGGTGATGGGAAGAAAGGATTTTAGCAGCTTGAATGTCATGAGACTTGCACAAAAATCTATTTCCGTGCATGAAGAAAACAAGGGTAGTCCTTAACAGGGTTTCCTTTTACCATGCAAAATTCTGCTAAAAACATGAAGGTCCGAGCTTTGCCAGTTGTTGCTTATTTTCTTAGTTCTTCATAGTTTGTTTTATTACTTAAGAGTTAATACTATAAATTAGAGACGTGGCAAGTGGCCAAATTCATGTTTGTCTTTTTTTTTTTTTTTTTGCTAGCCAACTGTCTGAACTTGTTACAGCATTGGGAAGGAAAAAATCAAATGTAAACTTGTCTTTTTCAAACAAGAATTCTTTGTATTGTTTTTGTTTTCTTATGAGAAACAATAATGGCATGCACAGTCACTTTGAGTAGCTTACATATGTTCTTATAAAGAATGTGTAATGTTTAAAGCACAGCCAAATTCAGCAGCCTTTTTAAAATGAATATAGATGTGGCAAGAAGCCATCATGCCTGCAAGACTTGGTGTGTTTTTGAGAAAAATTTTTTTGAATGGCTTCAGAAGTCACCAGCCCAGGAAGCATAACAATGTGTATAGATCAGAATAGCAACCAGATGTTTTTGTACAGGCTGTGAAAACGTTGGAATCTCCACCTGGTTTTCAATGCTGATGTTGGATTGCAAGGGTCTGCTTGGTATCTACCTGCTTGCCGAGTTTGTTATGCCTGCACCTGCAACCTTTTACATGAGGGAGGAGGAAGAACAGTAATGGGATGCCAAGCAAAAGAATGTTTTTCTTGTGATTTATGCCTGTGATTTGACATTTTATACTTTTTACACTTGAGAATGAAAGTAAAACTTTGTGGCCTGAACCAGAAAATGTAGGCTTGGCTATTCTTCCACTGTAGACAGTAAGTGCTGTCCCAGGAGGGTGTCTAGCAACTGCAGTTTTGGAATCCACATTAGACAATTAAAAGTTAAATGATGTTGGGATGAAATAATGCCTTTGAAAAAAATAACTGAGGGAGACAGATTTGGAAGTGTGTTGCTAGTTTGCTTTATTAAACAAGGCATAAAATGGGGTTTTCTTTGTTTATTTCATACTTCCATAATGCGTATCTGATCCATCCATGAGAACCAAACGCAGAAATTGACTTTCATTCTTAGTGCAGTAAGTACTATTCCCAACATCAATTGCCCAAGATTCTTTGTACTTTCAGTGAGAAACATTATTTTATAAAAGCTTTTAGCTAGGTTCAGTAGAATTTTTACTTGAGTGTAACACCTGTATTTCTTGTAGTTCATATTTCTAACAGATTTGCCAGTTAAGTAAAAGTATAATTTAACTTTTCAGCCATGTTCTTTAGAAATGTCATGTATGTCAGGTACAGTACAGATTTGCTTCTAAACTGCAGTTCATATATATGATTTGTTTGATATCTCTCTGAGCAAAAGTAACAGTAATTTGTTTTTCTTAAAAGCGTCTGTCCTTCTCCCGTATCATTCAGATATCATTAAGATCAAGAATTGTGCATTGTGACTGTTTAGCTGGTAAGAACAAACACAGGTTGTCCTGACTGCCTTTGCACAAAACAAATATTTGTTAGCCGTTTTTCAAAGATTAACACGACTTCAAGCAATCTCATCTTCCTCCCAATCCCTTGGGTTTTCTTATGAGTTTCTCTTGTTTTTTCAGAAAGCTCTACTTGCATGAGTATCATTTTTTTTTATTGATTTAAAAGGAAGGTGTTGAAGTACTCTTCCTTTTGCCTCTTGCCCTGCTTGCTTGGTTTCTTTCATCCATGTGACTTATGGGGTAAGTCTTGTGGCTGAGGAGTTTCTCTGTTATTTTGTCATTCTTGCTTTGCATGATAGTCCACATGTATATTTACTGGTAGGTGTGTGTGTTCTTTATTAGTAGAGACTTTTTACTACCACAATAATAATAATTTCCACTCTGCTCTTCTTCATGCTTGCATATGAGTTTGTTGGGTTTTTTTTCCCCACAATGCTCAGTAGAGCAGAGCTGTACACTGCTTGGCATTTTACTAAACTCCAACTTTTTTTCTGTGTTTGTAAGATCTGTTCTGTGTGCTTGTAGTTCACTGTTTTCTGCATTGGTACTGTGGCCTTTATGAAAATTTATTTCTACCTTGTGTCATGTATGATTGTTACATTCAGTTGCATTCAGATTGGCATATCATGTCCTTCAGGCCCTGTGGGTGAGATGCATTCCCTCAACATTGCAAGGTTTTAAAATTCTCATGGAAGAATGGAAAATTGAAAAATTCAGGAGTACCCACTGTCATAGAGCCGGCCTGCCTTTGGTTTGCTCTTGCTGATGTCGTGGTGGTGGTGTTACTGTTGTTACTTCTGCTGAGCTGATCTGCATGGAGGTGCACTGGCTATCCCAGCTAACACATCCAAATCACGCAGAATGTGGTAGATTACCCTCTACCCCGGCTTCTTTTTCAGGACCTGGGACATGTCGCATACCCCAGTTTGTTGCCCTGAAGCACTTTTCCTCACCTTGTAGGTCTCGTAGGGACCGCTTTGCTGCGTGAGTTCTATCAACTGATTCTAAAGAGAGGTTGTTCCCTTTGAGAGCTTTCTGTTCAAGGCTACAGGTGGTCTTTTAGAACCCTTGAACAGTAACATTTTAGCAAAATTCACTTGAGTGAGGTGAAACTGATAGTTTTACTGATAGTAGTCTTACTGATGTCGGCATCTGATGCATTTTCATACATCAACTCCCATGGATCCTCTCCCTGCAGTGTGTTCAGCTTCCTGTCACTGTGTAGCAAGAGAAACATAAAATATGCAGTCCCCAAGAGATCATAATTTCTATATTTTTCTCCTCATTTGTCTTCCTTATTAGTAGTTATGGAGTTATTAAAACAAACTTTAGAGTTGTATTTCAGGCACTGAAGCCAGAATGTCTGAACATTTTTTTTTTTAAATTGTGCTCCTTGATGTTTTTCCTTTTCTTCTCTCCAAACTGCTTTTTGGTTGTTAAGAGTCAAAGCAGACTGGCTGTCTTCCTAGCTTCCCTCCTAGGCTGCCCTTGGCATGGTCAGTGCATCATCTCTGACCATGTACATTTGGTGTCGATGTGGGGGTCTGCTGTGAAGCCACTTTGTTAGGTCTGAAGACTAAGGGCCTTCACTCTGCCAGAGACTGTAGAGTCATGCTGAAGTGTTCAAAAGGCTCCAGATCTCAGAGTCCGTGATCTCCAAAGGAATGGGGAACTTTTTTTTTTTTTCTCTTTTAACCCTCCCGGAATTTAGAGCAATGCAGAACATCTGCAAAGTACTGCGTCAAAACATGTTTTGATGTCATGGTATATGACATGGTATATGACTGAAGGGCAGCATCACTCTGTGTACTGAAATAATAAACAGAAATGAAAGGAACTAACCAGGGAAACTGATGCATTCAGCATGAAATTTGTTTGCTCATCTCCCATGCGCTTGAAATATCTTTGTGGATTAACTGAGCTACTTCATGTCCGGGTTGCAAATTGGAGTGAGAGACCGACATCCCAGAGGTCACCTGGAATTAAATAATTAACTATGGACGTAAGAGCAGATCTGCTAGGTGGTCAAACCAGAAGTTCCTCTAGCTTAGAATCCTATTTCTGGCAGTGACAAGAGCTACCAAAATGCCTAGGAAAAATTTTAACAGGGCTAACACTTGATGATACTTCCCCAAAGTATTCTCCCAACGATCTCCTGAAGATCTCTGACTCTGGGACTTTCTGGACCAGAACTAGAGTCTGGGTTCTTAGTAGTTCTAAATAATTTTTTTTCTCCTACCAAGAAGTTAGTGGTTGTTTTTCTGAACCCATGCATACAATATAGACCTATTTTGATCACACAATTGTGAAGCATCAGGCTTTTTTGGAAATTATGCCCAACGTCTTTGCTAGGTTTGTTCCATTACTACTGTTGCCAAAAAGACCTTTCCCTGTGATTTCAAAGGTTCTGCTAACTAGCATTGAGAAGTCCTTTTTTGTCCCATTTGCCTAGGTTTGGATCAGGATTTCTTCATCTATATCTGAGGAGCCTGAAGATGTGGCTCCTGTGTATGCTGGTGGGGTGGTGCTGAATCTGCCTGTCCAGCCCCCTCATGGCAGGGATGCTGGATGGCTTTTGTCAGAGGTTCTTGTTTCTTGGCTGGGAGGTGAGGGAGGTTCTTGTCAAATCATAGAGAGGCTTCACCAGAGATACTTCCCTGCTTAAATGGCTTGTTCCTCCCACCAGTCAGTCTCTCTTGCTGGTTTCACTCATTCTGGACAACTTGTGAGGTCTGGAGGAATTAATTTGTTTGATCATGGTCCACCTAGCAATGATTTCTGTCTGTTGCCTTCCAGTGGGTGGCACTTAACCACAGCAGTGTTCTGCAAAGGGCTGATGTGACCTTTACAGGTGGAAACTAACCCAGTTCACCACTGGTACCTGATTTTTCTTGTACTCCGGCCCTTCTGTGACCAACCTTTTGAATCACTAGTAGTCAGCATGTTGCTGCGTGTCTTTGTGAAGGTTTTTCTTCTTATGGAAAATTCTGTTAGAAGTGAGGGAGCATTACAGGCCCTGGTGGCTGATTTCTCCTCCTTTTAAATGGTGCTCTTTAGAGGAGACATGTTGTACATCCCAAATACCTCTTCAAAATTCACACTTAACCAGATTTATCAGTGCTTTTCTATCTCTCTTCGTCGCACCTCAAGCCTTGTGTATCAGGGATTGAATTTATACTTCATGCCCCTGGGATGAATAAGCTCTCTGTTTTTACTCATGGGGCCAGATCTTTCAAATGATCCTTGAGTCTGTGTCAGTGGATGTTTTCTCTGACTTTCCAACTGACTCTGTGTGAAGGCTACAGAGAGGTGCTGGAAGGGGCAGCTGTCCATGCTAGGCTGGGTTCCAGGACCGCCGAGCTGCAGCAGCCCTCTGTCACCAGGAGCTGAGAGTGCCCAGGGCTTTGCTGAGAAATCCACCTGTGTCTGACACTGACCAGGCAGCTATCTGGGTTTCCATCTTTATCTCCCTCAAGCATTGCACGGTTGCAGAGGCATCTGGCACCAAAGAAGAGCTTTCTTAAGCAGTCCTCAAATTGCTGCTTGAGTGGAAGATTTCTAAACACATCCAGGCAGCTGCATGCTCACTCTCTGTGAGTGTGCATGTGGACTTGTCTTTCAAATGGGAGAAGAAAGGTTGCCTTCAAGTAAGTAAGCTGAAGGTTTTTTTAAATAAGCATTCCATAGGTACCTGCAGTTCTTACTCCTTCCCTTTGCAGGTCCCTCCACTATATAGCATTATGCCTAGAATCAGTGGTTGAAAGATAACACTAGGTATGTTCTGACCCATGTTTTCATTACCATAGTGTGGTGCCTATCCATTGTGGACACTGAGGCTCAAACAAGATGAAAGAGAGTCTGACCAAGAGTTGTGGAATGTATGTATTTAGTACTTCTTGTAAATGTACTATTTAGTGACTTCATCTTGCCTGTCCTTTCTGCGTGCTGAAGGAGCTTCTTGAGGACAGTCCAGCCTGGGCACCGTAGGGGAAAAGAAGTAACTGGATAGTGTTTGAAACGCTTAATCCAGCCTGGTTGGGCTGTCACTGAAAAGAATCATCTTCCCTTAGTCCCTCCCTGCCCCACCTCCCCCCTTTCCATCACTTGTTCCTTCGTTTCCTTCCTTTCCCTAGTATCTGCTTGTGTGCTTTGGTGGCTTTGCAGTTAGCTGGATTAGCTCGTTGATTTTGTTAAAAACTAACCCTGAAGAAAGAAAATAATGAGTGCTCTAGACAGCAGAATGGGAAATGGAGGAATATGCAGTGTAGGAATGGGCAGGATTGCAGCACAGTTATTACTTGCACCTTCTTTAATACATATTATTGTAAGGTATTCTTCCTTGTTTAAGATTACTAGGTATTGCCATGAAACCTGCACATCTGCAGGTTTTAATTTCTTGGGCTGTAATTCTGCTTTGCAAGTGAAATTAAGTGAATGAGGACTTCAGCAAGCAAGTGAGAAATTCTGTGAATTATCCAAGGGTGAAAGAGAACATTGCGAAACCTTAAAGTAAGCTTTTCACATGGATGAACAAACAAGTAAACTTCTCTGGAAACTGTAGAAATTGCAGTGATCCAGCCCATCTCATCACCCACAAATTCTCCCTTCAATGTGCAGTCACATATGTTTGATTTATTTTTGATTGACATAACAATACAAGAGCCAAATGAATTAAAAACGAAGCTACGTTCTGTACTTTGGTGTTTCATCATATGCCAGGTTTCTAAGGTGCTTTGCCATGTTGTTCGAGAGAGCATTCTATCATCAGCAGTAATAATAATTTCTGAGTAATTAAATTAAACTATCTCTCTGCATCTAAATAAACAAATGGATTGTGGTTCTGTAGAATGTGCCTGTGTGCCAAGTGTGAGACTTGGCTAGTTGTTGAAATTGTGCTGCTTTTAATGTAGAAGCGTTCGGCTTCATTTAGTATCAGCTCCCAGTGTTTGGACCAACTTTAAGGCTGGCTTGCAAGAAACTCTGGTACCTTGGTAGGGTTTTTTCCTCCAGTGTCTTTTAGAAGCTTTCATATAGGTATAGTTCTTGATTTACCTAGTATTTTTATAGTCAGAGGTATTTAAAAGAAAAATGTTACTAGGTTGTCATTCATTGTCTTCAACCTGCTTTATCAGCTGAGTAACATATATGCTGCTGACCAGTAAGAATTGTGATAAAATTCTGCACGTAGAAATGTGTAGTTCGGAAGTGATGAACAGTCTCTCTCACAAGCTGTCTTAATACTTTTTCTTTTTTTTAAATCAACTGTTGGTGTGTTTCAAAATTGAAGTTGATTTTTTTTGTGACTTGGTTTTTAAAGTGGATGAAAATGCAAATTGTGCAGTATGTCTGGAGGGGAGAGGTAAATGCTCAGTTACTTTGAAGGCTGAGAATTTTTGTGGTTGGGAGAATTTGTTTATGCGTACCAGATGACTTGGGGTTGACAGAGGACCACAACTGCAGCTAGTCAGGCAAAACAGAATTCAAGTGTGAATATTCTAAGTCCTTGCCTTTAGGCGTAGCAAACTAGTCCGCGCTCACACTTAGCAGAAGTTTGCATATAAGCAGACCTTAACACAGTGCAGTGAGTATTTGGAGTGGCACTGCGATGTTACAGCTTTCCCTGAGAAGGTGACAGCGGTGAGGAGTAATAGCGGTGGCAACCATCTCTCTTCATCAGCCAGTCTCAAAGGACTTGGCAGAAAGGATCGGTTCTCCTACTCCTGCTTCTCAGATCTGGAAAAGGAGGTCGAGCTGTAATGGCTTGGGCAGAAATGGCTTATGTACATCACACAGGGGACTTTCTGGTGGAACCCTTTATCCTGCTGGAAAATACCAGTTCATGGGAAACAGAACACTTTGCAGAAGCATGTTGCATGTGATGAAAATTTGGTTCACATAAAAGTGGGTTTGAGAACATTTCAGTTTTATATTTCAAAATTACTTTATTTCAGTTTCAGTATAAAATGTAATAAAGACTGGGGAATACAAAACAGGAACAAAATATTTTCCTTTTTTTGTAGAATTTAACTTTATTTAATAAACCTGAAGGGTTTTAGGGCCCAGTTTCTTTGGTTTGGGTTTCTTGAGGGTTGGGTTAATTTTTTTTGAAGTTTCTCATAAACTGAAACTAAAATGTTTTGATTTATTTTCCAAAGGAAAGGCATTCACAATTGTGAAATTGGCCTTAAAATAAACAAACAAATAACTAGTACAGCTCTGCCGTTAAGTTCCAGTATCACGTTCACAGTTCATCCTCTGCTTCTTCTTTGCTGTGGGAAGACAATAATTTATATCAGCTGTTTTTCTTGGGATGCTGTGTTTTTTCCCAATGCAACTTGTGAATCAAAATGGGTAGAATTGGGGCTCTGCCGCCCCTGTCCTCTGGCACCCTGTCTTTCCCCACTAACTGCTCGTAGCATTCGGCAGGTAGATAACAACAATTCTCCCCTCGGTGACCAGAGTGCAAATCTGAGTGGGGCTAGGTGAGAAAGAGAAGGAATCTTACATAATCTTACGGTACGGACCCAGGTCTGTCTGAGTAGCTGTTGCCCTGTGCAGACTGCAAAGGGAGCTAGAAGTAATTTCATTTCAGTGCAAAGTTGTTTCTTGTTCAGCGTAGACAAAAGTGCTTAGAATCGAACTGTGGGGATGCTGGTATCTGTTCATATTACTTTAAAACAAGAGCCTTCTGTATCCTGACCGCCTACTGATAAAATGGATGATCAGTTTTGCAATAATTATTTTTAGGCAGTGCATCTGTCTTCCTCCCTCTTTCTCCACATTCGTCTCTAAATGTGAATCATCAGCTTTTAGATGCTTTGTACCTAACAGGTACTCTTCTTGGTCCCTGACAACTGTTGCTTTGAGAAAGGTCAAGGACGGCAAACACAGCTTCACTTTTAACACAGTGTGATTATTCTGTTTTTAAATAAATTTATTTTGTGCAGTACCTAATAAAAAAGACTGAACAAAGTGCATGAGTTGCAAGATTAAAAAGTTCAAACGTGGTGGGAGAGGGCTTCTTGTGAGGAATTTGTGATTTAATTGGTGTTTGGAGGAAGTGCAGGTAGGCTTTTGTCTCCACAGTTAATAGTATCTATGAAGAAAAGAAAAATGACGAGAAAACCTTAACGTAAGTCTTTTGGTGGGGCAACGTATTCTACTCGTGGATTTTTTGCAGTCAGACAGATCTGCAGAGAGCAGAGTTGCATCTGCATGGCACATCTTCAGAGTGCCAGAATTTCTTTCTCCTCATCCAGACTTTGCATTTTTATTTTTAATTTTAATTTACTTTCCAGATAAATCTGGTGTCTTAATTGTGAAGATCTTAGAAATGTTTGAGGAGTGTACAATACAAGTTGCCATCTGCCAGCAGCTGGAACAGTCTTCTGCTATGCTTTCATCCGAGGATGCTGTCATCAATGCAGGAGAACCAATACTCAAAGTCCTCTTTGCAAGAGAGACAGCAGCTCACCTGAAGAGCAGGCCACAGGATGTCATCCACATCTACCCTCCATGGTGAGTAGGGAGAACTGGCCACACTTGCTGTAGCACTGCAGAACAAAGTGGGGTTGGTAGAACGCTGTCTGCATTGTTGTAGGAAAGACCTTGGGGGGTAGGGGGGGGAGCAGGGCTCTCTTGTGGTCATCTGTCTCTGGCAGCTGGAGAGACTTTGACAGATATCTTAAAGATAGCTCAGATAACAACTAAATGTGTATCATAATGCCTCTAGTGTTGCTCAGGGCTTCAGTTTTGTTTTCACTTCATATTTTCATGTTTAGAGCGATAGAAAGGCCTGAGCAATGTCTTATCAATGATAAGGCCAATAAAGTGCATACTTTCTGGTAGCAAAGTAGTTTAGGAATGCTCATCTGTTTCTGTGAGTATGGGTATAATGTTTCAGTGGAAAAGTCTGTATTAACTGTATAGCATTCAGCAAAAACAACATGCAGCTAAAAAAATGGGGGAAAAAAACCAAGAAATGAGAGATTCACACTATTCTTAAGGAATCGGTAGACACCTTTTTGGTAGTTCTACATTGCTGCTGCCGTCACTGTCTTCAGTTCCCCAAATCCCTCTTCAGTGCAACCCTTTCTGGAATTCTTCAAAGTGTTTGGTCTACATTTGTGATTTTTTTCTGAATTGGATTTTTTTCCTGATTTTAAGGAGTAGCAAAAAGTGATGAGACTTCTAGTAAAGCAGCTGGTTGTTGGTGGCTGTAGGTTGGAAGGTGTACTCTTCATAAAAATTCAAGAGAACTTTGAAGTGGGAATACTCTCTTCACTCTTCTCCACCCAAGTTATAAAAGAGGAAATATTTTTCTTCTTATGTATTTCAGCATTCATTACCTGAGTTTTAGCCTCCAGCTGCAGTAGAATCCTGCCTCTAGTGTTTGACCATATCCTTTCGCAAAATACTTTTTCCTGTTTTGCAAAGGTCCATATCTGGTTTTTATCTTCATTGATAGCTGCAAATCTTTTTTGGGTTCCCCAATTTGTTACCCTTCCCTTCTAAAATGTTGTTTAACTCTTTTTGGAGGCGATTCAAAAATTGAGGGAAGATACTTAATCTGTGGTTTATTATGGCTACAGATACTACTATTAATAGTTTAGATGTAAATAGATCGGTAGCTGAGGGAAATACAGTTGAATATTAATTAAGTCCTAGTCTGATATGACATAAGTCACTGCTGTTTTTTTTTTCTTCCACCCCTAAGGTACTAATGTTTGTTCTTGTTTACCTTCTCCTTCAGCAAGCTTCTTTTCATGCTTTACATTTGCTTTGTTTCCCCCTGTTTTCTTCTTGTTTCTCTCTCCTACAAATGTCTATCTTAGTTCCGTTTTTCTCTTCAGGTTTCCTCTGTTGTTTTTAAACCATGAGGCATAGCATTTATACTGCTGTATCTTTCTGTATAGACCTTAACCTACACAAAGATTTTTGTACCAGCAAAACTGTTTTAGTTAGGGTATGATTCATCTTTTTTTTTTTTCCTTCTTTTTTCTTTTCCTGAATGGTTACTGTCAGTATGCTTAGCGTGCGTAAGTCCCAGACTGCTCCAGCTTGTTCCATGTCTGCTCTGGGAAGATGTAACTCTGCACTGATAACGATCCTTTCCAGACTACAAGTGGCTGTAACTGTACTAGTATGGTCTTCTCATTTGTTTAAATTCTAAGATGTTCTGGACATAAAACTCATTCCTATATATATATATGTAAACTGAGATTTCTTGAGAAAACTTCATAGCTGTCTGTCTTCCCAGAAATATCACTTTTTATTTGCTTTTGGTTTTTATTTTAGTAGGATGCACTTCTCATGTAAGGAAAAGGTTATTTCATAAAACCAGAATGTTTGGCCAGGGGATATATCTGCGTTGTCAGAGTTGCTCTCCTTACCTATGTGGCTCTCAAGGCACTTTATAAAGACGTTAGTCAATAGTGGCAAAACTGCATTATATCTCCTCTCTAGTCCTGTTTTCTATCGTTTTGGAATTATGTTAATGTCAGTCATCTCTTTGTTTACTCAACCAGAAGTCAAAAGAAGTTGGGCTGGTTACTGTTAAACTAAACCTACCGGAGGCGGGGAGGGGGGAGGATGAGGGATGGTTTTGTTTTAGATTATTATTTGGCACTTTCAGTTTACATTAATTGGAAATTGGGCTTGTACACTTAATGGAAGTTTCCTCTATCACATTTCCAAGCTTCTATTCTGTTAAACTCTTACTTGAGAGCTCTTGAATGCTGAAATGTAGTTTCTGTTACTCTGCATTGAATTTGTACTTCTGTTGTTAAAAACAAATACTGTTTGTGTTAAAATGCTTTCCTGTTGATTCAAATGTGCGACAAGTATAAAAATGAATTAACTAAATCTAACCCTGACATGGTGAAATAAGCATATTTACCTATCTTACTGGTACCACCAGTCAGAAGCAAAAGGGAACAAAAAAATAAGTAGATGCAAGGGGAGACAATCCTTGAACGTCCTGCGTGCACTGGGACACACAGCATACTGTGCATCATCATCCTGTATTTTGAGATACTCATATGGTAAGGCAGAATGGGATGAGATGGGGTGATTTTTAAGTGGACTGCTTCTGCTGCTGTAAAGTAACGTCCTGAGAGTAGAACTTCCCGATATCTTTAAAATAACACCCCAGAATTATGTTCTGACTTTGCTTTTTGCTTTCTGACCAGGCAGCTGAGTGAGTAAGTCAGATGCAGACACACAGGCTGCTGGCTTCTGTATGTGACTATTCGTGAGCAAAATTTGAATGCATCATCCTGGAGCCTTTGTAAAATTAAGACTTTGCTTTTGTAACTGTATTTGTATGTGTTGTGAACTCAGTGCACAGCTTGGTATGTGAAATGTCTCTGGCAGTAGACTTGCATAAATACTTTGGGAAGCTGCATTTAGAGATGTGTTGATATATTTGTTGGTATTTGTTTGCATACAGAATCCCATGATACTTCAGTACTAGAATACAAGCAATTTAATTTAAAAAATAAAATATTGACAGGAGGCCGGTTATAAGAATCTTATCAACTGGACATTGCTCAGGAGAGTGGTCCCACCAACTTTCAGAGGAGCTCTGTGTCAGAGTAAGAATTTGCAGGACTGAGCCCTCATTTCTTTATAACTGGGTATGGATTTCTTCGGGTCTAGTGTCCTAAGGTACATATTTAGAGTCTTGAATGAAAGGGATTTCATGTGAGAATTGTCACTTGCTATAGGGAAAGCAACCCCAATAGGCTGATTAACATTTTCAAACCAGCGTGTCTGGCCTCTGAGCCATCTGATGGGACCCTGCTCTGATCTTGAGGCTATATAGAAGTATTATTGCAGTGTTGTATCTGCATAAAGCCTATTAACTTGGACACATCACATGAAAATGGTTGTGTGTTTTGGGCTGGAGCTGGTTTGTGTCTGGCCAGCTGGGAACACAACAGGCAAAAGAACTCAGCCCTGCCTGCCCCTGCCTGTGTAGGCTTGCCTTTGGTTGTCTTTGCAGTACCTGCGCAATTTCTTGGATTAAGATTTTAAATGAACACCTCATAATTTTTACAAACTGAATCTGAATCATTAAGTGTTTTTAACAGCTGGAAAAGGAAAAGCTTATTACTGAGTGTAATTAAATCGATTACTAAGTCTTTATTCACTTTGCAAAAACACATATCCAGCAAAAAGTGAAGACTGCTTGATACTGCAAAGACGTGATAGAATGGGAACAAAGGCTTCCCAGTTCCACTGATGGTGGTTTTATGGCTTCAACTTACCTGTTTTTTTGTTTGTTTGTTTAATTGTAAAAATGATAGAAATAATTTACCGTGCATAACAGAAAGTGGTAAGAGTTGATATTTTTAGAGACTTCAGGATTCATTTTTCGGCTCACAGCAGGGCTTGAGGATAGACAGTTTCCTTCAGATACTCCTGTCTCCTGCTCATAGACATGCCTACTGTTGAATATTCAGGATAAATTAACCTTAAGAAAAGGGTGCAGATTAGAATTCTTTTCCTTGCCATTAAATTTAACAACTTTGAAATGTTTTTCATGTATTTCTGAAGTTAAACTGCTAGAAGTAAGTTGATATTAACACAGTTGTTGGCAATAGCAATATAAACCACGGATCACATTTGATTTGGCCAGGCTCAGAGATTGATCCGTACCTATTGAATGTGATGGTCTGGTATGAAACCTCTAGTTCAGGAGGTTCGCATGCTGCTGGTAACTGGAGGGCTGGGACGGTATGAAAGGGACAGAACCACTTTGTGTTCCGTTCTCACACTGCTTGTAAGCACTGGCCGTTACGCACTGCAGAAGACAGGATCCTTGGCTGGATAGCCGCTATTCCCTATGCAACTTCTCTGTGCTTAAAAAAAAAAAAAAAAAAAAAAGAGAGAGAGAGAGACTTTATTTTAGGAACTCAATATGGTAAGTATATAAAACACTTAACTCTGTGACATCAACAAGCAACTTCAAAGTTGTTCTTTAGTTTCTCTTAACCTATGAAACCACGGGGAATCATACGGGGAATCATAATTAGTCAGCTTTGAAAGTGTTCCAGTGCCTGGTGAAAGTGTTTAATGTGGACTTTTCATTTCTACTTGCATTACATTAGATTCGGTCTCTCCTCAGTGAAAGAGGTTTAGAAGAGTTTGAATTATTTACTGCCAAGAAGAGCTCATACAAAACATTGCTACACATCAGCTGATGTACAGGATGAAACCTTGTATCTCAAGTCCTTTAAGGTGGGCCAGTGATGGAAGTTGCTGTAGAAATATGCAGCCAAGCTCTGAACAAGTTTATGTACGGGAAGCAATCTAGCTTTGTGGACTTACGCATTCTTCTACCTTAGAATTATCCTGGATATGCCATAGGCTGTTTTGTTGGCTCAGCAACAGGACTTACGATAAATGGATATGTTACTGTGATTTTTGCATTGTCTTACTTAATACACTGTCTTATATTGCATGGTCTTACATAATCTTGGTGAGCAATAAGAGTACCAACACAGGGAGCTAACATGAAATATGTGTTTTGAACTAGTGTGACTGGTGTTAAAGAGGGTTTGCCTTCCATTTGATGAAGATAGAGACTTTTTATCACTGTTGCTCTCACCAGTCAAGGGAAGCATTTAAGAACATTGTTACAGAATACCTCCCTATCACAAGAAAGATCATGTGAAAGAAGGATCTTGGGCTTCATATATTAATGAAATGCAGAAACAACCTACTGCTGCTCTGTAAGAAGGAAAGCGTCTATATCCTTTAAAATGTTCTCATTCCATAAAGGTAAAATACAAATACGAATTAAAGACATGTATGGAACATCTTTTGCATAAATTCAGTTTCTCTACTTACTCCACAGAGAGGCAGCTTCTTTGAATGATTGATTGATCAGTTGGACAAAACCGATCTATGTTCACCATCTTCCTGTGATGAAAACTAAGCATTTATTAATATATATATACATATACATACAAATATTCAAACGGATGGAAAAGAGGGGGGGGAAAAGATCACCAGTCAGATCCCTCCCATCGGAAAGATGCTAGCTCTGCCTTTACATTCTTTCTTTGAAGATGATACAATAGCAGAGTGGGAGAACCCTGATAAGAGGGACGAGGCTCACTCGGAAGATAAAATTCTACAAAACTTCAGAGCTGTAAAGCCAGTGTGGGCACTATTTCTAAAGTACATATGGGAATGGTCTTGGAGCCAAAGATCAGATCATATCATCTGCTTGGAATTGCTTCTCAGAGATCATGCAGTTGTGAAAATTGAAACTCCTTTCAGAAGAAGCTGAAGCAGCTGCAGGTTTCTTGCAAGTGTTTGTATGTTTTTTGTTAGGATATACCTTTCCTAGTGCAGTCACTTCAAAAGAGATGAGTTGTCTTTTGAGAATAGTTATATACTATTTGAATATACTTTTTGTGAACTGAAAGTTCTCTCTAACAAGCTTTTAATATAATTTCTTCAATACTTCTGTTGCTTTATCCATTTTGACAGAGTAGTCCTTAGGATTTTACTCATTTTTCTGCTTTTAAAAATAAATGGGATTTTTTGTCCATCCTCTCATGTAAAGGGAGAAACTTGTATCTGTAGAGCTGCTCAGGTATATCCTATTTTATGTCCCTAGAACTAAAGAGATTAAGCCATTAGCATTATTTGTGTTTGTTCACCTTGCATGTAGAAAATGGAAATAACACCATTTCTTGGTAGTCAAATCAATAAATAATTATGCTCCTTCATAGGTGGATGACATAATTGGAAAAATATAGAATTACAAAGCTTTGATTCCAAGAGGAGAACAAGTTGTTTATGCCATTTCTGTGATTTGTCACAACCACCTGAAGCAACAGATACCTGGTATTTCGGATATGGGCTATGTCTAATAAACGTAGTAACATGATCACACTTTTACAGTGAGATAGACTTGTTTATTTTTATAACTATGGCATAATAGATGTATTATATGAATGTCATACATAAAATATTAGTACCCTGAAAAACAAAGATGAAAGAACTGCTCTCTATGAAAGGGGTTTTCCATGGAGAAAAGAATGGAGGCATGTTTGGGGAAGATGGGAGCCTCAAGATAGTAAATCCAGGGTTCTGTAGAAGATTAAAACTGGATTTTTAAACATGACTGTCTGTCTTTGGGCTAATAGCTGATGGTATCTTGACATGCTGAAAAGGGGGACTTTCCACTGTATTGTAGCAATGAAGTGCTGTGTTTTGTTGATATGTTTGTTTGCTTTCAGGCAAATCAGAGGGGTCAGAAGCGAGCGGTGTTTGCGAAGCAGCAGCTTGGTTTTTAGATCAAGGTTGAAATGCATTGTTGTTGGCACAAAACCCCCCAGCAGGGGTAGAATATGTCTCTCTGTCCAGATGGATGGCTGAATTGGGTACGTGCAGCCAGTTGCTATGCTCCTGGCTCACGCGAGCAGCAAGGGCTACCCAGGTAGCCTGCACAGAGCTCACCTAGAAGAGCATTGTGTGTTGTACTCGGGAGATAATTCTGTGCTCCAGAGGGAGCCTCCACCAGGATGACTTTCTTCAATATGGGCTGTTTCACTTGTAAGAATAAAGGAAGTGTAGAAAAGAGGCAGTGAATGTAGATAGACTGGTTTATGTCAGGGGGGCGATTTTCTACATTTTTGTTAAATACTAGATACCATCCAACATTGATCCTACTGGAATGATTGTAGTGTTCAGTTAATGGGAAAAACCTTAATCACCTCACTGTGGTGCTTTCATGTTGAGGAATCAGCATACATTTGAGTCCATGGTTTTTAGGAACAGAAGAGGAAAAGTATGTTTTTAAACATCCATTCCTTACAGTCAGTGATGCTGTTTACGTTTGAATTCTTAAGTTACTGGAAAAAATACTCATTGAGAATGAAAATGTCCTATCCTAATAATCGCAAAATATTCTCATCCTGAAAATCTAATAATGTGTACTTTTTTTTTTTTTAATGAAAGGTCTGTACTTGAAACTTTCCAGCTTTTATAAGTGAGGAAATACCAAGCATTTTGTAGTGACAGATACTGTTAGTGGGTAGTTGTCCACTGACGTCAAAAACAGGGGATGGCGAACAGCTTTGTTCAAGTCAACGAAAAATGTACAGTCTTGGATAAACTCTGTGTTAGCAACGGAGCTATCAATGATATACGAGCAGCTTCACATGAGTTCCCATGTGCATTCAATCCAATGCTAAATTCCAGATCTTGTTTAATGAGCAACTGATGGAGCCAAGACCTGGCACTGCACAAAATCCTGCAGTCTGCTTTATCCAGTCATGAAGGAAAAACAAGCTAAATAAGTTCAGATGAACAAGTTCAGATTTACTGCAGGGTTATTAAAAAGTTGTGATTTGTATTCCTCTGCTAATGTTTATGACTAACACATTTGGGACGTGTAAAACAATACTTAATTTGTAAAAAGACTGTGTGCCAAAATTCCTGCAGTAGTTTAACCACTAAAGAGCAAGTTTTGACTGTGTGAATGGGTTTGTTTAAATGTTTAAGATTATCAGTAATCAGCTAATCCTTTTTTAAAATTTACATTTTGAAAAATGATGATTTCTTCTTGTTGGATTGCTGTTCAGCACTTTCACTTTGTGAAATACAATATATTTCTGTAGCTCATTGTGGAGAAACAATTTTAAAGTCACGTGCCACTCTCTTTAGCAGGTGTGATTTGCCACTGTACTGCTAGGTGTGTAGTTACATTAAGATGTTTACATGCAGTTCTGTGTGCAGTTCTGTTGGGCTTTGAATATGCTGGATATTTTATACCACAGTGGGTTTTCACGCTAAGCATGCTTGTGTCCTTACGCAATTTTGTATGGGCAAAGAGATGGATAAAGTGTGAGTGTACCAAATTGTCATGTCTGGCGTTTTCCTTCAACGTGAAGGTATGCTTTCTCAGACTCCTCCTCCTGAATGTCATATTTAAATGTAGGTAAGCAAAAGTTAATTACTATACTCCTAGCAGAAATAATAATTAAACCCCCAAGTATTTCAAAAGGGGAACATTGCTTTCAAATATTTGAAGAATTTGGAATGTTGCTACCCAAAATGCAGTATTTAAAACATCTCTGCTATCCTGGAGGACGGGGGCACAGGGGGGAGGACGAATTTTGCTGTTACTTCTACCAGGCAGATTGCTTTCCTTTCAGTAAAAGCTCATGGAAAAAATGCCCATGGTTTTATGTATTTTTGGCAGAAAGAACATACTTTGGTATATAAAACAGTTCAGCTGTGAAACTTTCAGTGCAGCCTTTTGTGTGTTTCATGAAGCTTCTCTTCCTACCAATCTTCTGAGTCAACATTAACCATGCAGATTGCAATGTATTACTTCTCCCTGAGTGGTAGGCTCCTTTGACAGCTTCCTGAGATGTCTTGAAAAAGTATTATTCTTGTTACTGTCCCAGTACGGCCTTCTGGCAGACCAAGTTTCTCCCAGCAGAAGTATAAGAACAGTATCCATGACGTTAGAAGTGGAGTACAACAATTAATTTTACCTTTGAGGGATTCACTGTGTGTTTTGAAAGCCAAATCACTGATGTGACTCCAAAAAAATCATACTTGGCGGTATGTGGGAAGGGGGTTTTTGTGTATTTTTTTGTTTTTGGGTTTTTTCCTCTCTTTAACCTCTTTGGACTCCTGAAAATGATATCCGTCGTCTCTCTCCTTGATAAAAGAGTTAAGAAGCCTAGTGAACATTTCTGTGGATATTTCTGGGTTTGATGGTTCTTTATCTCCCCCTTTCTTAAGTCTTGGATTTTTATATTTTTAATAAGTGGTGCGAGTTTGTTGTAGAGCCGATCATGATGACGGGCTTTGCATCGTCTTCGTGGGAATCATTGTCCACAGTCAGTCTCCATGGCCCTTGGCTGGTGTAAAAGAGAGGACTGCATGTCCACCTAGAAGCTGCTGCTGCTGCTGTTCACAGCACATCTATTAGTGCAAACCCAAGTCTGTCAGCATCTTCAGCTAATACCTTGTAATTTGAACAGAGGCTGTGAAGAAATACCCCCTTTTGCCATCTCTGAAGTATTGTTGGGACAGACATTGTAGATCATAACTTAACTAGTCTGAAAAAACCCGGCAGAATATACACTAGAATGCTGCGTGCTACAAGACACTGAAAGCACTGAACTTGAAAACACTTTAGATTCAGTATAAAACCATGAATTGCATTGATTTGGCATGGTGGTGTTGGGTTGACGGTTGGACTCTATGATCTTAGAGGTCTTTTCCAACCTTAATGATTCTATGATTCTATGATTGTATTTGTGTTTTCATTTGTCTTTCCAGCATGGCACAGCATGTCTGCCTTTTGTGTTTCCCGGAAACAAATCACTTCTCTGAGTTGAGGTTCATTTTTGAGAAACGTGGGCAATGCAACTATGTGAGACTTGTACATTGCATTTGTGCCTTAGCAAGTACTTCTTGTCTTCTGGCTCCCTGAGCTTGTCATAAATATTAATTTAATAGGGCTGGTACTATTTTATGCATTGTGAATGTACAGATTGAGGAAGAGATAAATTTTATTGATATGAGCTGTTGCTGGAACTTACAGGGTTTGTAGGCTTAAAGGAGCCCAGATTGACAGTGTAGGTGTATCATAGTTGTTCTTCAAACTGTTTGAAAACTTTTTATATAGAATAGGATAGTTCTTTATTACCTTCCCAAATATTTCTTACTTTCCATCTCTCACACAAAAATAAACAAGCTGCCCAGTATTTTCTTTGTCTTTTTGCAGCCTTCTTTGGCTGACACTCATGGCTTGCGGTTTGAGAAGTTGTGCATGAGGTGATTGTTTAATTTTGCTGGGAGGTATTTGACTCTAAGAGTTCACTTTCCAATCTTGCTGTATAGCAGGGAGCCGTTTGCTAGCTATACTCAAAACCAAACCCATTTTAAAAACAAACATCAACATACCACATTATCAACTTCTAGAACAGTCCACCTAAGCCTTGAGAATTGCCTTTGGTTGCTGGTCACTTCAGATATGGCTGTAATTTCCCGATTTTTGAGGACTGCTGCTCAGGAAGGAATGGAATCCCATTAGGTTTACTGGTTACCCTGAAATTGCCCTTAGCACCAGCTCAGCTTAGAGGAGAAAACAAGGGCGGGAAATTATTTCGACAACCTAAATATAAATGACACCTTTTCAGGGCAAAAAAAAAACCAAACAACTTTTATATCTATTTATTTTTTAGATTAGACTACATATAAAAGTATTGTCTTCATGTGTCTTTCAGCTGTTAATTGGTCAGGATCCTTACCTGTGATCATGAATCTTGTTCTAAGGCAAACCCTACACATTCAAGATTGCCTTCATGGAAGAGGTCTGAGATTTGGAAATGTGTGTAACTCTTACATGTAAAGCCCCTCTATGTCTATTTAGATTAAACTCTCAGCACCCATTTTCTAAATGAATATAGGTATTACTTGGTTGCAGTGTTGATTTTTCTGAAGCTTTTCTTGAAAAGTAATTTCCTATCCCACGCTATCAGCTGTGTTGATGTACTTTGGCTATGGCTGGGTAGAGCCATTTTCCATCCAGAATGTGGACTAAATCTATTAGTTAATATATTAAATTTATTATTAGTTGTAGTTTGTTTATTTAACTGCTATCATAATGCTACTGCTTTATTAACTATACATGTATTGTGGACAATCCGGAGGAACATGCTCCTTGCAAGCTAGCAAAACAAAATCCAGCCTTACTGTATAACCTCATCAGATGTTAAAACTTACATAAAATGCATATATTGACATGTGTAAATCCTACATTATGAAAACGTAGAAGCCAGAGTAGCAGGTGTGGTTTGTTATTGGTCTTGACTGAAACTGGGCATGATCATAATCAAATGCGTTAGGGCTGGAGTCTGGAATGAGAGGTCCTCAAGTCTGGGCGTCGAGAGAGCGGTACTCTCCTCCCCTTACCTTCTGCTTTGGCTTTCCTCAGCGTCCTAAGCTATTTTGGAAGGGAAAAGAGCAGTCACGCTGGCAATGCATTCAATACTATCTTTATTTTACTGTGTGGTGAAGAATGCTTTCCCTTTATTATATTTCCCTTCTGTGTGCTGCGCTCGTTGTCCCTCCCTTGTACCAGACCAGTTGTTTGCGGGACTGTGCTGTACGCTGAATCAATGAAATAATTTGCTTTGAAAATAAAACATTTTAAGTTAGGGGTGTTGAGCAATATGGTTTACAGTGTGGTCTTGCGGTGGCACCGAAGACCCAACTGAACAGGCGTGCAGCGGGGCACGGGCCGGGGCTGAACCTCGCAGGGTGGGAGCGTTTCAGGTAGCGTTGTGAGCATTATATAAAGACATAGGTTTCTCTCCGAGAAATCCCTGCCAACAGGAATCATTTTACACAGCGCAGTGGTGGGAAAACACTTTTCTAAATACCGTTTCCATAGTAACTGCCAGGTGCGGTGGAAGGCTGGCAGCGTCCCTCGGTTGCAGGTACCCCAGCCGGGCTCGGTGCCTCCCGCCGCCGGCAGCGCCCGCGGCCCTGCCCTTCCCGCCGGCTGCGGAAGGTGGCAATGTTGCCAGCAGAAGCCCAGGTAAAACTGGTCTCGGGTGACTGATCTCTCCGAGACAGCCTCAGCGCTTGTTTGTCCAGAACTTTTTCTGGCGTCAAAGTTTAATATCTGTGAAGTGAGGGTCTGTAAAAGGGGGATCTGTTTAGTTCTGTGCGCCATTACTTTTGCACTACTTTTAACAACTCGGTACGTGATCTGTTCGGAATGTAGCGATGTGCATGAGGCTGTCACCACGCTGTTTACACAACTTTCTCCATCATAATGCTGAAGAAGGCCGTGTGCCATTTAGTTTAACACTCTTAAAGACTTCTCCGTACTGGTTGTCATTGACCTTGTGTACTGGTGAACCATTCCCCACCCGGGGAACAAAACTGATCTCGTTAACTGAAGTTTCATTTCTGCAAAGCACTTGTAAATGTTTCTGAAACTCGCTGTAATTTTCTGCCGGTGTTTACAAACTTTGCTTTGAAGTGAGCTTGCCAGGGGAGAAACGGAGAACTTCCCTGCATGCCATGGGTTTTGTTAAGAGCTACCTCCTGACTATGACAGGCTTTTAACCTGTTGAAAGCCTAACAGACCTGTTCGTGGGTTTGGTGGGGATGTTTTTCTTTTCTTTTCATATTTCACCTAACTCCTTGAATCTTTTTAACTACTTCAAATTGTCCCTAAGACTTTCGTGTCTTGTGATTTTTAACATTTTATTCTGTCTGATGCTAATTCTCAACCCTCGAGGGAAAGTACACAAGTTCTTGGTTTCTGTTATCCCATTCCTTTCCTCTTGACTCTCGTCTCTTGATTCTGCTGTGGTAAATCCATCATTGATTTTAACTTATCATAGAACCTTTCAACATATTTAATTACTGGGTTCACCTCTTATTCTGTGTTCCTTACCAAGCCTCTCTGACAAGATGTAATGTATTTTATGTATTTAGGAGGTCAAATGGGGCAAAAAATACAAATTCTTGATGTACGTTACAGTAAGCAGAGAGCAAATAGGATGACATTACCTTGTAATCCCCCACCCTCCCTACTTAACTTTATTTGCAACACAGATGACAATTTTTGTTGGACTTCTTACCTAGTTATTTGTTGTTTTTCGTAAGGAAGGCAGGCAGAGTTTAAGTGCCTAATGCTGTACAATTTCTAGGAGTTTAAATAATCAATCTGTAAAGTTGTGTGTGTGTGTCTCCTTCCTGACCGGTTTATTTCTTGGGGATGCTATTCACTGCATTAAATATACACCGAAGGCTTCTGGTACTGCTTTGGTCTCTGTTAAACAAAGATTGTTTGCTGAGTAGCAAAATCTGTTGCTGTATGGGTACTTTGCCTACCACTCTATTGTGCAAATGGTCCAGCAGTTGTCCACAGGAACCCTGGATAATGGCTTTTTAGTATTACAAAAGAGTAAAGACAGGCTTCAGAAACCAGTTGGGGTTTTGAGCAGTTTGTCTGGCAAAATCTGCTATAGTCTGTCTCTCCAAATTGAATGACAAGCCAGTGAAAGCTTTCTTTTGAGAAATCTGTTTTGCTGAGCTGCGTGGGAGACTTCCTTTTCAAAATTGAAACTGGAAAACCAATAATCTCCAGCTCCAAAGAGGAAACAGTTTAAGATACGGTGGGTTATTACCACCGTACTTTTTGTAATTATTTCTTTTTGTAGTAATTGCAATATCAGTCTTCTTATTGCTTTAAGAATAAAGCGAATATGAAGAAATACTTCATCTTGAGAGTATCCATTGGACTTTTTTTTTCTTTAAACACTGCTAATGTCGTCTCATACTGTTATGATAATAATAATATGGCTGTCCAAGCAGTAAAGCTAAACAGATTGAGGCAAAAGCTTCCTGATCATAAAATTTTCACATTAAAGGAAGTAGATGCTATGTGCAAATATAAAATGTGGAAATAAAGACATTTAGAATTTTTGCTTTCTCTTTCCAAACCAAAGTGAAAGAAGAGACTTCCCTGTGATTTCAGAGTATTGCTAACAAGCCCTCATAGCTATTATGAGCCTGAAACAGTAAACAGCTTAGTAACGGCATAATTATATCAATAAACCTAACATCAAAATACCTCCCAAAATTTATGTACAGATGGTTCCATTTTACATTACAAAAGAAGTTTTCTGAAGTCCATTTGCCTAAAACAAAGTTTTTAATGGAACAGCTTAATGATTTGACCTCAGATCTGCATATCCTTTTTTTTGAATGTAAATATGAATACCAAGGCAATTAACTTGGTAATTTACCCAGTCAGGCTGAGTTGAAGTTCTGTAGGTAGGTATTGCTTTAAGCGCAGTTGGCATGCTGTCTTCTGCGTGCTGATGGGCTCTTGCTCAAGCATGTATTGGCCCTCAAAGTGTCTTAGTGCTAGGGATAGTTCACCCTCAGGAAGTTTGGTTTAGATAAGTATCTGAATTTTTTTGGGTACCGAAATCTGGAACGCTGCGGCGAAATCTGATGAGCACAGGCTCTCAGATCTGAGTCAGCAACAGGGCTGGACCCGCTCCTGTTGTTCAGCACTTCCACTGCCAGGTCCAGCCAGCAGCAGAAAACAGAGACGCATGAAGAGAAAAACCGGAGGGAAGAGGAGGGAGCATAATTCACAAAAGTATGGACAGACTTGAAAACAGAGTTTGTGTAGGTTGTGCGCAGAGGTGAGGAGCTGTGAAGAAATTGCCACCTTCTCCCAGTATGGCCTTCCAAAACCTCAGGGGGAGTTTTGGTTCTCAGGGGACTCTGCTTTTAGCCCTGTGTAAACAGGGCTGTGCATCATTAGCAGCTGCTGTCTGGGCTGTTTTTCTTACCAGATGTAAAAGTGAACCTATGAAATTAAGGGGTTTTTTTCCCCCTGCTTCTGATCCTTTGCAGTTAAAAGTATTTCAGGTGTTACAGAGCACACTGTTAGCAACTGAAATTTTAGTCTTGGAGAAAAAGAGTTATCCACTCAAATGGCAGTGTGAGCAAGAAAGGTATGGAAAAGTAACCAGGAGAAGAGAGTCGACGTATTTTTCTTACTGATCTCTGGGTATTACTCAATTTTCTGATCTCTTCTTCTCTGCGCACCCATTGTTTTCGAAACCTTGTTACTCCTGAATGAATCCCTTTTCTATAAGTTCAAGAAAAGGAAGATGCTTCTCCCTCTAGAAGTCAAGTTAAACTGCTGTGGTTCTGCCAGTTGGTAGCAAATATGTATCACTCTGTGTTACTCTTTTGGTGAAAAATAATCTTTTCATTAAAGTATCTGTAGTCTTCTGAGGCTGAATTTCCAATCTAGTGTCTACTTCATCTGTGGAGGTCAATGGATGGAGATCAAATCACTGCCAGGTTTTGCCAGGAGAAAGTTGGCCATGACTGTATGGCAGTGCGTGCTTGGTACAAGGCTCGTGAGCCACAGGTTCTTGAGGCGGCCTCCTGAAACACCTGAAGCTTAATTCTGTGTACCACGCATAGAAGGAAGTTCTCACTGTGACTTCATTCATGCTTTTGGCATTCCAACGCTATTCCTGGTGGTGAAAGAATAATAGAATGAATAAGCAGCTAAAACACAGGCAAGGAGAATGAATTTAAGCTTCAGGGAAGCTGAGAACACACCCAGGTTCTCATCACTTGTGTACGCTGTGCCCATTCTAATCCCCATCCAGACTTCAATACTAGGGATTAAATGGTCAAACATTTTAAAATGTTCATCTTCAGAAATTCTAAAGTCTGCTTTTCAGAAGTGACCCAGTATGATTTGCATGTATTTACATTTTGATAAGGTGATGTTTATTTTAAAAAAAAAACCTTCTAGAGAAAAAAGGGGGAACTTTTAAATCCCTAATATATAGCGGAAAAACCCCTGTGTATATCTCTCTCTGCATATAATATAAAATAAAAAATAGAAAATGGAGAAAAAATGTCAAGAACCAAAAAGTGTTTAGTATTCTTCAGTGGCTGCAGGCCACCTTAGCTTGTGCTAACATTTTAGAAGGTACTGAGGACATATTTCAGTTTCTTTGCCTTTTAGCTTAGAAAATCAACCAGTTCTACTGAGCCACTACTTTTATTTTATTTAGGTAACAGAATATTTTTCTTATTTTTCCTCCTACTTCTGTTTTTCAGTGATAGAAACTTCTTGCCTTTCCTTTTCTCTCATTTTGTTGCAAAACATGAAAAAAAAGGTACTATTTTTAGTAGTCATGTATGCTGATGGCTGTCTGTTGACATCGGTGACCTTCAGTTAAATTTATATATGTATGTATAAAAGCACAGATCAGCTGTTTTTTTCAGTAGCCACTGGCTGCAGTGGCTGCAGGAAGCCAACTAGTGCTTTTCTGGGTCCCCATCAGGTTTTATAAAATAAAATTAATGAGTCTTCTTGTCACGTTTTCCAACAATACCGATTCGTTTAGATGATACATCATTTGAATATTTGTGACCTCTAGAGAAGAGGGCAGAAAAGGTGGTTTTGGGTTTTCTAGCTGGTCAGATGTGGCCAGCTGGTGTAGCCAATGCTTGCAGGCTTCTTACCAGAAAAGCAATGTGTTTACTTACCATGCGGTTCTTCAGAGAGACAGTTTCCTTAAAAAAGTCATAGATAGCATGAGGGTGGTCAGAGGGTAGACATATTTGTTTGACCTTTTAGTAACAAGTCCCTACATTAGGAGAAAACCCAAATATTTTTTATTTCTTAAATTGCCATGAATGGAGTGAGAAGCTGGGGAACTGGGACTGACAGACCACCTGCAGGTTTTGGAGCCATCTGGATCTTGATGTGGAGGACTACAGCTGAACAGATAGAATAAACCTAACAGCACATAGCTGATTAATTACGAATAATAGTGAAAATGATGCAGCCGTCTTGCATAGTGTTTCCAGATCTTTATTTTTTCATTGTAGTCAGTCAACATTGAGAAATTTATATTTATTATGTAAATATTTGGGAGGAAAGTGATATATGCGAACACTTTACTATGACCAGTCATACTCCTTAGCTATTCAAGATGAGTTTTGGCTTCCTTTGTATTCCCTGGAAAATGATTAAACTAACATCCACACGTTAGGGTTTTGTTGGTTTTGGAGTGATGAAATTATACATTTTAAACTTTTTGTTATATGATTAGAGACACATGAAATGGAAAAGTGTTTCCTGAAGAGCTCTTTCTTCACGTCCTCTAGAAATGAAGGGTTTTCTATATTCCCTTTTTTTTCATATTCCCTAACCTCCCTCCCTGCTCCCTTGGTGTACTCTCCTTCAGCTTCATCATGGATCTGGTAACAACTACTGTTTCTTTTTACACTTCACTGTCTTTGATACAGTTGTTTACTAAAATATGAGGAGATATTTTTTTTCCAGGTAGGATGTTTCATAGAATTTTAAAAATTTATGTCCCAAAAATATCAGACTAACTGGACTAAACATATTGAAAGGAGTAAACTCACTGACTGCAATGCAACTGATAATCTCTCTTGTATAATTTTAGCTAACAGTTAGTTTAAGGGTAGAATGAAATAATGCCATTTATTGTTAATGTGTTCTGATAAATGAAATTAGAGAGACGTGCAGAGTTGGAATCCCACCCCATCTGTCTCATTTTGTCACGCGTTAGAAGGTAGATATTGTATGAAAAGAGAAAAAACTGAGAAGACCCGTGTTCCAGAGCCGTGTTTGATGAAAGCCGCCTGCCTAGGTATCCTTATTACATCATGATCTCTCGGTAATGTCTTAAAAGTAAAAAAACAAACTGCCCCGCAACAGTGTGTCACTGTTTTCCTTGGCACCCTTCTGCAGTGTGCCTTCGTGTGAAGAAATGAGAAGTAAAATGAAAGAATCATAGAAGTCAGTGTCTAAGCTGATTTAAACCTACCAGGGACCCGAAGTTTATCCAAAGCAGAAACTCCTATTTAAGGGCAAGAAGAAGGGGTACGTGGAGCAGCTCTGCAGTGGCTTGAGCCCACGTAAGGACACACCTGGCTGGGGTATTTAAGCTCTGTATTTGTGGGGAAAGCAAGTAAACAGCAGGAACGATATGCAGTCTCTTAAATAAACGCTGTTTTTGCA
>NW_008825498.1:2989775-3028558 GCF_000699105.1 Pygoscelis adeliae | reverse complement strand
TCAAGAGCTGCTCCTGGGAATGTTTTGCATTCCTCTTCCTGGCAGTGGTCAGGTGGCTTCCAGCAAGAAGGAAGGAACAGCCACTTCCAAAAAGAAAAAAACCTAAAATGAAAAAAAAAGAGGGGGAGAGAGCGCGCGAAGAGGAAAAGAACACTTTATAATAAAAGTATTGTGGGGGAGGCACTTTTATTAAAAGCCAGATTGGGAATTGGAACCAGATGTTCTGCATTCGAAAGCTGCACGAATGTTAAATGCGTCTATTAATGACTGTGATGGCTGAGGTATTTGGCTATCTGCCTCACTTTAATCTCATTGCTCTGTATTTAAAAACAGTTGAGAAAAACAGATTTTTTTTTTTTTTTGTACCCGACTTTAGGCAGCTTCCTTTATACAAATGTTAATTTAAAAAAAAAAAAAAAGGACAAGATTTTTCTGGGAGAATAGCCACATATATGAAAGCAAGAAACAAGCAGGAAAACAGTCAACATTTGTCTTGTAAGTTCTGTTAGTTTTACCATACGTTTTGTGCTGAAAATTAATGTCTTTAAATTCGGTTTGCTTCTTGATTTGTGGTTGTTGGATAATGCGTATGATGTAAGCTGGAGAGGTCAGAACATGCAATTACTCTTGTTCACAAAGTACTTCCTATTCCCTTAACTCTCTCTCTCTCTTTAATGTCCCTGTCACAGTGAGTGTTTAAAGCAAAACAAGAGTAGATGCTCAGTCTGAGCTGGGTAATGTTGGAACTCCGCTCACCACAGGCAGTACTTGTGAAATAACTGCTTTATATCTAAAGACAGACCCGAGTGCATGTTACATCTCAGTTTCAAGAGCAGTGTCTCCACCTCGGTGGTTATACACATTTGGGAGTATCGAGCACCGAGAGCTGCCATGGGGACTTCTGGTTTGTGTTTCAGTGGGGGCAAGATACCTGACAACACCATAGCCTGTACAGACGCAGGCAGATTTGGGGTGTCTCCCAAGCAGGTGTGCATCCTTCTCCCATCGTGGGGCTCCATTGTATGCACATTGTAAGATATTCTGTGTAAAGCAAGGACTGCTGGAGGGAGGGAGGGAGCGAGCTGCGGTTGTGTCTCCCTTCAACTCACTCCCAACTTTAGGGCATGGCGATGCCCTAAACCCGCGGCTTCTTCGTCATCTTGAGAGGGGAAAGCAATTGCCTTCTCTGTACCCTGTTGGGGAACCCCCTCTTTACCTGGTGGGGCACGGCTCTGGTTTTTAAGAATTCAGACTTATGCAGGCAGGGGACATATCCTGCCTGGGGCTGATGGAGCGGAGCTGCCTCTGGGTGCAGGGTAGGAGAGCCCATACGTTTTAAATGGCACTGTAGAGCCTTGCCAGTGTCCTCGTCTGACATGATTTTTATTTTTTTTATTAAACTTGTATTTTCCGATTCATCAGCACTGCATGAAGTTGTGTTTGTCTGCTGACCGAGGAGTGAGCTGAGCTTATTCCCCAGGCAGTGTATTCTGGGGGTGGGGGGTGCAGGAAGCTGGCGGGACAGGGAGCGTGTGGTAGTTTCGGCGAAGTTTTCTTGAGCTGTGCCCCCAGCTCAGGTGAGGCCCGTGACGGCCCGCCTGTTTCCTGGTACCGGCTAAAGTGGACAGGCAGCTTCCTGCTAAGGGTGGATGCTCTGCTGAGGAATTTCCAGAAATGCTGAGAAGTGCTGACTCACAGCTTACGGCCCCGGCTGGGCTGAGGGGAGGTTTTCGAGTCCTTGGCTGAAGCCAGCAAAAAATGTTGCTGTAATGTACTGTTTTATTTTTAGCAAGGGGGGAGGCTGTGTTGCTTAGGATGAAATGCTTGCGAGTGGTTTCAAAATGACAGACACTTTTAATATTTTTTTTTCTTTTCTATTTTTAGAACTTGGAAAACAGGTTGTTTTGCTAAAATACAGACACTTCTCTGTTTCCCCAGTAAACGGGTTGTTGTAAAGGAGCCTTAAGGAGTTCATGCAAGGAAGGCTTTTACCACCACTGCAGTGCAAAATGTCCTTTAGGGTAGGAGATACTAAAGTATTTGAGACTGAAACTCAGTTGGCACCTACGTGCATGTATTTATCACTTCTGCTGAGGTGGGACTGCAGCTTCAATTGTTGGACCTGAAATGTAGCCAGGTATTCGATTGCTGCTATTACGAGATCATTGTAAAAGCTTGGTGCTTGGGTTTCATCCTCCCGTGTTTTTAGCAGTCACTTCACGTGTAAATGCCTGTGCATTTTCTTTCTTTCTTTCTGAACAGAAAGTGCCCTATACTGTTTTCTGCTAGTGTTAGCCAGAAACTAGAGTGAGGGGAGGAGTAATTTTGAGCAGTACCACCACTCAAAATATAATTTTGGTGATTAGATTGTAGGGGCAAAGTTCAATTTTTTTGTTTTATATTCAGTACATTTTTTTGGAACATATTCTTGTGTGTGCGTATTGTTTTTCTGCTAAACAAGCACTGAGTACTGTGGGATGATCTCCAATGTATGCAGTGTCCCACAGAGTATCATAAATGGAATACAAATTTATAAAAACTCTTTTATACTTGCTTCTAATTTCTAAAATTTGATATCAGCTGTTCTCATTCACAGCTCTGTACCTCTGCGTATAGAACAGTTTGGAGCCCTTTTTTACATCTTACTTGTGAACTATGTAACAATGAATGATCTGCAGACTGCTTCTAACCACAATGCCAGTAATTTTTTAATAGCATGAACCAACACATTTTGCACACACAAAAAAAAAAACCCAAAATGAAACCCACACCTCTTACAGCAACCCTACAGCATCTGGCTTGAGAATAACTGATGTGCAGCTTCCCCGAGGAAGTACATTTCCCTCTTGTAGTTAACTGCTCTTCTCCGTTTTTGCCCTGGGATTGGGTGATGGTACGTGGCCAGCAGGGTCCTCGTCCGACAACAACAAAGAGAAAAAGGATACTTCTGTGGAGGAAGTACAGGAACATAAGACAAGGCTGTTTCCACGATGTGCAGCGAGCTCATTTATTAGCTCACCACTGTGAAAAAGTCCCAGTCTTAGTAATTTTAATGGAAATACAGTCCTTGCATGTGAGCTGCTGCTGATTTTTGCGGACAGAAGTAACTGTAGGTTGCACGTATGTCACAATTTCCCAATCAAATCCACTTTTACTAATGACTCTAACCTTGCCAGCCACCCATCTCCAAGAGAAAGCTTTTCTCCTACCCGTGTCTGCCAGTTCTCTCCAAGATTTTATAGCAGCTGCATAATCTCTTTTGAGTTGCATAAGCATCTTTTCTGTGGTTGTGTCCTGGCACCCACCACTGTACTGGGAAAAATAATATAGACCTTACATTACTTCTAGCCACCTGTCAGTAAATTCAGGCCAAAAGCCATGAACTAATAGTCTTGCTTGTGCCCCCTTTAGATAGATGTGTCATCCGACCTGGGTTGACATGCCTCAACTAGATTGCCTGACTCCAGATAACCCCTTCTACAATCCGTTGCTGCTTTACCCTTTTCTAGTTTGGATGAGGCACAGAATGTACCTTTTTGCAAAGATTCTGTCCCCAAACTTTAAAAAAAAAAAATTATGCATGACTGTTGTCCAGCTTTCCAGGAAACATGTTGGTACGACATGTATCAGTGTATTAAGAACATCTACTCATTTTACGGTCAGCTTTTTGTAATTGAATCTGTCCTAGTAGAATCCAGGAGTCCTTTCTAGTAATATCATACTTCACAGTCTGGTTCCCGCCTTTAATACAGACATGCCCTACAAAGAGATTTCTGCTTGTGGCAGTGTAAGTTTGTGCCTTCTCAGATATCTTGGTCTCCTCGTGCTACCTGTTCTTGCATAGCTTTCTGATCTCTCCACTATTTGATATGTTTTGTTGCTAGTCTTGGTAGCTGTGTGAAATCTCAGCGATTCATGTCTACGCTTCAGTTGTCACATTACTTTTTGTTATTGTGTCATTGTCTTAAATAATTTTTACCTGAGGAATTTCCTACACCCTTCTTGTACCTTCACTTAGAGTCATCATGACAACCTATTTCTTTGTGATTATAGTGGGTTCCCAAAAAGAGCCAGATTAATGGTAAACCTTGAGTATTCAGCTGCTTTATCATTATCATCACTTACGTGATAGCATTACCATTAATTGTCTCTTGCTCTGTTTGTCCATAGCAGTCTCTGTTGGTGTTCAGAACAACTCATTTCAAGAACTGCATATTACTTTACTGTTTGCTGGGTAGGGTGGATCATACATTGATTTCTATGTAAAGATGAGATTACGGTGGTAAAAAATAAGACACTTTAAAAATTAAGTCAGAATTTAAGACTCCTAAGTACTGCAATTAAGCCAATCCAATTGTTTTAGTAAAGATTAGAGGAACCCTTTGTGAGAAATTTTAAAGAATATGCACAGTAGAGACATGTATGTGTGTGTCTGGATATATGAATGATAAAATTTCAAGAATGTAGACTGATACTTAGAAGCAGTTTGAAGCAGTGACTAGAAATCAGTCATATTGCTTCAAACAGTGCTTTGTTTGAAACAATAAATAATCTAAAGAGACTGAGGATAGAAAGATGGAACAGGTGGTTAAGGAAAAAACAGCTTACCATTATTTCATGAGGGTCTCCAGCTCTCTCAGCCTCATCTCAACTCCTAGTAAGCCTCCTCAGTCATCTTTCCAGTTCTCCTCATTTTAAATCTTCTCTTTGAGTAATAATCTTTTCCCTTTATTTTCTTTTGATTATCATCATGATTCCATGGTGTAATCAAAATTAGAAGTTGGGTCACAAACTATCATTTAAAACTTAAACTAAATCAAGGTTTGCTTCTTCCAAGGTAGCAGTGAGTCAAATGTGATGTCAGTCTGCTTTGGGATTCCCGTATGTCTGTTGTGGCCCTGTAATCAATGTGTCAAAAAATGAATACCTTTGCAGCTGTCAAGAGGACTTGGGCCAACATTGCTGGTTGTAGGCTGATGAGGACTTCATTATTAACACATATTCACATTGAGAGCCTTGTGAAGTATGCAGCTTCAGTGCATACCTAAACCTGATCATCTGTGTGCCTAGCACTGCTGGGTACCGTGAACATCATAATTTGGTGATTTCCTTCCTGTGCCATTGATTCCAGAGCCCATTTCAAAACGTCTGTGCTGCTGTGTAGCTGGGAAAATTTGTCTGTCTTTCTGTGTTCCTGGCCTTCCACAGTAATACGTCCTTTGGAAATAATGAAGCTATCAAAGGATGCAGGTGGGATCGTGTGTATAGAAGACAAACTTGCCAAGGAACAGGAACGTGGTTTTGACACAAAAACGTCTGTACTGGCAAGAATGTGATGCGGTATGAGCAGCTCTATGGAGTAAAAGTTGGTATGGGAGATTCAGTCCTGCTATATGCATTGTGGGTTTTTACTCAAGACAGGCTGTAGGCTGGTCATGGTGGACCAAACGACTTTTAGCAATTGGAGCACATCTTCAGGTTTAGTTTCATCCAAAAAGAATCCATTTTGTGAGCTCAGAAGGCTGCTCCACAATCCAAACTAAAGTACAGGGAAGACTGAGAGATTTGATTCAAAAGCACACCACTGATCTGAATTTCAGGACTGGGGTGGACACACCCACGGATGACCAGACATCACACCAATCCATCTTTCTCAGTTTGGCTTACTCTGAGAATTCCTATTGTCATACATATACACAGTTGCACAGTCGTAAACAGATAAAGCCCGGACAATAAGCTGCTTTTTTAACACTAAGAAGAAGAAGGGGAAAAAAAGTGGATGTTCAGCTTTTAAATATCTGGGTGTTGCTCAGTCTGGTGATGGTGACTGAGTAGCCATCGTTGCAGTTGACAAAGTTCTGGAGCTTGTCCTACTGCATCCTTTCTCTTCTGGAGTCTCTCAACCTGTGCTAAAATACTAACATTGTTCCCTTGTAGCTGGTACGTATTAACTTGAAAAGAGGTGAGTTTTCATTCCCATGGCTACCCTGGAAATTGCTGACCGTGTGCCGTACCATATACTTGATGGTACAGCAAACAGAAGTGGGGAAACCAGTCTTAAACACTGTAACTTTTTATAGAGGAACAAGTTCAGAGCTTACCGTGACACGGACACCTAGAAGAAACTTGTATATGTTAGCTAAGGAATGCAAGATGGTGGTCCTTTACCCTGTAAATAAAGACTTTCTGGTTCTTTCAGGCTTAATTTTGGTGAAGTGATAGGATAGAGGTATCACCTAGGTAGAATAAAGTGCACTCACACAGCAATTGCAGACTCTTGATCTCCCCAGCATCCAGCTCAGGTGCCAAGGTTTCCTTCCAGTGGAAGTAAGCAAGCTCGTGCGGACTTCTACCTTGTTCCTTTACAGGGCCAGGTTAGAGCCGGGAGGTATAAGCAGGCCAGAGAAACAGGTCAGTCAGACCCAGTCAGGTGTGGGCATCTTTTAGCACGCTGTTACAGCTTGCTCTTCTGAATAGAAGCTGCAAATAGCCAACTTGCAAGTAGCAGGTTTTTACAAACATTTATTGTACACAAATGAAAAACTGAGCGGTCAATACGTATGTCAATATATAAATGCCTGGAGACAGGGTTGCAGTAAGCTTAGGTAATAAAAACTGGCCTGAGAAAACAATTGGTGTACCATACAAAACGGATGGTTGCTTTACGAATTTTTCCTTTTCCTGTTTTCCTCTTTCCATAGAGAATACGCATTGCATTGAGGACAGAGATATAGAAAGTCTTGGCAACTTCTAGTATGCCAGATACTTTGTTCTGCTCAGTGAGGAGGGGTGCAGTTCCCAAGAAAGATGTCAAATACAGTAATTAACGTTCTTCCTTCATGTGATGGATACCGTCTGTATTTGGAAACATCTGAGCTTGTGCTTGAATACAAGTCACGTAGCATTTTTATTGGTATAGTGAAGAACTTGAGTGTTTTTAATCATGATACTTGAGGCCTCGCTCCCAGACATAGTTTAGAAATGCGTGACATTCCTTTTACGTTTCGAAGTGAAAAGTGAGCCAGGGTGAGCAGGAAGGACATTCCGTAGCTCAGTGAATCTTTTAGCAGTTTTTCATTGTGTCATATTTGTTTTTATAGAAGCAACTTCAAACTAGGGCAATATGAGCAGCGAATTAGTTTTTGCCTCATATAAAAACAAACACGATCAGAATCTGCTCATCTGTAAGGGGGTATTCATGGAGTCAATTATTATCAGGATATACAACTTTCCTCTTTTGACAGCCTTCCCTCAGACTGGTCAAAATATAGTATCTTCAAAACAAACAATGTTTTTAGTTTTCCTTCCTTCTTCGCTTCCCCTATTTCCCCAACAGTGAAACGCTAGTAACCTCATTTGAAATAATCTCTGTGTTTGTATCCATGTTTCTTACGGCTGGGATGTGGCTCCAGTAATTCTGCTATGTAGCAAGTTACTTCCTATCTTAGTCATGTAATATATCTTCTTGTATTTTTATTTCCTTTGTTTCAGTATATAAACATCAGCAAATATTATCTTCATTAATCCTCTCCCTGTTTTGAGAAAGAGTAATAAAATTTTATTCTTCTCCAACCAAGGACTACTAGTTTCTGTCAGGAAGAATGTCCCTTTTGTCTTAAACATACTTGTTTTGTTTTGTTTTAATCTGCATGGAAATAATTGCTATCTGAATCGATACACCTTTTCTGTAACGTCTCTGAACTGGTAAGGAAGACTTAGTGGCCTGGAACAAAGATTTTGGGCGATAACTTCAAATTTCTTAACAATGTAACATTGCAAATGGACAATTCCATGGTCTAGCAAATATATGTAAAAACTTTTAAGATACTATAAACCTGATTTTGGGGTCAAGAAAGGAGATGCCAGCTGGCCCAGATACCTAACTGTGACAGCACGGGGTCAGAGTTTTCTCTTTAGGCAAACCTAAATTTAAGACAGTGCATGTAACCTCAACTCTGCCAAAGCCTTCCTGGGTTCACAGTGTGTCCAGGGACAGGAGGATCGTATGCCGTGACCTCGTATGCTACCACCGTGTCATGGTAGTCTGTGTTGTACAGCTGGACGTATGCCAGTCATGTGGTCAAAATCTCATCCCCTTCTCTGCCGGCTTTTGACCCGACACACACTTGAATGTCTTGTAACATAAGGAAGGAGCATAATCAAAGACTACTAGATGAGGAAAAACAGACTTCGTATTCAAAATACTCTTTACGTTCCTGATTTCATTTGGCTTATGCCACAGGCTTCCCATAAAATCTCCAGCACGTTATCTGTTGTGAGCCTTGATTTGATGTAAAAAAAATGAAAATAACGGTGCTTCTCAGTTTCACTGGATTAGTAGTAAATAAAATTAATGTTAGTGAAACACTGACCTACTAGGTTTAAGGGAAGGCCAGAAACAGGGGCAGGGAGGAGATCCCCTTTTCTTAGGGAGTTTGGTTGAGCTATGTCAGAGGCTGCTGTGGTTCCCAAGAGCAGCAACACATTGAGAGAGACTTAAAGATGCTTCTGGCTACTTTTTTATGAGCTCTGAATCTTGTGCTGCTTCTTTCTAGAGGCATGTGCAGACTTGTCCTTAAGATGTATTTGTTCATATGGAATGTGAGAATATAGAACATATCTAAATTTATTTACTGCCAACTAGCCAGAGAAATTCGCTTTGGATTTGAGAGGAAAGAGGAGAACTTCAGCTCAGACCAAGTAATTTGTGTTGTAAGCAGCTAAAGAGAGACTAATGAAGGACAGAGTAGGTAGAACATAAAGAAAACTGGAATTTAGCATGTACGGTCTGTGTCAAATGGGATACATTCTAAAGCAGAAAATGAATACACTGTGAACTTTGAGATATTTTCACATGTAAATGTATGTTTTACTGGCTAATGCTGCATTCATTTTCTTTCTCTATTATTTTCTGAGCATCTACCATTAACCATGTTTTCACCGAACTCTTCAATGTAAAAGCCAAATATTTAAGACCACATGTAATAATTCAGAATATTCCTGCATGAAATCATCATAACAAACCAAAACAACTGGTTTTTTGCTCTTAAGCAATTTTTGAAGCTTCTCTAACAGGAAAGCCTTTCTTGTGGGAGAATAGCTTTAATAGCCAGGCGTGAAAAGTGAATGAGGGGATAGCCCACCCTTGGTTTTGAGCTAGGTTTCCTGTTAAAGTGGTGGTGGAAAGCGTTCTTCCCGGAGGAGGATGTATGCCGTTCTGCTGTGTTTGCCTGAAAAAGCTGAATCCAGTCATTGTGTCTGTATTTTGGCTTCTCTCCCACTGTGAAAGTACAGAGCAAACTCCTGCCTGCTACTCCCTGTGAGCTCGATATCCTCGTTAAAGATCAGGGAAAAGAAAGGGGAAAACCCAAGGAGGTGAGTGAGTTCATTTACATACCATGCCAGGGCCAGCACATGGTTCAACACGTGATACAATAGTGAACCTTCTTGGTGAACTTGCTAAAGCCATTGAGAAGCATTTTGAACTGCAGAGATCCAAGACTGAAATTTCTTATTCACAAGCAAGAGTGAAAGTGCTTTATAACTTAATTACATAACATAAATAACATGTTTTGCGTTTAGTAAAACAGAAAGCTCTGACAGTATTTGATGTTTATTGTTTTGTTCCTGTTCTCGTTATTACTATTAATGCTTGAAGTATTTGATACTTGTTATCATTTCTGTCTTAAAGATCTGTTATGGTCTAGCCGGTGACTTAACTAGGGCAACGAGAAGCACCTAAAATGAGCTACATTGATGTTCATCTTGTGCTGTGACATCTGCTTGGACACTTTTTTTTGCCTTTGACACGGGATTCTTTTACGGTGCTGTTTAACTCCATTCCTGAGCAGAGCCCTGGCTGCTGCCCCGAGGTGGAGCATGTGCTCTTGCCATTTCGCCTGTGCTGTCTCCAGCACACATCACACCCTTCTGGGAGCAGCTTCCATTCACGAGCTCTGCACCAGTGTTCTCCTGGGTTGACGAACTGAACCAGCTCACAGACAAGTGGGGCGCAGGTCTGGGCCCTCCTTCCCCTTTTTAGGGTTAACTAGCCCTTAGATACGCTTAGCTGAATCATCTAGCCTTACGCTTTTGTCTACACTAAGAAGTTTTTTCTGGATGCAGAAAGGGTTTCAAGAAAACATTTGTATCTTCTTTTCTGAATTTACTTGTGTCCTTTTGACTGGAAGTTGCCTGTAATCTGTTACAGCTGGATTACACGCAGGTGGAGTAGTAACCTTTTAACACGGCTTAACATCAACCAAGCCAAAAAAGAAGGCCTTGTTATAAAATGTGTTGTTTAGTAGTATAGCAGACTTACACTTGTGAAGACTGTAGCTTGTAGTACACCCTGTTTAAGAATAAATTGCATTAGAATAGTAAGCATCCCTATACTGATGTAACTATGCCTGTATAGTGAAATACAACGTTGGTAACTGAACTGGTAAAGACAAAGAAGTGCAAGTTCATGTTGACAAATAAGAGACTGAAAGGCATGCATGAACACAGGCCCCTGTACAAGTATATTGAGCCTCAATATAGATATAGCACTTGTTCACGCACTCAGATCTTAGAAGGTTTGTAGTGGGTTTGAGGGACTTCTGGAGAAAGAGGTTAGTTTTGTTTGGGCTGAGGGAGGATGGAGCTGAGGGAAGATGGAGCTGAGAGGAGAAAACCAGCAGTATGACACATGATGGGAAAAAGTTTCCATATGCAAGTTTGGTGAAGCAAGGTAGTGCCTAACTTCTCTGTCCTCATAATTTTTTATGTTCAAGGATACCTTCAGGGCACATACATCACTAAAATGATTTGTTTGGGGTAAGAAATCTCCCTGGTTTCCCAAACAAAAATTAAATTCCAGGTCTTGCATGGCTGCACATAACTATTGTACTGTCTGGTCTACCCTACTCTCAGGTTGTTTTGCATGGTTTTGGTGGTTCTGCATATGCATGGTTAATTTTCAGTATCAGTTCTTTTCTAATTTGGAGAATATATAAGAGGGGGGAAGAGTGAAAATTCTAAGTAAATTAAGTCTGTTCTCTTCTTCATGTGTTTTTGGTTACTTTGAATGCTAACTGATTTTATGCATGCTTTAAGAAACTGCATCTCCTGAGACTTTTCAAAGAGCTGTGGGGCTTCTCTCTGCTTGGACTCAACTGAAAATATGAGATGTGTTTATTATGATCTCAGTTGGTCCTTAAAGGTCAGAGCACCAGTTTAATTTATGACTCAGCACTCCAGTTACTAGAGTCTAGGTAAAATGGAGACTGTAAATAATTTTTACCACCATTTCTTAATTTAGAAGCAATGTGTTCCTTGTGTACACAAAAAAATGCTTGTTTTCTGCCAAAATGTTAAAATTTCAGTGAAGAAATAACTTTCTCCACTTTGTAACAACTAAGTAAAGAAGAAAGGAATTCAATCACCGCTTGTTTTTCTTTGTGGCCATATACTTTTAAATAAGTGATTTAGGAGGTTGTATTCCAACAGACAGATTTTGTTTCTGGTTGTTGGGAAAGCTGAATTTTTATCTTGTGTTTGGGAAACTGTATCTGAGTTTAAGTAGAAATAAAAGTGCATCACAAAGATCAAGACTTAGAGGGAAAGGTTTAATCACAAAATAGTAAAATATAGTTAAAAAAAGAGTCTGTGTAGGCTGATCACAGAATCTTGGAAGTTTTGTTTGTTTGATGGTTACCATTAAAGCAAAACATCATCACGTTTCTGGGAATCTTGCGTGAGCAAGGATTATAACACTGAATCCATGTTTAAATTAATTTTTCATTTAAATTTTTAAAAGCGAATACTTATCTGTTATATGATTAAAGTTCCTGTTGCCTGCTACCAGCCAAGCACATGTTTGGCAATTTTTGCTCTTGCTGGATTTTTCACTGTTACCGTGAAAGGAGCTCCCTTCCTTAACATCTTTGTTTTGAAGAAAGAAGTTCAAAGCTGGTGGCTGGATGACAGTGAAATGAAGAAATAGCTTTAAACCATTGTAATTGACCCAATTCCAAGTAAAGATAAACCTTTCTGATTTACAGTGTTGCATTTTAGCTTGGTCTGCTCTCTCAGGAGTTTTGTCTGAAAAAATAATATGTGAAGTATACGCTCAGCTTGGTTTTAAGTAGAAAAGCTCAGAAATGACAGTTGTCAAAGCTCGCTTTGACTGTATGTGCTTTCTGCTGGGGGGAAAAAAAGAATCTGAAATCCTTACCAGCTTTAGCAAGCCCCAGTATGGGGCTAATATGTGCCAACCTCAGCAGCATTGAGGGTGCTTGCTCAGAGAGAGGTCGGGGTTTGCCCAGTCCTGATGCTTCTGGCTGGCAGTTTTGGGAAACCAGGCTCTTCGTTGCCAGAACAGAAATCCCTCTTGTGACATAGCACTTTCCTATTCTCCCTTGAAAACTTGGACTCTGTGATAGAGGCGTGCTATGTTGCTTGTGAGGTGTGGAGTGCCATGGTTCATTCCTTCACCTTGAAGGCAGCGTGAGAAAAATCTGTTCTTGTATCTTTTCTCCAAGGCTTAAAGCGTCTTTACATTTAGTAAGTCCTTCTGCTAGGAAGCTGATGGAAAGGTTTGTGTAATGAACTGTCAGTAGCTCAAACTGAAACATTTGCAATATGAAGCTACTTGAACGATTTCACTGTTCTGTCTTTTTTTCCCTCATACTAGTGAGGGAGGGATTTTTCCTGCCCCCCCCCGCCCAAACGATTTGGAGTTTTTTCAGCACTTATTGAACACTTGGCTCCAAAAGGATACCAAACGCTACTAGAGGTGTAAGATCGATTCCAATGATAACTATGTGCTCTCAGACCTTTAAAAAATAAAAAAAAGGCATTTTTTTAAATCCAAATATTTTGTAGGTGTCTCACTGCCTGGTACTGGAGCTTGACGCATCGTGTTATCATGAATTATTGTGTTAAACCTTTGAGTGAAAGCTTAGAAGGATAAATGACCATACCTCTATGTGGGGTAATTATCTTAGTGGAAATATATGTGATCACTATACATGGACTTAATGACAACAGTGTAAGTTACACTATTGCAACTTTGAATATAAAGCAGAAGTATTTGTCTTGCACCCTTTACTCCCTTGTTTCCACTGGAGTTCACTGATTGCCTTTTGCCTGCCCTCGATTGTTGGTTTGAGGAGCAGTCTGAAGCTTGCTTTGTTTTCCTTGCAACTTCTCTCTTGGGCTGCCACATCCCTTTGTGCTTTATTTGTTGCCAACTTGTTTGATTAGATTAAGGAAGGATTAAGGCATCCAGTACCTTAACAAAAGGCAACCCACCATTTATAAATGTGTAAACATAATGTAATTACCTCTCAATTCCTTGTGTTAAATTAAAAAGGGGATTCTTCAGCAGATAAACCCTGACAGTTTTTTTGAAAATCAAATGAAGGCAATTTGCTGGCTCAAAGATGTGTATGCCAAAGATGAATATCCCCCACAAAGCTCAGGTTTTAGCTGATATGAAGAACTCCAGCTACTTTGATCTCCTTACAATCCAGATAATACACCTTGTCAGTCCACACTAATTTCTAACTGTTTCTGACTTCCCATAATGAAAGGAGGTTTTGTCTCCGCTTGGACAATTTAGGATTTACCATTAACTGGTAGTTCAGCTCTCTTTACATTAGCAGTGGTAAAGGATATAGTAAGGAGAGGATTCAGCTTTTATTAAAAAAAAAAATGTTTAAAAGTCCTAGCACCCATTTTGCTTCTATTTCTACCATTAGCAGAGCTGTACTAGTGGTAATTCCGGGTAAAGGACTGTCATAAAAGCTTAGGGGGAAAAAAAAAAAAAGGTAACTTCTTGCCCGTAGGCTCAGTTGGCCTCCTTGCATTTGGGGATTTTTGGTTTCACAAATTAAAATAAAAAACTTTCGAACAAAAGAGTAAATGGGATTCTGTTAGACATTGAGGTAACATACTGTGTACATCTGTGTGCAGTCTATTCTGTAGGTGATTTAAAGGAGCGTCTCCATGATGAGCAGAATCATTTCTATGCAAGTCCTGTCAGTTTCAATTTTATAATATTTTACTATTTGAAACTTAGCATCTCGATTTCTAGATTTCTTGTAAGCAGTTTTTCCCGCCTCTCATGTGGAAGAGGAGTCGAGAAGCATTTCTCTGGACAGCACCATCCCCTTACACTTTTGTAACGCATTAGCAGTAGAATGCTTCACCTACTTCATTCTTTTGTGGTTTGACATGCATCATTTTTCTTCTTTCTTTCTCTGGCTTTGTTTTCTGTACTCCGTATTATGATTGGGACTGTTTATTTTTATTATACCTCACAGGTCTGTAACTGGCTAATTCTGAGCTGGCTACCTGCAAGGAGCTGTCTGTGATGATTAGAGCAAACAGCAGGGATTTGCTTACATGTCTCTGCCAGGCTGGTGTCAAAACACTGGTATCAGAAATGACGGCAGTTCTGTGGCAAAGGTTTCTGTTGCCCTTTTTTTTTTTTTTTTTTTTTTTTTTAAACCAAAGACCCTGAACATGATCTGTTACGAGGCCATCAAGCTCTTGCCATGATTACTCACATTTTACCATAGAATAAATATCTACAACTTCTCTGTCAGCCACAAGGCACTTGAAAGGAGTTGCTGAAAGGTTCGGAGCACTGCCTTGGGTGTAATGACAAGCTTCCTTATAACGAGCTCTATTTTAAAGAAGAGAGTGTGTAAATCCTTGCTGTAAAAAGACTGAAATTAACTCTGGATAAATTGTGAATGACTTACACTGACGTGACATAAGGCAGAACAGTTTGAGAAAAGTATTTAGATTGCAGTTTTAGTGTTTGTGCTACCTTACTTCTTTGACTTTTGCTAGCTTGGGATTGGGGCTGTTTGGTGCTTCAGTTTTGACAGGAACTAGGTTACGTTAGAAGAACAATGATGGAAGCAGCTATCGCACGCACGGGCAGTTCCTGGCTGTCTACCGCAACTGCAAAGGAACAAATCGCAATTAGCATAAGCCTTGAAGAGCATGTTTCCTTTGGAAGTTGGCTTTTGAATGTATTCATTGGTGTGGGGGTTTTTAAAGCAGTAAAGAGTATCAGGTAGAGCGTGATACGTTAGAGGATTTCACTGGGAGCCAGGTGCTCTGGCCCTGAGGCTGAGGCCTGTGGTACACCCTTGCCCCGGCTGTTCTGGCCTCCTCCGACTGTTGGGCTTGTTCCTGCTCCTGCACTATGGCACACCTCGCTTCTGCCAGCGTAACAATGACGGGGCTCTGCCGTGACCTGGATCTGACCAAGGGGACTGCTCCAGCTATACGATTTTCTTTTTTTTCTTTCTTTTTTTGAAAGCAGGAGTTTTCATTTACTTTGTTTTTCAAGTTGGATGAGTTCTTGATCTGATTTGCAGCACAACCCACAGACATGTCAGCCTAAATGAGGGGTGGGGGGCGGACCATGGGGTGAGGGTATTGTGAAGCCAGAGCTTCCTTTTCTGTGTTGCTTTAGACAAGTTACCATCCTCTCTACCTTCATTTCTCATTTCATGAGATAAAGGGAGAAATACTTTAATTAAAGCAGGAGTTATAAGGCACTTGTTTATTAAAACTGTTGTGTGAGCTTTTTAATTTTTGTGCAATCCTCTAAAATCTTCGAGGAAAAGATACTGTTAAAGAACTAGGTATTGCTTTCAGCTGGCTTACCACCTGCATCTTTAGATGTTGATGCAGTAACAGTTTCAATTTTATAAAATGCCTTTTTCAGTAGAGGAGACATCCTGCATTCTTAGACACAGAGCTACCCATGCTGGGTTTCCAGTCATCATGCCAGTAGCTCATTCTTGTTCTGAGGACTGAAGCTACGTGCTTAGAAGAATGTTCAATTGGTTCAGCAAATCTGTCTGTTTAGCAGAGCCTCAGAGAAGTCACTGATGTTCTCCTTTCTGTTTTGAATCTACACTAAGCATGATTGCCCTCTTAAAATCTGCAGGACTAGCTTGAAACAACCTCTTGTTCCCTGATTTTCTGTGGGATATCAGCTACAGTGGAGCAGTAACACTGGTGAGCAAAAAAAAAAAAATTGTTTAATAGCATGAGATACAAATTTTTGGAGTTAAATTGTCCATTACCTTCTTAAAACATTGTTGCAAAGTGAATGGCTGCAATACAAGATTATTGCACTTTGGAAATGCAGTTCCTGAGCTGCACTGCAGCATTTTTTATTACAGTGAGTTAAGTGAAAGTGTTGGATCTAGTAAGTGTTTTCAGTCCTAAATGTGAAAGTCTTTATTTCAGTTTAGCTTCACCTCAATTTCCTTATGCGCTTTCTTCGTTTGATAGAGGCCAATACACCCACATACATCTGCAAACAACAAATCGATGAACTGATGAAGGCGTTTCTCTTGAAGGCTGGGTAGGGAGGGATTGATATCGCGAAGACACACCGATACTAACAGACTCATGGAGCCGTATAAATGTGTAAATAGTGGAATGTGAAACTTTATGCTTAACATTTGGCAACTAATATCTCTAGTGTGCATTTCAGTAGACTTTTGTTGAAAATAGGCATTTTAGATTTGTGTGGTTGGTTTCAATGGGGAGGAAAGAGTTGGCAGAATGTCTGGGCGATTAAGACTCTTGCTGTGTGACTAATACGTAGCAGAGGTAATAGTTTGATAAAGGTGGAGTTAAGATTCTCCTTAAGCTGTATACTGGGCCCTTAAATACTAAAATATGACTTATGTTATACTCACAGTAACTTTCCCTTTGATGTGTCCGGCTGAAGACTTAGACTTAACCCTGTCTTTGTGACTTATCTCCTCGCTAAGTTGAGCGGGCTCAAGAGTGAACACTGCCAACAGCGCAGGCAGGCCGTGGGGAAAGCATTGTGTTTTGGTTTGTGCCTGCATATCTTTCTCAACATTTAATTTGTGAAAGCTGCAATTTCAAAAATAAGATTGTCTGAACAAATACCGCCAATTACTTTTCTTCTTTGGTGCGTTGTAATGGCATGAACCTAAATAATTCCCCCTCAGTTGAAGAATCAGTCACCCTTGTGTTGAACAGTCAGTGAGAATGTGGAGCCAACCCCTAGGTGAAACAGGAAGCTGTTATTTTCTTCACGACTTTACGTTTCAGTCATACAAATACAGTAGGATCTAAAATGAAGAGAAATGGCAGAAACAGTCATAATGCAAATCCTGATTTTTGTCAGACGAAAAAGTAAAGAAACCTCTAGTTCACGGTAGCATTCCCGAAAGCAGGCAAGGAAAGACCCTGTTCTAGGCAACTAAATGAGGGCAAAAATGTAGTAAACCAAGCAGTCTTCTATTTGCCATCAGCAAGCACAGGGCTTATCTGTGTTAAAAATTTGGGTTTCTTTTCTGCATTGGAGCAGCTAAACTCTGATGCAGGCTCTCTGTTTGGCTTCCCGTGGTTGTAAAAGAGGCAGTGCAGTGGTGGAACCTGGGGCTGAATTAAGGCAAAGCACCCTTACCTGTACTGTGTATAGCCATACTAGTATAAAAATCCCTAGGGATAGCTATGCCTCTAAGACTTAGATTTTACTGCATTTTATTGATTTTGTTCTGTAAAGTAGTAATTTTGTGGCTGACTTACGTTTTTTTATAAAGTAAAAATAAATTATTTTGTTTCTTAGGCACCAAATAACTCAAACCTAAATCTTGCCAGCATAACTGATTAACCTTGTAATAGCATCTTTGAGATATTAATGTACGCAGTACCTTATCTTTTGCTTTCTCTGACCTTTATCTGTTGATTTTAATATCCTTTGTGGTTGCTAGTGACGTGTTTTTGTTGTAGACAGTGAGGGATTTTGGCTCCTGTTTATTTCTCTGGTTTATACCCATTCACTCTGTTCTGTCCTCTCAAAGAAATAACTGCATTAAGCAGAAAAAAACAAGATGATAAAACCGTAGCCCAGAAGCACGACAGGAGTCGTGTCTGCTTGAAGTGTTCAGAAAGTATGCTGCAAGCTGCATGTACAGTTACCACTCTCATGTGGATTGACAGCGAAAAAAAGTGACAAAGGAATTGCTCATCCTGAACCAATACAGAAGTATCCTTTTTACCCTTTTCCAGTATAATTTACATCTCTATGACTTATGTAAAGTATTGATATAGGGTAAAGTTTAGCCATTGCAGATGCTTGCACCATCGTATCCTCTTGCAAGGCTTGAGTGCTTGTGATTCATATCACTAAACCAGTGGAAAACTAATCAGAGAATTAAAAAAAAAAGATGGGGAGGGGAGAAGAGTATGAGTTTTTGTTGTTCTACTGCATTAAATTGGCTCAGCAGGATCAAGCGTATCCTAGAGCAGCAGAGAGGCAGAAGGCAGAAAGAAAGCGAGGCGACCGGTTTCAGCTGCAGCAAGTCTTCACCTGCCGTCTTGCTGGAGATCATTGCCCCATGCCAGCAGATAGTGGAGATGAATGTCTGAAAGTCCTTCGTGTTCAGTCGTGTGAGATCCGAGAGCTGAGTGGAAACTGATGATTTAAGGCAGTTTGTGCTAACGTGGCTGGCTTTGCGCTGAAAGGATTAGAGCTCTGCGATAGGGGTGGCAAAGTCCTGGCGGTACCCGGTGCTGAATAGCTGTGAGGGGTAGGTATCCTGGTCAGCCACTGCAGCTGCGTCTAGAAGAGAATGAACTGGTTACAGCACACCATATGTTCATGGATGTATTACAGTTCTTGGCTGTATGGCCATGACTATAACCTCGCTATATCTGCTGTGCTGTTAGCTTCTTCAGAGTCACTTGCGCTTTTTCTGCGCAGGGCTGTGCTAAGCACTAATGTTATTCCTGTTTGTGCAACCGTTTGTCAGTTTAGCTCCCACAGTTTGGAGATACGTAGGAGAACGTGGAGTGTAATTCTTCTGCGTGATACCATGCTAGTTTCTCAGTGGGTGTTTTCCTTGATGTGTGACATCTGATTTGGCTTTCAGGGACATGGAAAAACCTGTGTGGTTTCTCTGTGAGTGATTTAGTTCAATTTTCATGTGATTCTACTACAGTGTTATCATGGTTGAAAAGTAAAAGAAAGCAGAAATAGGAATGGACATCTCTTAGCTGTATCTCTCTGTCCACAAAAGTAGGTGGATGAGAAGACCTCCCTCTTCCCAGCATCAAGGAGACAGAGGTGCGGGAAGATCTCCCTCTTGGGCAAGAGGTACATTTACTTACAGGAGGCAGGGGAACAGTTTGTAGTAAGGTTTCATTATGATTTCTCACAACCGAGTGAAGCCTCCCGTGATATGATGATGGAGCTTGCGGTGCTGAGAGCAGCTGATGCTGTAAGAACCTCTGCAGACCTCACCTCTGCAGAGCTCACCTCTCCTGCTTTGGCAAGGGAATTGCCGGGTTACAGGTTGCCTCTACGCTGTGCGGGCCCTGTCTGAGCAGCATGGCAGGCAGCATACAACTCAAGGCACCTGTGGTATGGCGGGGCAAGTATGGGCCCCTAATCCTTCTGTAGGAAACAGGGAGAAGGAAATCGGCGTTTCTGGAGTGCATCTCCTCTCCTCTTAAGGACATCAAATGAACGTCATTCTGAAGTTGTTTGTTTCTGCTCATCAACTGTAAAGAGAGGCTAGGGGACTGGTGCGTAAGGTTAGCTAGACAAATCCCAGCCTTAAATGTCTGATAAATGTTTTAGGCTTGGAACGTCTCCAGCTATTTACTGATATCTTAGTGTCTAATGTAATACTTTACATTTCCCTGAAGACTGTGCTGCTCTGCCCATTGATGTGACATAGTATATTTTAAAGGTTTAATTTTATGAGTATACTGTAGCTGAAGTGAGCAGCAAACATTCTTACCATATACCTAGTACACGTGTTGTATTTTATTTTAGATATACAAATAAATTACTGTTTTTATAAGCAACCATTTATCTTTCTTGGCTCAAATGACTTGGGTGAGCAAGACTTCTAAGGCTGTATTTGGAAAGACTGATGCTTTGTTTATATTACCTCTTTCTGTTTACAGATGCACCCAGATTTAAGGTATTATAGCTATAGAGAAAGAAAGGGCTAATTGTAATCCAAAAAACCCGATAGGACAACTGTCATCTTGTACTGCTGACATGTAGTAGATGTGCTGCAGATCACTTTATCGTGTGAATGTGAGAAGTGAGACTCCCGTTAGCAAATTCTCCTTAGCACCCAGCCTGAAGAGTTGGCAAACTATAGAATAAACTTATTAACGTAAGCATTTTTTGTTCGGATGCGATGATTATAATTTGTTCTCTTGAAGAATTACATTCATGTTACATCCTGCTCTTAGCAGAGCTCATGGCAGTTGCAATTTGTCAAAATTTGCCTTCTTTATGACCTTTGGTTTTGCTGACAAATTAAATTCAAAATTAAAACAAGAAATTGAGTTTACACTCTTCTGCTGCCAGGATCCTTCCCCAAAGATGGTTAGCCTAAGCATAAAGTTCTCAGGAGAGTCCCATATCCTCTTCTTTTATAGGAGGTGTTTTAATGAGCCACCTGAAGGCAGAAAGTAATCAAAATTACTTCCTTTTTTCCATCAGGATTATCACTTAGGGCAAGTGTTTTCAAACAAACATTGGAAGTCTCTTGCTATGTTTACAGTTTGGGAGGAGGGCATCCGCAGGTACTGTTTTTTCCATGTGTAACTTTTATATCCAGTTTCTGTTTATATCCAGTTTCCTTACATGAAAAAAATTTTTCATGTAAGGAAAAATTTCTTTACTGAAAGAGTAGTTAAACATTGGAACAGGCTGCCCAGGGAAGTGGTTGAGTCACCATCCCTGGAAGTATTTAAAAGACGGGTAGATGAGGCGCTTAGGGACATGGTTTAGTGGGCATGGTGTTGTTGGGTTGATGGTTGGACTCGATGATCTTGGAGGTCTCTTCCAACCTTTAATGATTCTATGATTCTATGATTCTGTGAAAAGCATAGAGATATTTCCATAGCATAAAACAAACACATATGTATACGCCAGTAGATAGAATTGCTTTTATCAAATAATGTGTGCCCTGTAGCAACCATAATCTGGCAGCAAGGAACACTGAAAGTAAAACTAGCAGAATTGATTTTTCAAGGTAAATAGGTGATGCTAAGGGACATAGCAGGGGAATTTATTTATTTTATTTATTTACTTTATTTATTGTAAATTATACTGATCTAAATGGTAATAATTATTTCAAAAAACTATTTGAAGAATGCGCCGGCCTCTGGAATATTTTCCATATTGAGCAGGAGATACTGTGGCTACACGTACCTGCGGTCCTTGTCCTGCAGGTCTCCGTCTGACCTGCATTTCCCGTGCACAGGTTTCCTGTGCGTGTATCAGGATAGAGCTGAATTACATCCTTTGACTGGGGAACCGGGCAGTGCTCATAGGTCTCAATGTCAAAAGCCTTTTTGTCACCCAAGGGTGACTCTGTGTTCTGTTCTTTCTGGAAGTGCCATCCCTTTCCTTGGCTCAGAGGGGAAGAATGGGAAGATTTCAGTGCTCAGGGGGATCCCGAGTGGGACCGTGAGTTCTCAGCCACAGAGTCTGGTTTTGTGGCTGTGCCTGTTCAGCTGGTGCTTAATTGTAACGCTGTTAATCATAAATCTGCCTTTGAGATCTGGCACCACAGGGTGATGTTCGCTCATTGTTGGAATACTGAGAGTCAGCGAAACAGCTGGCAAGAGTCGTTCTGGGAAGAAAGGAAAAAAGCAAGAACAAAACAAAAAAAGAAGGCAGCATTCAATACTGAGTCTGTGTTTAGATGGATTTTTTTTTTTTTTTTTACATCTTCTCACCTGCATTGTTCTCTGTATGTCTAAGTCTGTCATGGTAGTGAAAAGATACTATTACCCTTTCCGAAAGTGTAGCATGCTTGATACAGCCCAAGCCTAGGTGAGATGGAAGCATGGTAAAGGCTCAGCCTCAGAGATGATACAAGTGAGCACGGGGGCAAAGTGTTTATTTAAAATTTTACCAGCCATTCATTCTGCTGCATAAATTACTAATTTTCAATATTCTTTTGCTGTGTTTTCTGGTCTGGCATAGCCTTTTTTCCTGTCTATGCCTACTCAAAAAGTTGGAACTGTTTTTGCCCTTCATGTGGACCTCTTTACCATTACAATGTTATTAAAATGCAGCAGTGGTCTCTATGAGGCTACATTATATAAGCAGAAGTAATCCAACCTTGCACATATGCACATATTTTGTAATGGACATGTAATTTTACCACATTTCAAAAATTGTTTGGTGGCCTGTTAGACCTTTTGGTGATTTAAGAACCTGAAAAACATAGCTTGGAAAAGTCCGTACAAATGACTGCTAAGCTGCCACGGTTGTGTTTAGTGTGTGTCCTTAAGCCAGATACCCTCTCTGACAGCACGGAAGAGAAACTCCCTGGATGACTTCAAGAGGCTTTCTAAACTAGCCTGTGCTCTCCTGATAAGAAAAAGCCAGACCTTCAGGGCACCCTGTAAAGGCCAGCTACCTTCTGAAGTAAAAGGGGGAGGGTTTGGGTTAGGAGGGTTTACATTTATGGAGAGCTATTGTGGGTGGTACGTATTTTGGTGCTCTCTATTGGGCAGAAACTCTTGGGTTTATTAGGGTCTTGAATTTTTTCAAAACTTTTTTTTTTTTTTAACCTTTACAGAGTAGACTTAAATAAAAGTGGCAGTCCCAGAACAAGTTTAGAGTAAAATAAAGTGAAATCTGCTTGCATCTCAAGCCTTTCATGTGTTCTGTGATGAGTTTATAAAATTAGGGATTTGTGTACTCATACACGTAGCCATGCAGACATACGTGTATTACTGTCATTACGCGATCGGTTGTGGTCATGGTCTGTGGCAGCAAAAGGTATTATACTGAATACTGTCATGACAGGATGAGCCTGAGACATACTAAAAATGCACACAAAGCTTAACTGCTTTTCATGATCTGCTTTTCTGTTAGGCTATGCCTTTATTGGCGTGGAGGCAAAATGTGGTGGGTGTGATGACCGGCCCTATCAGATGAGATAGTAGTTCTGCCTATCTAGGTACCCTATCTCCAGGAGTGCACATCGGTGGGAGAATAAAAGGTCTGGGCAAACACAGACAGATTCTTCCCCGGATTAACCTGCCAGCCTTCAGCAAACTTCAGTTCAAGGACTTCCAAGGCCAGAGGTTGCATTTCTGCACTTGGCAACATTTCTTTTAAAATGCACTTAGGCGAGTTTTTTGGGAAGGACAGTAAGTTAGATTCACTTTAAAATGAGTGCTCCTGTAGTTGAATCAGGCTTTGAAATGAGATTCTCTAATGCTGTTTGGTTCTGTATAGCTGGTTACCCAAACAATATCTGAACGATGAAGCAGTGTTTAAATGAGAGTCTTTAAAAGATTTTCAGCCCACATGTACATGTAACCACAATGTAGAAAACAGATATGAATGTTTTGGCAGATACTTAAAGACAGTGGTGGTGCAGGAATTCAGAGGACAACAATGATAAAGAAGAAATGGAAAGACAAGTGATCTGGGGGTAAGGTTCGCTAAAGAAAAAAACAATCGCCTTCATCCTCTCCCCAGATTTAGGACACTGGTGTTTTTGCTGTATACCTCAGTATCACAGATGTAAGGCTGTGGAAGGCAAGTCTCCTGTGCATGCCCTGCACCTTCTCAGCAGTTAGCCAGAGGGACTGCTAACAGCATTAGCCGAAGGCTGAGGGATCTGACCCTCTCCTCTGAGATGGCAGCGCTGTTCTCTGGCGGGCGTCCCAGGGGTGCTGGAAAGCAATGCAGTCTGCACAATCTCTCTGCCTCTTGACCAGAGACAGTCAGGGTCATAGACATGAATATTATCTTTGTGACGCTTCAAGCAAGCAAACAGATAATATTTTTTTTGAAAGGAATGTTGCATGCAGTCAGTTGAATGTAAAAATGCCGTATCAGATCTTTCAAGAGCTGTTCCCTTGAGGGGATGTTACGCCAGCTCACCCGCCCCGCCGGGGCAGGGGCAAGGCAGGGAAGGGAAGGGAGCGCGCACACACGTGCATGCACTGTTGTGTGTATGTGCACGCACATGCTAGAGTCACAGAATGGCCTCTTTTCCCTTGATGAGTCCCTTGTGTCTTCCCTCTGATGTTAACTAAGCCAGGGAACTCCTCTTTTTTCCTGTATCGTAGTCCGGGAATCGTGCCCTGGACATTTTTTCAGCTGAGCACATTTACATACAGGAAATCAGCCCAAAGACTCCTCTTTGAACAGTATTTGTACTAGGCAGTTTTGTACTGGTTTCAGGTATGCTTTTTTTTTTTTTTAAAGCAACAGATAAAGAGGAAAATACAGAACACAAGTAGCTTTGCTTAAAAAAAAAACAGGTGTATAAATATGCGTTAAAATACAATATCCTAAATATATTTACTTGCACAACTTAAAGCAAGAATGCAGTAGTATTATTGCATTTATATATGTTTTTTCCACATCCTGTTTAGTGATGCAGTTGAGCAAGAGAATAATTTATATTTAGGTTCATCTTGAATTGCACGTGAATACGAGTGTGAAGCGCTCTCCTCCCTTGCAGAGTGCCAGCATCAGGAGGAGCAATGCTAGGCCTAGCAGGGTGGCTGCAGACCAGGGTGCGCTCCTTGGGAAAGGAGACTAAGAGAAGCCGGCCCTTGGCCTGGCTGAACAAGAAGGAGACACTCTTTTAAATAAAAAATAAAATAAATAAGCAAACAGGGAGGGTCTTGCCACCAGAGTGGGAAAAAATGAAGAATTTCGGCTTACGTAGGGATGAGAATTAGCTGGCACAAACATATTTCTGTTGGAGTTAGAAGGTGGTTTCTTACCAATAGTACTTCAGTTGTAGTGGGACTAGTCAGGAAGAATGGCAGGTAGTTTTGCTGGAGCCTGATAGTTTTGTCAAAGATTTTTTTCTCCTGTTTTTGCCTGTGATAGCGCGTGACTCGACTCAAAAACAGGGGCCGGTTTGATCCTGTGTACATAGTAACAGTGAGCCTGGCATATTGTACAGTGATATTGTATTTGCTGTTATTTTAGTGAAGGTACATATAGAGTGAAAAGTATAGAAAAGAAAAACAAAATGCATGATGATTCCTTTATAAGAAGTCAGTCAGCAGTCCTCCTTTAGGTTCGTATTTCTCAGGTTTTCAAATTTGGCTGCAAAATCCCTGCTTCTGAAACTTGGTATGCAGCTTCCAGGCCTGAGAATAGGGATGCCATCCTTTGTTAAACAGTGCGGGATATGTTTAAGCCCCTGATTAGCTTACAGTTGTTTGCTTGGGAAATGTGTGTGTAGGGGAGTTGTTTCACCCTTTATTGTATAAACATTTCTCTGTACTGGCTAATTTTGCTATTGTTCTTGGAACGTCATTCTCACTTTAAACTTCAGGGTTTTTTGCTTTGCCAGGGCCAAGATTTCCATGATGGCACACCTTCCCCCTTCTGTCTCTCTCCGGTTTTCTCCAAAATCTGTATGTTTTCACAGGTGTTTTCCCACAACGTCAAAGGCTTTGTTTCTGCTCTTTTTGGCAGGGGAGGGCTGGGTGCAATAGTGAGAGATACCCGTACTCCAAAATGTTCCTTTCCCGTGGAAGTGTGTTGCTTCTGCAGAGCTCTTTAGCTGAGGTGGGTTGTCCGAGAACTGGCCCTTCATGCGTGACCATATGTCACAACCTCATTGCTGCCAGCACTCTTCCTGGTTTTTAAAGGTTATTGATGGCCTCCTGTTTTGGTGGGCGTGTTTGTATCAGGCTTGTAGGAGTTGTACTATGTTTATGATAGTGCTTCAAGCAATGAATCAGGTTGCAATTCTGTATTCTTAGGTCCTCTAGGAAAATACAGATCTCGTTCCGAAAAAGTTGTTCTTAGGTTTTATTTCTGTAATGATTTGTCTGGTATTTTCCCCCTTCTTTCAACTTGGCTTGTAATTAGTTTCAAGGAGCTGTATTCATATGACTGTGCAACACAGAGAATTGTGGTAAGTAAACTTGGCTTATTGGGTTGGTAAGTATTTTGAAGAAACATAGAGGCAGAGCTGTGTTTACTTTTTTTTTAAATAGTAAGGGCTTTCATCTTTCCTCTATACTCTGTAATTTTTTTCTATCTGAAGCAGAAAAGACTGTTTCCTTCTAGAAATAAATATTCTTTGAAATGGAAAGGTAAACCTAGAACATGCTGAAGCTATGTAGCCTCTGAAGGCTAGTGGGATCACAAAAAAGCAATCCAGGGGTTCATCCATCTCATTGTATTATTGAGTCTGCTCTGCTGAGTCACCAGCTCTCTTACACAAATCCGAAAAAGAAATTCTGGCATGTAAGAATAGTGTGATGAAAAGTATGAAAATTTCATTCTAGTATGAAAATTCTCCCAGATGTGATCTGTGGCTAATTGTCATTGCAAATGTTCAGTGAAATAAAACAAACCAAAAGTTAAGCAATGACCTGGAGACCACCAGTTTAAGATTTCAATATTAGAATTAGAAGTTTTTGCTTGTTCTGTACAATTACGTCTTTAAAGTAATGCAGGAATATTAAGATTGCTCTTGATTCAAAAAAGAAAAAAAAACAACGTTAAGGAGAATGTTGGATTTAAATGTTATTTCTCAGAGGGTTTTTCCTTGTTTCGACTGTGAGAGAGCAATGCCATAGAATCCATCTATTGCGATTTAATGGAGAAATGTACTATTACATAGAAGCAAAATGAAGCTCTGAAGGTAATGCTTGTGAGTGATAACTTTAAAGTACATACACTATTGAGGGCTGTTTTCCACCCTGAAAAGAAGAAAGGGTTTTTGTTTATCACAGAAGAGCAGTGTTTCCATGGCAGGCTGGAAGTTTCACTCAGGCTGTGTCTACACCAGGATGTTTCAGTAAAAAAGTTCCCACTCTGGCCGCTAGCGTTGCTGTCTTTTCACTGATGACTCTGGTGGGTGGATTACTGTAGGCAGGACTTTGCCTAAAACAGATTTCTGTGGTACATGGCTTATCCACACCGCCTTTACCTCTGTTAACACATTTATCAATGGTAGCAGCAAATACAGTGGAAAAATTGATTTCTCTCAGCTCAGTAAAGCTGAAATGGACCACAGTGCAGGTAAACTTGGTCTAAAACCTGCCTAAGGACCTCTGGAGCTCTGGATGGCAGCTCTCTGTGCCAGGGGTCCAGCCACTTCCCTTTGCCTAGCACTGTTCATTGAGACCTCCAGGCTGCTGCTGACCTTCTTGCTGAAGCAGAGTTTGACCAGCTCACAGGGAGTGTTCTGCTTTGCTGTTGCACTCTGTGGCACTGAGCAAGCTCTCGCTACCTTTTGTGATCCCCTTTGTGTTACCAGAGAACCCAGAACTACTGCTACTTTCAGGTACTCTCCCTGTACTAATGTGCTGATAGCACTGGATTTGTCTCTGTAAGAAGTGACCTCACCAGGCCAAACCAGAATTTGGTCTTGCTTCATATCCCGGCCAAGAAACAATAGGAAATGCCCAGAGATGAGTACCAGAACAAGGAGAGGAGTACAAGAACAAGTCTGGTGGGAGTTTTTTGGTTGTTTTGTGCTTGTGTTGTTTTTTTTTTTAAAATATTAGGTTTAATAATAAAATACTTAAATAAAATCAAGCATATGCATATATTGAGCTGTCTTTCTGAATACTAGAGTTTGCTCAGGGACAGGTATTTGTTCTTGCTACTGTGCATGTGGAGACACTTGTGAGCATGTATGCAAGACTCATAAAGAGTCCTTGCCAATAGCAAATGCCAAACCTCTATGGGAGAAAAGGTTAGTGTTCTTAATAGTCTCTACAAAAGGTTGAGCAATGTGTTTTGAAATGGAATTTATTTGTTAAAGTTTCTTCAATAATCCTCCAAACTTGAACCAACCAACCAAATACCCTGACTCTCCATACCTTGGTCAGAAATTCTGAGATCACGTTCTTCACTGTAACACATGGCCCTCAGCTGCTTGGGCACGTATTGCAGAGCCCTTCTGGCCTGAAAAGCAGCTTCTCCTGATACCTCACCTCGGGAGTGGTGATGCTGTGTAACGGTGGCAGAGTGACCACACTCCTTACCTTTCCACCACAGGCAGAGGAGTTGTTGGTGTAACCCATTGCCTCAAATCTCCATTTTGTCATGGTGCCTAGGAAGGAAATAAAGACTTGGACGCCTTCTGTACAACAGAATGCTATGCAGGTTTCCTTCCTCTTCAATGGCAAACTGTGGTCCTCACAATCCTATGGACAGGAGAACATGTTCATCCTCCTATAGAGTGCTCTAGAACTGGGACTGGAGAAAGGATTTGAACTCTCTTACTAGGAAATGGTAGGTAAATGCAAAGTGCACATATAAAATGATGGACCCTGGATTGTTGCTATCCAGGAATGCGGTTTTAGTGTTCTGATAGCTTCATTAATGTCTCAGCTTAGTTTTCATCTAATGATCAGAAAAACTTATAGAATGGTAAGACTTATTAGAAATGGAGTTGGAAACATCATGATGTCACTGTAGAAATTCATGGTGCATTTTTAGGTTGGAATTTCAGTCCCTCAAATCAAAAATAGGTAGCAGAAGTAGAAAAATATCAGTGACAAGGAGAGGTATGGAGCAGCTTCCCTATGAGAAATGACTACAATGACTAGGGCTCTTCACCTTGAAAAAGCAGTGGCTGGGAGAGGATGTGATGAGGTCTGTATTAGGAAGCACATCGAGAAGGATGATTGTTCACTGCCTCTTAAAAGCAAGAACTGGGGGGCAGCAATGTAACCACTAGGTGACAGATCAGAACAAATAAAAGGAAGTGGTTTCTCACATGCGTGTAGTTAAGACTATAGAGCACTGTGGATGCTGCAGGATGTTGTGGATGCTGTAAAAGTACAAATGGTCAAAAAGCAGGCACATAAGTTCCTGGAAGAAAAATCTACCAAGGACTGTTAACTACGAAGACACTACTTCTGCCTTAGGAAGTCCCTAAGCTGAAAGTTTTTAGAAGTTATTGGAGGAGAGTGTTCTGGAGAACTTTCACTAGATGCTTGCAGTTTTTTTCATAGTCTTCCTCAAACATCTGTTGTTTGCTGCTGTAATCTAGAGTATGGGGTAGGTGGGCCTCTGATCTCACATCAGTACAGCCATTTTTGTTATCTCTAACATTCACCACAAGTTTTAATATGATGTCACTTTGCAGTTTGCTTGCTTCCCTTTTTTCGCCTTTCAGAAACCCTCTGATATATCCCCGGACTTTCTGGTGGCTCCAGCCATCCTCCCTCAGCCACCTCAAACTCTACGTGCAGTTTAGCACTGGGAGCAGAGAGAAGAAATCATCTGAGTAATGAGCTCGTGGCTAGTCAGACACAAGTTGATATATGGGGTAAACATACAGATTGGAATTCTTTCATAACATCTTGATTATGAAAAGATAACCACGATATTTATGTCTCCCCAGTTACTTGTAACACCCTCATACTGTGTGTGGGGGAGTGTTTTTGTTTTGTTATTAAAGCAACTTTCTCATTTAATGCTTTATTGCATGCAGTTTTTTTACCAATAGAACTTTAAATTTTTTAAAAATTGCTTTGTGCCCAACTGTTGCACTAGGTACTAGAAAAGTCCCAGCATCACAGTTGAAGTAGATTTTTAGCAAATTCGCTCAAAAGTATTTACCCAATGATCTCAAGAGATTGTTTTCCTGCCAGTTGGTGCGTAAGCGCAGCCTGTGAGTGGAATTTTATGTTTGGTGGTGCCAAAGGTTAAGCTCTGTCATGATAAATTGTGGTCCAGAATGCTAGAAATTTCAGGTGCTTTCTTCGTCGCCAAAGCAAGTGGCTGGAGAGCTTTGAGAAACTTCCCTACTTTCCGGTCTTGGTAAAGCCTGGTATTACAGTAATTTCCTGGAGGTGGATGAGATTTGCTTTGATATCCATCTGTGCTTTCCTACATCAGAAGACCTGTACATCCTCTTCAGTTAGCACACGGTGCACCTCCCTGCAGAGGTGAGAGCACTGGGCGTGTGATAGAGTAGTGCATAATGTTAACCACAAGCTTTTTATAGCAGAGCTCTTCTTAAATGTGAAAATTTCCATACAACTTTTTTTCATGCTACAGGGTGTCACATTTCAAAAGGCAGTACTGTGGCAAGCCAGTGGTTAGTTTATACGATTACTTTGAAATTAGTAAAGTGATATAGTGATAAAAATGTTGGCTTTGTGTGCAGTAATTTCTTGCTGGAGTGATTTCTCTAGGTTGACAAGTAATTTTGTTGAAAAGTACAATATTATTTTGCAGAAAGAACTTATGCTACAATAGAGAAGATTTTTTTTTTCTCATTACTTTTGTTGTTTTACTGATTTCCTTAGAGTTTGCTTTTCACTTAAGGTTGAGTGACAAATGGTAACAGATTGGGTTGTAACAATATATACATTTAATAGTTATGTATTCTTTTCCCTGTGTGTTATTCATGGAATAAGTCCTCAAACAAAATATTTTTCCAATAGGGAAACAAAACAAATGTCTAGCTGTTCACAAATAAAATGCATCAGATTCTAGAAGTAGACATTTTAGACATAGCTTGAGTAGCTTTTTATTGTTTTATCTTCTGCAGAGCTGCTATTCTGAGGTGCTGAAGCTACACTCCTTTGGAAACCTGCCACAGTTGAGAGTTGTATATGTGACATACATGACTCTGGACATTGGTCTAGATGGTTAATACTGTTTCTTCATGGAGAAAAGAGTACGATCAGCCTTGAGAACTTGTCCCACAATAATCTGTTGCTTTGAATAAGATAATTTCAAAGAAGGAGATACCAGCTGATTTTTGTCTTCTGTCTTTGAGGTTGGGGCAGGGGGAGAAATTTTGCATTATGGAAGTGTGAGCTCACAAACACAGTATTCATACAGATTATTCAAGCGATGGTAAATTAAGCTGATGGAGGCTCACATGTGAGTGGTGAGATTACTCACTCATGGATGAAAATTCTGTGTTTGGGCAATCTCTAGGCATGGCAGAAGATAGATCTGTTCCAAATGGCTTTTCGATTTGGGCTCCGTATTGTGAAGATAGTTATTGTCCTTGGGTGGTACGTGGGCAGAGATCTGTCTGGACTTGGGAATTTTGTTTGTTTGTTTTTTAAATTATTATCATTATTGTGGTGCTCAGGCATTTCTTGGACACGTTACAACTTTTCATGGGTAAAACACTGCAAATGGCACTCAACCCCAAGTAAGAGGCATCGTGAGCAACTTCTTCCGTATTGGACAAAATAAGCAATTCCTAGGAAGTTAGGGATGGGCCCTGTATGGTGTTCCTGTGGGGAACGATTCCTTGCACTCCCGGGCAGCAGAATAAGGCTCTGGCATGCTCTTATTCTGCATGTACTACTGCTGTTCCACTTGGGCATTAAACGTTCTTTATGCAGAAATCATTGTTGTGAGACTTGAAATTAGCCTGTTTCATAATTACAGCGCATGTTGTAGGTCGTTGAAATATTAAGAGTGTTCAGTTAATGCAGCGTACTCTTCAAAAACCGCTCTAGGCATTTTATACTTTGTGAAAGACAAGGAAAAAAAGCCCAATAAAATACCCAGGGAGAGCAAACAAAAAAAAAAATGTTCTCTAATTTAAAGTGATCCAGAATCATCTTGAGTTCATGAACCAGCACTGCCGTTTGATGTCAGCAGAACTGAGCGGAAGCGTGTGGTTTGTGAGCTAGCTGCTGCCATAGAGTCACAACTTGCTGGCTGAGCCTGTGGATGGGCTGCGTGGGGCAGACCACAGTGCAAAGCTGCTGACTATTCAGCAGCAGGATTAAGACCCTGCCTCAAGCTGAAACTTAGGCTACCTTATACCATGCCGTGCTGTAAGTTTCTGCAGTGTTTCGTATCTCGAATGGCGATAGACCACGATTAATGGAGAAGTAGGCAAGGACATCTCCTGCTTCTACTCTGCCAGATAGCCATTTCATCATAGGAGAGAGGAAGAGAAGAAGCAAGCTACATCCTTTGAGAGAGAAGCAAGCTGCTGCTGGAAAAGAAAAAAAAAAACATTATTGCCTCATGTTCCTTTAGCATGTGACCAGTTACGGCAATTGCTGATTGTCTACATACCAGGAAAAAAATGCCCTGTAGTATAAAAAGTTCACAGTCTCTACTTCAGGTCATTACAAACGACCTTTCCTCTAAAGGCAGTTATTAAGGAAGTCGACTACTAATCCATCATTTAAATATACTTTGCTGAGTAAGAAGAAATCAGAGAGTACAAGAGAGGGTTGGGTCTGTAGTGAACTCTATTTTCTTTCCATTGTCTCTGTGTGATTTGCTGAATGAGATGATGCCTCTCATTCTTTGAAAATAAGCTTTTAAATATAATGAAGCAGATAGAAAAAAATAAATTTAAGAGAGGTCACAGAAGACTTGAAACGCCCATTTAACACTTTATCTGTTAAGAGGATGCTACAGAGTATACTCTGTATCCTGCAGAGTAGGGCTACTTCTGGCTGTAGAGAATCCACAGCTGGAACAGATACAGAAGGTTGAGGTGATCAGTTACGGTGTCTCAGGCACAGGGTCAATACATGAGCTCAGGACCGGCAGGGATTGCTTGGGGAAGTGATCCCGCCCCCCCGTCTGGGGGAGCGGTCCCCCCCCCCCCCCCCCCCCGCCTGTTTCAGCTTGATAGGCTCTCTTTGCCCTAGTCTGTATCTTTCAAGCAGACAAAAAGAATTAAGGCCACTAACATGGTTGCCTTTGTTGCAAAGAGAACAGTATAAGCAATATACAACGGCAGTGCAGAGTTTTCTGCCATGATGATGATCAAAACTGCCACCCTGCAGAGCTTGTTTGAGCTGAGCAATAGGAGGAAGAATTTCTGGAAAAGGACAGGGTTTTCATGCAAATAATTAATTTTATATTAATAATTCTGTTCTTCATAATGAAGAATATATATTAAAAAAACCTTGTAAATAATATATAAAATATATCTTTATTATATATTATATATAGAAAATATACATTATTTTTTATATATTATGTATATTTATATGTATAGATAAATGTAAAATATTTCCATTTAGCCATCCACCTGTATACAAAATAGTGAGCTTACTACAAACTTGTTTCTTATTTCTTTCATTTCAATTGGTTATTATTTCTATTGACTGCTCATCCTTTTCATTTCCTATTGGGAGGAATCCATCCATTGAGAAATAGGGAAGATTTAAGTAGACTGCTGTGATTATTCCTCTGACCTAGCTGAAGAGTTACTGCTAAGTCTGTGGATACCTATGCAGGTCTAAAATAAATGCTTTGTTAAGGAAAGTGGTTTTAGTGAACTAATTGCAGGTAAGAAATTGGGGGGCTTCTCCTGAAAGTGTATGTATGTCCCTTTTTTGCTCTGTGGAAATGCCTAGTAGCCATTAATTTATGCATTACCTGTGTAAAGATATGATGAAAACTGAGCTGAGAAAGCTCTTGGTGGTTATGAAAGTACTCGAGGCATGGAATGCATAGGCATAGCAAAACCATGGTACACGTAACTTGGGTATCAGTAAAACCTACCTGCCTTTAAAAAAAACCCAACAAACTGATCACATATCTGCACAGGAAAATAAAAATAAAACCATAAACCTCAGAGTTCCTGCGAATGATTTGCTACTAACGTCAGTATTTTTTTAGAGAATGAGATGATTTAGATCAAGCAAGCATTCTTCTGACATTAGTGACATAACAGTCTCGTGTTCAGAGAGATTTCCTGTTTACTTTGGGTCTGAACACAGATGTCTCAAGAAAGTAGGTGCTAAAATTTTCATTCCACATCTGCATATAAAGACAGCCCAAACTGTTCTGAGATCTGTAGCAAACTTTATATACATTTTTGTTCTTCAGGAAAAAGGAGGTAGTGACAGTTTAAAAATCTCCTAAGATCAGAGATGTTTTGGTTTGCTGACCAAGCTAATTTCTCAGTTTTAATCCTGTAATGCAGAAAAGTATCAGGCAATGTCAATTTGGCAGCCTTGTGAGCTACTGTCATGCTTTTCTTAACTGGGACCTTTGTTAGCAAATTCACCTGGAGGCAAGGGACTGAGTGTCCCTTAGGGATGAACTCTACCGCTCACTTAGATCTGAAGAGTTTACAGATGGCAGTAAGGCATCGTGGCGAAGTTCATTGCTTAGTTTTATGCTGTAACTTACTACAAATTTTCTATTTCAAATCATAACTTCTGTGAGTGTTCACAGAGAGAAGCAATACATCTTTTTTATAATTTATGTGTATGATTCATAGTTTTAAGTTGCAAGCTTAGCTTTAAATATATACTTTTGTCTAAAAGGCAGAGATCATCTTCCTGTTGCATCATTTTCCTAATTGTAAAAAACTGGGGATTATATTTAATAACTTGCTGCAACTCTTCCTATTCTTTTGAAAATATCTATGCATTAATTTCCATTTAGCTATTCACTCTGTAGAGAATGAAGGAATCTGTTATAAAACAAACCATGGTCAAGATCTTGTATCGACTGAAATCAGAAATAAGTATTATGGGCTGTAATCAGAAATAAGTATTTTTTGAGTGGGGTTTGTTTCTATTTGGTTTGGTTTTTTAACTTTGTATAGTTGCATTTTGAGAAATAATGTCATAGATGTGAAAACTTCCTTCATTTCCATATTGGGACTGTTGAGCAGCCTGGAGACTGAAGTCCTGAAGTTACTTCTGAACTCAGGTCAGCTCAGCTTTGCGGCCAAGGCAGGAGGCCTTGTTTTACTCCCAAGCGATACAAATCTAATAGTAGAAAAACACAGCCTGCAATAAAGTCACTAAGTGAATTTTATTCCTGGTTTGATGGTCTCTAGAAAATGAGATTACTGATTGTTTTTGTTAGCTGACTTCATTAGATTTGTATCCTGTGCGTATAAAAAGCGTATTTCTGAATGTATGATTGTGATACTAGCATATGAAAAAATCCCAACATTGAGACATGCTTTGGCATTAAATTACTGTGCGTTTAGAGATTCTGCAACCATTACCTTAATCTGCTGGGTGAGAAATTGCTGCATGTGAAGCTGTTTGGGAATTTACATTGTCACTAGAAACCAAAACTGGGTCTTGGAGAGCATGTTTATGACAGCAGCAAACACACAGGCAAAATAATATGTGGCATATCGTAGGAAAAGCATAAGGTTTTGCTTTTAGAAAAAGAGAGGAGAAAGAGCGGAAGGAACAGCTTGCTGCTGGCTGCAGTGAGAATGAATTTGGGTCAGTGGGAAGCACTCACCAGAGAGGGATGTCCTGATCTGCAAGGGCCAGGCTGGGTCCAGCAGAGCCAGCGCTCTGAATTAACACAGAGCAGGATTAATAATCTTCCATTCATGGCTTTTACCTCAATAACTTGTATGCAGGGGTTCCTGGTGCTCTTGGTTCTGCGCTGACAACGCAGAGACACCAAATAGCGTTTGTGTGAAGCCGGATGGGGTTCACAGGGCTTGTCAGCTCAGCCAGCTTCCAGGTGTAAGTTGTTCCTGGATGCAGTGGAGCTCCACTCGCCCAGGGCTATGCCTGAGCTAATAGGGCTGATCCAAGCTGAAGGTATCTATGGGGTCATTTATTTGCAATTTGGATAACACACCTTTGAGTATTTTAGTGGTAATTATAGAAAAAAGGGGAGAGAAATACAACAGGAGAGAAATACAACACAACACACATTTTAAAATCGTGCTTATCGGTAGTTTAACTTGTAATGGATTTGATGCAACTTAAATTATTTTTTTCCAGGCAAAAACTGCTTCTCAAAAATGCAGATGTTCCTGTTATCATGAATACATATTTTAGTCAGAAGGTGCTACTCAGTGAACATTCAGAAACAAGAGAGCAGACATACGGTCTTACAAAGATGCTTATTAGGAAGAATATTATATCTTTGGCACAGATGTTCAGACTAGACGACCTTGATGATGAGTTACACCAGAAATCTTCAGATAATCAGGTAAGGTCTATTTGGTTCACAGTTTAGCACTTGGTAAGAAGTTGGCGAGCAGATGTTTGGAAATAATATCAAAACCAAAAATTCTAAATTACTGACCTGTTCAGTTTCCCCTTTCATTTAGCCAAGGCTGAATAATATGCAGTGTTTATTTTAATAATATTTTTTTAGCGGAGGCTTTTGGCCCATCCAGATGCTGAACTGCTGTGAGGTTATTTTGCTGAAGTCGCACTACTGTGCTAAATAGTAATTGTAGCTTGGTTTTTCATTGATTTTTCTCTTACACTTTATAGCTGAATAGCTAAGCTTTATTTGGAATAAAATCTGTTTTCTGCTAACTCATTCAAGATACTATTTTAAACAAACATTCCCTTTTCCCACTCCTATTTCTTAACTCATTTCCTAATCTATCCTACCCCTTCTTTAAAGCATCAATTGGTAACACCCCCCCCCTTCCCCACCCCTGCAATTTGTTTGCTTTCCTATTTTGACTTTGTTTATATTAAAATGACTACTGACTGTGCATGTCTCTAGCTGTGGTTGTACAAGCTGAGGTATTTAAGGGATCTGGTTTTCTGATAGTCTGTGCCAGCACTTTCTGAAAGTAAGGCTCTTGTAAAGGCTTTATATTGGCCACCCAAAATCATTCTTAGTATTTGAGAATTTTGGCGCTACAAGTTTGATGAACAGCACTGAGAGTCAACATTTTGTATTTGCTTTATATATAATTCCCATTATAGGCCTGGGAATGAAAAAGTGCCATAAATCCTAATCTCCTTTCTTGTTTCAACTCTACCTTGTAGAAAGCTTCTACTGTCGTATTCGAAAAACCAGAACAATTTACTTGTTCCCCTCATGGTTCCTAACAAACAAAACCACTTCATTTAAAACTCAGTAGACAAGTTTCATTGCAACCACTTTGTAGACAAGGGGTAGTGTTGTACCACAATTTTCTTTTAAATACTGCAAATTCTCCTTCTCTACTGGTGGATGATACTTACGGCACAGTCTGTAATACTCTGAAAACCTTTCTTGGCACCCAGCTTTTTATAAAAACGGGTTTCATTGTGAAAACAGAAATTTGGCCTCGTGCTGGGAAGGAGCCTATATATATATATATAGACCATGTTAGTCTATACTTGCATACAATTATTACTAAAAGAAATTTATTTTAAAATTAAAATTAATGAAATTGCTCATTTAGATTAAGGCAAAATGAAGCATAATTTTATTCATAAAATTTATTTTGAAAGTTTGGAAGATTTTATTTATAAAATATGTTTTGGAAGTAGTGAAAGAATAAATTAAGGTTTGTACTTTTAAAGTTTTATACTTTTCATTAATCACCTAATTCTTTTACATTGAAACATTTTACATTGAAATGCGTAAGTGTGAGGACTAACTTACTGTTCTATAAAACTAGACACGTGTTCATTTTCAACTTAATGTGAAAGTCTGGAAGCATTCAAGATGGATTTTACCCCTTTTTTAGAAGAGGGAGGAAAAGAGGAAGGAAAGAACATCAAAGAAATAAAAATGAAACTCTATTCAAAGGGAAGAATCATAAATACTAATATAAATTCTGTTTTCCTGCTGGTGTCACCCTCATCTCTCATGGATTGAGTTAGCTCAGCCCAGAGCACCAGTTAAATACAGGAGAGCACTGTGTGCTCAACTCTCTTGAGTGTTCATAAAAAATCCACAATAAATAACTGGCCATTAGTCTGTAAGTTAGTTTAGGTGCAGTAAGTATTTTGAAACTGATTTTGCACTTCTTGCAGTGATTTTTCACGCTGAAGTTTTACTCTTTAGCATTACATTGTTTCAACGTCCCATGAAATGCTTCTGTTGTTGGGTTTTCCTTCACCAGGTTGCTTGCGCTCCACAAATCCATAACAACTGTGATTCGAAACAGCATCCCTTAGCACAGAGTGCTGTTAATGATTCTCTCCTTGAAATGGTGGAAAGCCAGGGAGCAGTGGGATGGAGAGAAGCGCAGGTACGAGTCGTTATCCAAAGGGTGTACTGTTTGCCTGCAAGAGAAGGTTACAGAAGCCACATTCAAGGAAACAAGCCTCTTTGTGCAACACCCATCATAAATTCAGATCCACCAAATGTTAGGTGAGTAGTAAGATGCATGGGAATTTTCCTGTTGAGGCTGTGATATATGAGAAACCGAAGAGGAGGGAGTTCGGAAACATCAGTCTTAGTCATCAGCTCGCAGGGAATAAGCATGGTCAGCAAGGCGCAGGGCTCTTGATGGAAGTGGTGTAGTTTTTTAATAGGTATAGTGTGACACAGAAGTAGTCCTGCCGAGGTTAAACCACGACACCAGAAGAGGGAAGGATCTGTCTATAGTTCATGCCATCAACAGATGACAGGAAGATTGAAAACGAATTAATGGGAAGTTAATTTAAAACCAGTGATGCTCATTGACATCTTATACTGTTCCTTAAGTTTCACAGAATAACTGTTACTTCCCATTTACCTATTTCAGTCTCCAGTATGCTCTGCTAGTAAGTTATGCTCATAGAGTGGTCTTTTCAAACAAAAGAGAAATACATAGAGAGATGGAGAAACGAAAGGCTTTTGTAAAATGGGATTTTGCACAGATGCTCTTAGACAAACATAGGTGTACACATGCAAACTTCCATTGTGAAGCCACCGGAAAAAGCTCCTGTTGACTTCTGGAAATCTGGAGGTCACAGCAGTTCAGCTCCTCTGCAGTAAAAAGTGATCCGGTGTCAAAACATTAACACCAATGCAGAAATCCTACACGCAAACCCCATGGAGCATACAGCTTTAGACCAGTGGTTTTAACCTCTTCTGTTTTAGTCTTTGCATCCTAACACTGGTCTGTTTT
>NW_008825498.1:2962533-2989736 GCF_000699105.1 Pygoscelis adeliae | reverse complement strand
CTGACCAGTACTGAACTGTTGAGTCCTTTCCTTCTCCTTTTATGATCCTCAAGATTTGAGACCAAAGACTGATTTCAAAGTCTTTCTCAGCAACTCTGGGTCTGGGATCACTGTGTCTATTATTGAATTTCCTTCCTTTGGTTTTGCACTAACTTTTGGTTCATGCTGGCTTAAGATTTTAAAAGCTAAGATAAATTCGATTTTGTTTTCACTCAGGAAGCTTATTAAAGTGAGTTACAGTGGCAGAGCTTATATAAAGCTTCTAAGTTCAGCCTTTCAGGACATTAGGAGATCTATCTTCCTGCAGAGTTTAGGACCCGAATGGAGATGTGCAATTAGTTTAAAAGGTCCCATTGAGAACTCTCCAGATGTAATTTGCAGTAGGCTTTGAAGGCATTCTTCAAAGGTTTGAAGAATTTGAGTTCCTCTAAGCCACCCTGCTGGTGGCTAGTAGCATGCTCACAGGTCCTTCTTCCTGAGCTTTTGAAATACTGGAATTCTCCCAATTCTTGCTACTTTGTAAGCCACTGGATAATTTACAGCACTCATTGATCAATAAAATTCCTCCAGGAGGAATTTAGGAAGATCGTTCTTTCCTAAAATGCAAGCTCAGTCATCACCCACAGGAAAGTAATTATCAACAGCCTTGTCCCCAGTATTTTTTAAAAACTACTTTACATGGAATAGTTATTTTGACCTTAACTTGCATCATTTTTTAAAAAGTAATTGGTACATCTTGTTGTGTGAACGCATTGCTTTATATTTAATTCATTCTTGCTATAATATCTATTTTTTTAAAAGTGAGAGGAAAAGTTCTTTACCAGCCCCCCATCAATATGTGATTTAGAGGACAGTATTCCTCCGTGTAGATTTTCTTCCAGAGGGCTACATTTGATCAAAAGTCAGGGCAGCTGAGAGTCTATTATTCAAGCTGATTTTTAACAACATCAGTTCTAGCAGAGTTCAAATGATAACACCGTCTCCATAGTTCCTTTCCAACTTTTAACCAAAAGTATATGTAACTTGCAGTCACACAATTTGAGGTAGCTAACCTGCCTGAGCCCACACCCTTCACAGGAATGGGGTGAAAGCAAACAGAAATCTCAGATTGCACTTCTTATGTCAAACTTGAAATAAAAATAAAATTAAAAATAAGAGTCCGTTGCTTCTGAGTGCATGCTGTAGCTGGGTATTCTCACGTGCAGTTGTTAAACTGGCCTCTTGGAAGTTCCTCAAATTTTATAGATGTCCTGGCTCAGAAAAGAGCTCGGTGGTTGTCGTTTGCAGCTATCAGACTGTCTTTTGCATCCTGAAGAGAAAAATCAAGCCACTTTCTCTTTTGCAAAGAAGAGAAGGAACATTTCTTTTAAAGGCTGAGGAACAGAAAACACCTCTTACTGCTTTGTCGGCTGCTATTTCCATGGCTGATAAGCATCCACATGAGACTTTTCTCCTCTATCAAAAATGTTTGTGTCTGTCACCTGATAGTGAGCAAAAGGGTCCAACGCCCTCTGGCAGTCCTTTGAACCAACTGATGGCTCATTCTTTTGTAATTAAAAAAAACCTCTTTTTTTCTTTGTAAACTTCTTTTTCTAAAGTAAAACTGCCATGGAAGCAACGTTTGTATTTTATGAGGCAAGATGAGTTAGATAATTCATTGTTTTGTAAACAAAAGTTTCTAATTAGATATCAAGGTAGATGAATAGTTAATTGATTTGTATTTTAGACAGGCTGTTTTATTGTGTGTCTTCCTTTGTAGCACTCCACAGTAACCTAGATGTTGTTGCCACAGGGAAGCATAAAAAACACAGTAAACTGAAAAGACGCATGAAATTAAATGTGGAGCAGGGGAGGTGATGGATTTTGTTCAAGGCATCCAGTTTCTAGAAAGAGACTGGCAAACTGTGGGAGAAACCTCTATTTTCATTGTAAGGAAATGGATTCATTTAATTGGTTAAAACTAACACGAGTAAAGCATAGAAATTACCATAATGCCTGTATGCACCTAGCTTTTATTGTTCATAAATACACATATATAGAATACGGCTTTTTACTGATAGAAAAATGGATATGTCTGATGGGTTTACGTCTGTTTAGCTGAAGTATCTAAAGCATTTTCTGAGGACGCTGAGAAATCGTTACAGAGACTGAGAAGTTCTCCGGCTTCTGTCGTACATAAACTGGTCCCACGTTCCCTGCATTATTGTCGAATCATTTGCCTTTCCCCCTGTAATTAACTGCTCTCGCAAATTGACTTTTCATGCTGAAGGAGTTTCAGGGGGGTGGGGGGGTGCGAGAAGAAAATATGACTCGCTGTGACTGTCTGCCCATTTCCAGCATTCGTGGCATACTTTTTGCTGCCTTTTCCCCTCTGATGAGAGAGATACTTTTGCTAACGACACAACATGTGTTTGTCTAAACCCAATTATTCTGACTCTTTTTGAAAAAGGCCTGTCTTACACGTACGAGGATCCCAAAGAGACTCCTGTCAACCTGAGGAGCTCACTGGCGCTGAGGTGTCTGACTCACTGTGTCGGCCTTGTACTTTGTGTTCCTGGGATGAAGCAGTGTATAATTTGGATTTTGCTCTTGCCAGTATCTGTTTGTTTTGAGCGGGCCACGTGAGTTCAGTAAAAAATAGAGCTGGTCAGTTTTATGCCTTAAAGGACAGGGCTGGTTGTGTCGTACTTGGTGAAACTAAAATAGATGCGTTTTTAGGACTATTAGGCAGTTAAACTGGCCAGCACACTCAAAAGATTTGGGTGAGGAAGCTGGACAGAAAAGGGTGTTGTCTATTAAGAAGGAAAAGCTAACTACTGCTAATATAAAACAATGCTAGCTATAGCTGTGAATCCACATTTTAAAATCTTTGTGGGTGACTAGAGAAATTTTCCATTTGCTTCTCTTGGCATACGTTTTGATCTACTTCCTACCTGAACGTTAGCACTCTAGCCTGCTATAACTTTCTATTCCAAGAACAAAAGAAAGACAGTACATTTACTTTAAAAAAGAATGTGATCTGCCTCTATGCACTAGTCATCAATAGTTCTTTTGGTTTTGCTCTTTATTTTGTTTTCATTTTGCCAGAGCTTAGAGAAGTGGAAGGGCCTGCTACAATGCAAGCAGGACCCTTGGGAGCAAAATATTTAGAAGAGCCGAGGATTTGTTTGAGTGGCTGGAAGAAATAGAAGTGTGAGGAAAGTCACATTTCTCTTTCTGAGCAGGCCCCCAGAAACATGATAGTCAGTTGCTGAGATTCATTATGCTAGCAAGTTGTTGCAAGTTTCTGACTAGTCTCTTCCTACGTAATTCTGTGTAAAACAGTGTTATTGGCAAGTGATAATCCTGTAAAACTAATTCATTTCAAAGTTGGATTTCCTTTTTTCCTCCTTTTCTTCATCTAATGCTCTTTGCTGTTTATCTTAACACAAATCTAGTCAATGGGTTAACCTGTCTGGCAGCATGCACAACTAAAAGTTGAGTGTCAAGTGCTGCAACTAGTGTTCCAAACAGGTGGACTAATATATTGAAAAGTCACCCTTCTGGTATGGAAAACCTAGCTTAAATTTTATAAAGCATATTGAAATAAACAACAACAAAAAAAACCTGGAGGTCTTCTTATTTGAAAAGAGCCCAGATTGGAAAGGACTGTCGTGAAAGATCCATGTTCACAGATGCTAACATCTGTCAGAATGTTTTTTGTGGCTGACTTAAATCTGTTTACAGCATTCCATTTGTTTTTTGTGTTTTTTCAACAAAACATTTTAAATGGAACGGTCATAAATGCAAGTTTTTAAAAATTACATTATGTTTCTGGGATGTGATTTTTCAAGTGGGAAATAAACAGGAAATAGGTAACTGAAGTGCAGTAGAGAGTACTCTGTAAGCTAGAAATTTTCTCTGATTTCCCCTTTTCAGATCCTTCTCAGAAGTGAAGATACGTGCTTCTAATATTCTTGCAAAGTAGCCTAATTGCTACTTGACAGACTTGTAATAGTTCTCCTAACAGCTGTGGTTCAAGGTCTAGTAACCTGTTTCTGCTTTGAAGTCTCTCTTTTTTTTTTTTCCCCTCTTTTTTTATTCATGGTTAAGACTCCCTGACACTTGGATTATTCCCTTTTGCCTCCACCCTGCTCTATTTGTAATTCTCAAACTGGAGCCACCAAAACAGAGAGTAAGGACAAAAGACTGTTAGAAAAACATTAGAAAAACAGCTTTGTTATCACATTGTCCAGCTGAGACATTAAATTGTATTATATATTTAACACTGTAGCTTCCCTGTGCTGTTGCCCAGATAGCCCTGAAAGTCTGTTTTCCCTGCTGCTGATGCTGCAGACGGATAGATGGAACTTGGGCTTCTTCCAGTGCCACTGTAGTACAAAAATTTGTTAATTTGACATTACCGTTTATTTTTCAGTGCTAAATATTTACATAATCTTATTCTGTCCAAGGGCAAGGTGAAAGCACTGTTATCTGATATACTCTGTACAAAGAAAAAAAAGGACCCCTCAGCATACACCACTGTTTTTTGGCCCTGCACCGGGAATAGGCGATTAAACAATTTGCCATTGTTCTAAAATATGTCAGGGCAGTGGTAAAAGCTGCTGATACAGAAAGGAGTCTCAAGAATACAGTAGCCAGCATAGGCCACAAGTGTGACAGGGATTCAGTCTCTTTGGAAAGCAAACGGGCAGGAACAGAAACCAACTGTCAGATGGCCAACACTGTGTGTGCAGGCTCCTGTATGCGTCTAGCAAAAAGGAGACACTGGTTGCTAGCTTCTATTTCCTCCATACTCAAGTGCTTAGACTGATCAGTAAAGTGCCCATATGTTCACAGAAGATAGTATCCCCCCCACCCCAAGCCTTTTGTTGGTCAAGAAGGAGGAGCAAGCTCTACTTACCGATGTATTCCTCATGACAGAGAAATTGCAGAGATACATAAATAACATAGAGAGACAGATAAATGGTATGGAAGCATCATTATGTAGAGTTGTGTATTCACCACCACTTACCTTGTGACCATACCTTTTAACACCTCCCACATCTGATGATTGCATGCAGGGCTTTAGTAAGCTGCAGAAGCTTTACTGCACCTGAACACCTCATTTCCCGCTACTGTCTGCTTTATGGCTGTATCCACCCAACTGAATACTTTCAAGGGAATATGTAAATGGGGGGAATGGGAAGAGCGACGTGGTCCCCCGTATGTTATCCTATAGTGGAGACCAGTCTAGGGAGTAGAAAGCGAACAATTTGAAAAGGTAATTTTCAGCCCTAGAGCCACAATCAAGGTATGTGCTGTTGTGTGTTGCCTGGTTTAAACCAGGAATAGTAATTTTCCAGCACCTGTTATTTGTCAAGAATTATTCTAAGATGGCCTAAGTAAAAGGTATGGAATCTTTCCCTTGGTTTTGACCTTTCTTCCCCTTGAATTTTTCTATCTCTGAAAGCTATGTGGTTGACAGAACTGAGAGCAGAAATCCTCCATGTGTGTTTTACACCATCTACCTTTCACTGACTACATGACTTCAGTCCTGACCTAGAGGAAGTGTTAAAGTTGTGCTGGAGCTCTCCGAAACTTTTATGAAAGCCAGATTGTGTCTCTGGGATTTGTTTTCCTGCTACCATGGTACAGAAGGCACGGACCACGAGCAGTGATAAATGTTATCAGTGCCTAGATGGACATATGCTGAGCTAACAGTTGGGAGAGAAATTTAACCACGCAAATGTTGCACGTAATTTCTGTGCAACTTGGGCAGATAAACACTCTTTGTATGCACAGCCTTAAGAATCTGCATAGATCAGCGGATGTGCAAAGTAACATCAGCATAGATTTAATACAATAGCAGGTTTCCGGAAAGGAAGATTCTTAGAAATAACTTTTTGTCATCAGCTTTGTAAAAGCTTCTGTTTAGATATAACAAATGAATCCTCCTTGGAAAGGTGTTGCAAACATACTCTTCTAGGAAGAAGGAGGTCTTTTGTCGCAAAAAGCATAGAGTCAGGAATACACTGCCCTATGTGGTTTTAAAATTATGGGCACACTCTAGTAATTAAGACAAGACAGACTTTGAAAGGGACAATATTGCTGGGACATAGGCCTGTACATCTCTATCTTCAGCTTTTATACACTTTCTTTTATAGAATACAAAAGATTAAGATACAGCAAACAATACGAATAAAATAAAGCTCCTCAGAGAAGACAATCTTAATTAGTTCTTTCAGTAAGCATTGTGGTTTAAAATTGGTATGTAACTTATAAATGCACTTAACGAAGTTATCTTATGCTCATGTGCCAGTCCTGACTGGCTGCAGTGCCTGCTGGTTTTGTTCCATTTCTTGCAGCCAAAGGCAGTAGGCAACATCACACTGGGTAGGGATCCATTACAGGCTGTGCTGAAATCCTCAAACTTATTTCAGGTAATGCCTCAACCCCTTCTTTGGCTAAAGGCGGCTTCACGGGGTTTGGAGAAGAACATACTCCTCAAACGAGAAAAGTGATGAGTAAAGGCCTGGGATAAACTTACTGTGTATTACACTTCACAGTATAAGGACTCGAGTGGAATGGTAGTTAAGAGATTTAGTTATTTTTGTAATTTTAGTCCTACAGTAAGAAAAAAGGAAATGATTCACCTGATGCATACTGCCTGATACATGTTTGAAATGGTTTTGTAACTCACTGAATTTAGATACTTGATTTGAGGCCTGTGTTTGGCTGCAGTGTGAGCTCCTCCGGACAACCTGCTTTAAAAGTGCTTAAGGCTAGGACTGAATGCAAAATGTATTTCAAAGAGGTTTCACATTTAAATGGACCAAGAACGATGTCCTGAAGTTGCAGAGTGTAATTTTTGGTCTTGTTTGTGTTGTGGGCTGTGTTTCATTCACTATCACATGATAACAGGATTTTATATACATATTTTTAAAATTATTTCTCTGTATCAGTGGTTTCCCAACTCTGGCACTCTTACTTTTGATGGTACGCCAGTTATTGAGAAGGATCTCATAGAAGCAGCTCCAGATCCTGCCCTTCTGGAGGTGCTAACCTGAGCCATCAGGCAGTCACCACCAGCCAACTGTAAGTATCTTTGTGCAGCTGCTTACTCCAGCTAAGAGGCGCTTACTGGTCCATGCAACTAGAGGTGCAAGGACTACATCTGAAAGCTGACTCATACGGCCACCTGAACGTGGGGTGAGGGTATTGATTGCTCCCAGTAGCCTTCCTTCTGTCTGCAGCAGTGGAAGGAAGGAGGAAAAGATGGAAGTGAGCAGCAGGCAGGCTCTCCCTGGCTTTGTGCTGGGTCCTCTGCCCAGGAAGTTGTTGTCCACTGTCTTTCACGTACACATGAATGTAGATAGCAGGTAGGAGCGAAGTTCCAGTGCAAGACGCAGTGAAGTCTCTACAGTGTTTGTTTCCACATTCCATGCATTTGTGCTGCAATTTGACACTTGGAACTTGTGCTGCACTGCATGATCTCGTCCTGTCTTCTCCTGTACAGCACCATCATCCTTACCTAGGAAGATGGCTTTAAGGAAATTATTATAAAAGTATAAAATTATTCCGTGTTTCTCAGTAGTTTCCCAGCTATTCTAGACCAAGGGCAGCCACGAACTTAAAAGTGCCTGCCTGGCAGGTGGGGTACAGTCCCTTCCACAGCTGTGCAGTGGTCCCGAATCAGCACGTGCTGCAGGAACTTCACCAGCAAGGAGACATTCACTTCTGTTTCTGAATGAGTGAACAGGGGAACTCCACCATTACCAGAGGTGGGATAAGAGATTGCACTGGAGTACCAGCTTCACAGAGGTGGGAAGTGTAGCTGGGATCATGGAAGTAGAGTTCCAGGCGAGGGAGTGTGTGGTAGGTTGTGGGAGAAGGAAGTAATGCGTTGAGCTGAGCTCCTCATATGAGGAATATGAGCGTGGTCATAAGGTCCTAAAATACCATTTTGTGTGAGTTACCTTTCTGTCTGCCCATTAATTTCCCTTGAGCCTGTGTAGTTCTTGCTATGGATTTCCTCTCTGAGGCAGCAACTTTCCCCACTGTTGAACTCAAATATGACCTAGTCATGACAGCTGCAGATGTTCTTGTCTTTGTCTTGTAACGATAGGATTATGCGTTTTTCCCTGCCTCTGAACAAATGCCAAAATTTGTAAATTCTGTTTGACATGAGGAAAAATGTGCAAGGAAATTAATTTGATTGGAACAACAAGTTATGTCACATCTTCAATATAGAGCTATAAATTAACTGACCATAGCAACATAATGTAAATGGGAAGTGGAAGAGCTTGTCAGCAAAAACATTCAGTGCCTAATCTTTGCAGAAGTGTTTTTAATGTCTTTTTTTCTGTTTAGTTGTAAGTGTGTATTTCCTTCGCAAGGGAGCTGGAAACTGCCGAAACTTTCTTGCTGCAGCCTGGGTTGTTTAGTCACGTTTAAAAATATCTGTGATAGGAGCTCATCTATACCTTGGTGCTTCTGTGTATCTGAGTCATCATCTGTATTTGGACTGCCAGGGTTTGGGGGAGAATTGTAGCAATAACATCCTGAGAAAACAGGCATTTGAAGTGGATGCCTCAACAGTCGGGAAAATCGGTGGCTCTCAGACTGCACTTCAACAGTGTAAGTGGGGAGGAACTCTGCTAAGGTCATGGATTTGTAAGAAATGAGTTGGAAATGGGGTTGTACGCACCAAGTAGAAGGGGGAGAACTCAAAGCACAAGAGGTGCCACCTCTAATTTGGAGGTTGTAACTTCAGAAAATCAACAAATTGCAATCAGCTAATTTATTTTTAAATGCTTGCAAAGGGTTGTGCCATGTTGGATAACATCTGTGTGTTAAGATTTAGGAAACGCCTGCATAGCCAAATAGATTATATTCTAACCTTCATTTAATCCCGTTAAATAAATAGAAGCTGGATTTGGGGCTGACCGACATGGCTGCAGTTGCTGTTTGGGTAGTGAAAATCAGAGGAAATTAAAAAAATAATGCATTGGACAAAATCATGAGGATGAAGAATCATGATACTTGGAAATAAGAATTTTTTTAAAATGTACTTTTGAGTGTTTCTAAGCTTTTTGGGTGAAGAACCCAAAATTTCATCAGCCTCATGTAAAGGATTTCCTCTATAAAAATGAAAAAGAAAAAAAGCAGAGTATGATTCTTACTAACTGGTGGGACTTCAAAAGCTGAGGTTTTAAGGTACACGTCTAGTATTTTGAATGGACAGTAAATCTGAAAACGGGCAGTACTGTTATATGCCTTATGTGCTTCTAGAAGAAGGCTCCCCTTTTTCCTGCAAGGTGGGCTAATGTTCAGAGAACGCTGGCTTGTGACAATTGTTAGGAACCAGCAAACACAGGACTGGAAGGAATTGTGTTTAGCCTAGCGGAGTGGATAGCAAGCCGGCGTGCCTGGCCTCCCAGCAAAGATCTGAAGGGTTTGTCTCTGTCTGAGGTCACCTGCTGAAGAAATGCATAGGAACCGACAGTGATAAGGTAATGGCTTTCAGGACAAAACTGACTATTTTAAAATAGCAGATAAACAGTCCAATAGTCAAAGAAAAACAAAAAAAGTGTGTGTGTGTGCAGCATGGTTGAATAGAAATCGCTGAGTGGTGTAGCACTTTAGTATCCTCGTGTTTCTGTCTGAATTTGTAACCCTGGAGTTGCATGCATCCTCTTTTCCGTTAAACAGATTTTTGTTTTCCTTTTCTGTATACGTACTGGATAAATCTGAGTCTCTTTCTTTTTCTGCAAGTTTGTTTTATATTTGGCACAATGAAAATATAAATGCTGTAGTAAGTTTTGAGAGAGCGCAGAACTCTGAAGGGTGAAGTGTCGTTTCTCTGCTCCGTGTATGTCACTGCATGCATTATTTATTATAACCGAATTCATAACAGCAGTGTAGCAAGGCAAAGTAATATTACAGCAAAACACAGAAATATATTGTAAGAATCGGGCTGTGTTCAGCAGCAGCGCGGACTGACATTTTTATGCCCATAGGTCAGTCCCTTGGTTAATAGATATTTCCTTCCTTTATCCGAGCCGTCACTAAAAGCCCAGGGCTCCGGGTTGCGGGAGGATTTGCTGGGCAAGCCGGGCGGCCACGTGGTTTGTCTCTCCCCCTGCGTCCCCCATGCTCAGTGTGTCTCTGCACACGCTGTTCGGTAAACAAACTTTGGAGAACCAGAGCGAGCTGGTTCAGAGCAGCCAGTTCATTCACACAGACCACTTGGAAAGTGATGCCTTTGCGCAGCCTTGACGTACAGGCTGAGGGAAGTGGAGAAGTTAGTATTTATGTTTTCATTAATGCTTTTTATAGCTACGAGCCAGCTGTAGCTAGTTAGCATTAGCCTAGGACATCTATTAGCGTGCAGACCTCTTACGCAGGATAAAGGGCTTCTGATGGAAACAGAGTTGTTACTCATGGTACTCATGGCTGTGTGTTTACATGAAGGCTGTTTGTGCTGACATAGGATATATATTAGAACAGCATGCACCTTTTTGATGAACCAATTTCCCAGGATTCAAGAGGATTTTGTGTAAAGGCTTCTAGCATAGCGAATCATAAGATTTGCATCTTTAAATGGCTTGTTGCTTGTTTAAAAGCTATTCTTTTTAAATAATGCTTTGCAGCTACGCAGATACAAAAAGTATTTTCCTAGTTTAGCTCTTAGGATGAGTCGGGAATAAGCAGTGTTCCTGCAAGTCTAGAACACACCGGTTTGGACTGCTAAATTTTTTGCTGTGAATGATGTAAGTGGCTGGCAGTAGCACAGGATGAATTGGACCTAAGGGTTTGGCCCAGAGGAATTGATGGCTCAGCTATCCTTCTCTGGTTTCTCCCAGTTCTTGCTTTTTCTTTTTTTTTCCCCTCTTCTTCTGGAAGATAATTAGTCAGAAGGGTATTTAAAAATAAATAACAAAAGCAACTGCAAAACAGAGAATGAGGAAGGCACAAGAAGTGCTGTTTTTTAGAGCTCCAGTATGACAAGCACCACGGTCTCTGGTATTTATGTCAATACAACACTTTCCTTTCCTGGTCAGTCGGTGTTCCCCAGACAATTCTGACAGCTCCGCTCGTCCAGGCAACAACAGAGGCACCTAAAGAAGACGTAGGAAATTTTGTCTATCCTCTGCTTTGCATTTCTGTAGAAGATGTGGAATGAGCTTATTGCTTTCTCACACCTAATTTAGTCATTTTAATAGTTAAAGCTTTGGAACGGAAAGTTTCAGGACTGGCTTCCCTCTCAAGTTTTCTTCTCCTGAGGAAGGTAAATGGCACTGAAGACCATCATTGCTATTCCTCTTCTTCCCAGGTCTTTTGCCTCTACTTGCAGTGTGTTTTACAGAGACTAGAGAAGATTCCTGAGCCATTGTAAAACTGTCTCAGCATGAATTTCCATTCCTCTTATCTTTGTCACAGTCGCACTGATTGTCAGTGATGAACTCTTCAAGTCAAGGGGAATTCAAAAAGTTCATTGTAAAAAGCTTTAGTTTGCCTTGTTAAGCCTAGCATCCTCATGAAAACGTTGATTACATCAGCCATCATCATGTCAGAATTATACCTTTATGGTTCACAAAGAGAAGCTTTATAATGCTATTCTTTTTCATCTGCACAACAGTATCTGTACGTGAAACTGCTGAGTAGCCCCAGATGCCAATGTCAACTCACATGGTTGAACTATAGTCTTACCAAGACAAAAAGTCAGGTTATCTCCCAAAATTGAATCGCTTCTAATCTCCTGTTCAGATAAATTTCCTCCACCCATCCATTTAGGTACACCACCCTTAATGATCCACTTGAAAAGAATGTGACAAGCTCTTGAAAGCCCTGTGAGGCTGTGGAAGCACAGCTCATGAATTATGCGTGTTCAGTGCCTACAGCTGTACCCTCGAAATACAGGTGGGAAAACTTGTATCAGCAATATCTAGACTTCCCTACAGAGCATGTTCTGTGATTTGGCTCCATATTACCTTTACAAATGTGTGTCAAGGCCCAGTTCATTCCAATTTCGAAGTCAGCTAGTCTTTTGAGGGCCAGAAGAATCATTTCTTACTCGGGCAAAGTCAAGCTTTGATGCGCTCACATTCTTCCTTTTAATGCAAACCAGCAAAATTGTGCTGGAATGTTTTGCACCATTCGGAAAATCAGCTGGAGACTTTTGTTCATTGTGATCTGATAGAAAACATTTTTGTTCATATTTACTATTCTCCTAAATGCTTCATAAGCATTTTTTATTATGTACATGGAAATGACCTATGCAGTGTCATTACGTGCTGGCCCTTGGGCTTGTTTTGAGTTGACTGTTCTGCCATTCAGGGTCTTTTCTCATTTGTTCCTCATGCTCTTGTGACTGAAACTAAAACCTCTGTGCAAGAACTTAGCTGGAGGAATACGGAGAATTGGGAAAAGCAGCTTTATCCGACAGAGTTTTCCCAGAAAGATGGCTGGGTCGATCAGCATCATGCTGCTAGCTTTCAATATTGTGGACATAGATTGGTGTATCAGATACTGTATTACAGGACTGTGTAGCCTAAAAAGCAATGTCTTTCTCCTCCAAACATTTGGCAAAGGTGTTTTTTGTGTTTTCTTGAAGTCCGTCGTTCTGTGTCATCTAATTTAATGTAGCCAAATTTAACATAGCCAGATCTTGACTGACCAGTCCTTTCCCTGAGTCAGTTGTCTGTTCTCTTTAATTTATGGGTCTTGCTAGTTTTTCCAACACGCAAAGAAAATGTGTTTGGAGGTAAGGAGGCATTTTTGACCTTGTCAGGGCACCTGGTAACAGCATGGATTTTCCCATTCCTCAAGTGCTGTGATAGTGTAGGATAGCACATAATTATGTCCTGCAACCAAGCAAAATCTATTTGACCAAATCTGGCAGGAGTTTTCCCTGATTTTTTTTGACATTTTTTTCTGATGGCTTGAGGATGTTCTTTTTCTTGTGTGTTCTGTCCATAGCATCCTAATGAGGCACATGATATGTGGGAGGCATGGATAGGAGAGAGATAAAGCTGCAATTTCTGTCATCAGGCAGTACTGGGTTGACAACTACTAATTTTATCTAATCTATTCACCATATACCTTACTCCTTATGCTGACTAACTGCCAGAAAACTCCCTTCTCTTGGCCCCTTTGCAAAATAGCTTACTGCATCTTTTCTCTCTTTGTATATGTATGTATTATGTTAGAATATTTCACATCTCAGAAATAATTGTGTTGCCTGCTTAAAAAAAAGGAGACGGTTGTCTTGGGGTACAGAAATAGAAATGAAATGGATGCTGAAGAAGAGGGAGCTTTAAGGAGATACTGGAATCGGAGACCTTGTTGGTGTGCTCGGGGAAGCCATCCATACACACTACAACATTAATAAAGATAAGACACAGGAGAAAAAATTAACGCTGATTTCTGTAGATTATTTACGTGGCCTATTGTTCTCCCCCCCCCCCCCCCCTTGGGTCTCTTTTTCCCCCCCCCCCCCCCCCCCCCATTTTGTTTTATCCATCTGTTAAAATTTGCTAAAGCATGTGAGCAGTCTAAGCAAACTGCTGCGTATCTCATGTGCCTACTCTGATGGGGCAGGAACCTGATTAAGGTTTCTAGACATTTCTGTGATAATTGGCATGTGTACCTTATGGCAGAAGACTGAAAAAAAAAATCTCTATTCATGTGGTGCCATTTACCAATAACAGTTTTTCATTTCTATTTCTATTTCTATTTGGAAATGCTGAGCTGAGTTAAGCTTCCAGACTAATCTGAATTGATGGTCTCTGCTAAAATGTAAGTTACTGTGTCTATAAGCCAATTGTCACTTCATGTTGAGCACTGAAAACTATCAAATGGAAACAGTCTTTATATACCAGTGACTTTGACAATATCCTAATTACTCCTTTTTTTCCCCCAGTTATCAGTGACCTTTAACTATGTTTCCTCCACCAGTCAAGTCCCATTTTCTCAATCCCCCACATTTAAAATCTAAAAAGCCAGATATTTTGTTGTCAGCAGTACCTCTTCCAGTGTATTTGAGCGTGTTCTTGCAATTCATCAAACTCACAGGTTTTCTTCATCCTGTTGGCTGACCAGGCTTTTCTAAGTGGGGAAGGAGAAGGGAAGGTAAGACTGGGGGAGTGTTCCCATAGTGGGCACTTTAGGTCAAGGATGAATGTACAGAAAGGTGTTGAAATCTTGGGAGAAGCTGCAGGCAGTAAGTGAGAGTGATGGTCTTGTTGGGCAGCTTCCCATGGGAGTTGGCAGGATGATGATACGTGAAAGATGTGGTAGGGTTAATTCTTTTAATGAGCAAGTGCTCAGCTACGCCTCCAGTCACCAGTTCTTCTGGCTTGCGTCTGCTAAACTATCCAGTAGGGGAGTGGGAAAATAAAAAAGAAATTCAAAGCAAGCTCTTTTTATTATGAAATTATGACAATGCTGGTTTTCAACATAATGAGTTGCTCTGAAAATTCAGAGCCCTCAACCCATGCCCCCCACTCCCCTCCTCCACTGCCCCAGCAATGCAGAAAAATGCAGATAATCATAGTTTCCCTCTTTGCTGAAGGCTTCCCTATATGCAGAATTCACAGGGAGATGAATGCCAAATATCTGGGGTGCACGTTTAAACTCTGTTAATTTCCCACAGTAAAATTATTTTGTTATGCACATCTGAAGGGATTTTAGTCTAGCTAAGTGTTGGTGCCAGGAAGTTGTTCAGCGATAGCTTGTCCAGTACTTTTCCCACTAAATGCTTCTTGAGTCACCTTCCATCTTCTGCTCTTGGTCTAGGGACTAAGAGTTCACTATTCATCTTCATAGCAGCAGCACTCAAACTGGGTATCACAGACTTCCTGCCAACCCCTCCGCTTCTGAGAGGCAGGAGAGAGGGAAGACCACCGGAGCATGTTTGCAGAGGAGGCAGGGATGCTGATGCCGTAGGGGAGTGGAACGGAGGGTATGTCTGGGCAGCGGAGGCCAGGGTGGCCACGGGGGAACGTGACCCCATGGGAGACTGCTGTGCTTGCAGGGCTGGGCATACGCACAGGCAGAGAGCAGCAGCCCAGAAAACATGTGGCTCCTGCTGTTGCTGAATCCCATCCTGCCAATTCTCCATGGAGGCCTCTAGTATGGGTTCAGTAGCTCCTGGCAGCCAAGGGCTCTCTGCATTGCTCATTTGTCCTTTGGCTAGAGCTTGCAAAGCACAGCTCCATCAACAGCTTATCACATGCTCTGCTCTTCTCCCTGAAGCTCTCCAGTAGCACATGCCCTTTCTCCTTTCCCCTACTTTGTGCACTGCTTAAGTTGTGAGCTGCTATTTCAGAACACCCTACAGTTTGCTTGGCTTCTTATCGTATGTAAGTGCATTCCCTTCCCAAAGAACTAAAAATCTATTATTTTTAGGACCTGACAATTAAGGTGATTACAAAATGGCTAGAGGGAGGATGAGTTCGAGTTACATCGCTGGGACCATGCAGGATTTCAGCAAAGACTAGTTCAGCTCAAAATGAAGTGTATTTGCAAGCCTGTGTAGTGGTGTTTGTGAGCTGGAAGCAACCCCTGCCTGTAGGTAGTCTTGATATTTTCCATTATGAAAAATTCTTGTGACCTTTTATTTGCAAAGCTGTTTCAACTCCATTGTTTGCTATAGACTTTTGATGTTCAAAGGGGAATGCCCTCAAGGTAGGAAAATGCCTTGTTTTCTTTGGCAGCAGCTACAGCTGGCTCTACCATGGAAACAGTTGGGGTTGGAAAGGGAGAAGGGGGAGAGAGATAAGAGGTAGATTTTCCTCCTCCAGCCCAAGAGGTTCATGCCACCCGAGGCAGGAAATATTTCAAGATGAGAGACAGAGAGCTGAAGCAAAGCTGTTCACAAACCATCTTCCCAATGAGGGCATAGACCACACTGGTCCAGCTACCTCTGTAGGGGCATCACATGATACTTTCCATGTGTGAAGCAGCAGCCTGGGTCACACTTACCTATAGTCAGACCCAGGGCTGACAGCTTTCCTCTTATGTAGCAGTGGGACTCAAATGTCCCCTAATTCTGGTGCCTAGTTGCCAACTGGGGTTAGACCACGACAAATGGTAACAGACTGTTCAAACTACAGACCCTGCTAATATTCTTTAACCCAGATATTCTTTAACCATATGTTGAGAAGCACAGGTGCAAAATACTCAAAAGAGATGTAATACCAGATTTCCTACAGTGCTGAATATATATACTAAAAACTTAATGTGTCATCTGTTGATTTCAGAGTACTTAACCTTGCCACCTTCAGATTCCTAAGGCAGGAAGGTTTAATAAGTTTTATTTGTATTTGCCTCATGGATAAAAAAACCCAAAACAACGACTAAGAATGTGTGGGGTTTATATGTGTATTTATATGTATGAATGATACATATAAGCCGGGTGTTTATTCTTTCTAGACCCACGTTTTCTCCCAGAGCAGCACAGCCTCTTGCAGTTCTGATTTTTGGATCAGGCTGCTCTTTCCATTTTCTGCTGTTTTGTCAGCCATGGATTTCTGTCCTCACAGCACAAACTTGAGATTTCTATACTAGTTTGCAGTCAGTATACTATTTATCCATGGACTTTAAAGTCTTATCTTTCTCTCTCCCCAGTTCAGTATTATACAATAGAAAGAGATGAATATTGCTGAACAGTCACTATTTGTTTGCAGAATTGATGTGGCATGTAAAGCAAATAATTGCACATACAAATAGTACTGGTGCTCACAGCTATTTCTCTTGCATACGCAAATAAGGGATTTACACACTTGTAAGGTCGTCTTTTGCTTACATAAATGATCTTATCTTCTTGCACCCTGTGTAGTGTGGTATTCCAAACAATGTGGGGAACATAAAAAATGTCAACACCATATACAAATCATTTTGCCATATGGCATACAATATATACCACTTACAGAGCATGTGAAATAGGGCAGTACAGCGATTAGAATTTTATTCAGCAATTTGTATTTCTTTTGACTGTTTCATGTTTAAAGCAGTTTGTTCATTCAGGGTGAATAAAAGTTTTCTCTGAACAAATGAACTGAGCTGGGCTAAGGAGCTGCTTCTCTGAATGGAGCTGAGAGATTAAAAAGAACCCCAAAAAGTAGCGTTGGAGGAGTAAGGAGAGTCAAGGGTTGTTGGGCAATGTGGGACCTTTTTTGAGGAGTTCTGCTAGAACTGAAATGCTGCAGCAGTCACTGACACTCTTCTGAAGGTGAGAGCAGAATACTCTGTGCAGAGGGTAGACTTGGGACTAGCATCTTCTATTTGCCCTGTATCGAAAAGGTATAGAGGACTCTCTAGTTCTTGGATCTGATACAGGAAAACAAATCCCAGAATGTGTTAATCTGGGGGGAGTGGAAAAAGGAGGAGGGGAAGGAGAATGTGGGAAAAGAAGAGGAGGAGATGAACATTCATTTTTTTTTATTGTGGTTTGAAAGCTGGGCCTAGGATTAATTGATGGGAATTGGATTAAGTGGTAATTGAGTAGCAATTTATTAATCAGATAATCATTAATTCTGACCAGATAATGAGAGACGGTAAGAGAAACTGTGTTTAAACAAGCGTGGTTTTGGTTGAGAGCAACTGTCCTATCACTTAGGGGGGCTGGAGGGAGGGGGCTACTGGACATTGCAGTTTTGCTTTGTTTGTCAAGGAATTCTTCAAACCCCGATTGAGCTGTTTTTCATGGTGGATTGACCCAAGATTTGACCTTGCTTCCTTTTTGTTCCCTCATCTACTCTCTCAGAGGTTGTGTGCACCTTTGTTGCTCGTGTCTGTGGGTTGCTGGGATTTCCCCACTTGAAAAACACATCTCTCTGTGTTATTCTCTTAAGTTGATACAAACCACTGGCCAAGTGTGAGTAGTTCTTTATGAGTAACTGAAGAAACCCTCTTTTGAATAGAAGAACATTTTTAAACTTATATAGATGTGTTATGAGAGAAGGGGAAGGAAAGAAGATACTTTCCTCTTACTGAAAAAAAAAACCCAAACCCTTCATCATGTAGGGCTTTTTAAGTCTTGATTACATTGTCAGGGTCTTTTTACTTTCTTCATCTTCCCACTTCTTGTAATTCCGCTAGCAATTCTTGGTGTTACTGATAGAGTGTCAAAATACAAGAATTGAGGTAACTGCATTAAGGGAATACTAAAAAAAATAAATCCTTATAATTAAGTTTTTCCTGCCGTAAAGACTTTATAGCTACCTTCTTGCTTTAAACTAGCATAATGATAGTAATAGTAAGCATTTCTGATGGTATTTAAAACTGTCTGGTGAATGTTTTAAACAGGTTAAGAAAAATTTCAGCTTGCCATTGGCTTGTTGGTATAGTCTTAGGTTGGCTACTTAAAAGAGAGGTCAGGTAAGAAACTGAGGAAAGATGTTGCTATTTGAATACTTGAAGTAATGATTCATTTCACGCTTTGAATAAATAAGGAATTTTTAACTAGCATACGTTTGTTTAGGTCCAGATTATCATTTATGAGTTGCTTGACATTCCAAACACCAGGGAACAAAAGACTCCTTATACATAATTTTAAAAGGTGTGGCAATCAGGTAGGATTATCTGTTTCACTGTGTCATAATATCTTGATGTTTTGTTAGGGCATTTTACCCTTTTATTGTTTCCTAGAAGAAATATAGTAAGCCACATGAAAATAAGCTTTTCATTTTTAAAAAAAAACTTCATTTTGGCTATATTTTAGATATATTAGGCAACAGTTAACTGAGTTCTGAAACCTCCAATAAACTGAAGTGAAATGCAGCATTTTAACATTCATCAGTAAGAAGCTGCAATTATTGCACCAACTTTTTTGAACAAATATGATTAATGTTTGAAGTCATGTGACTAGTAATACCAGCTAATAAATACTCCCAATTTCCCTGAGAAACAGGCAACAGTTTGACTAGTGGAATAGTCAAGCAAGTATGGTACTTGAGGCTCTTTGAGAAGGACCAGTCATAGTTCAGTTCCCAGGAAAAAGTATTTTATTTTCTCCTGTCAGTTCTGGTTTTGAATTATTTTGTGCTCTCCTCAAAGGCCAAGCTGTATGACATCTTTGCGCATAGCTGTGGTGGCACACAGTGCTGTGAAACAAATTCTGCCATATATTTCTTGTCTATTCTTTGGGAAGGTTAAATCTTTGGCATATTATTCCACTGGACATTTGAGGAGCAAAATTTGCTTTATTGTTACTGGCTTTTCCTTTTCAGGTATGACACCATTATGGTTGTACCACAAAGAGAAATCTTCTAGATGTTTGCCTAACATTTCAGAAAAACATACACCCTAGGTTTTGCTATATGTATGGTGCCCCAGAATTACTTTTGAGCTACATTGGGGAGTTTATAGGAAATTGCATCAAATATTGGAAGTACTAATAAAACCTTGGCCCTACCACAATCATGATAGAATTTGGAAAAGCTGCCGCGTCTTTGCAGCCTGACTGGAAGGAGCTACTAGGTTGCTCTCGGAGATTTGACCATTTAGCGCAAACTCTTTTGACTTCAGTCTTGACAAGTGGAGAGGGATCAGGAGAGGAGCACCCTTCCTAAGGAGCCAGAGAAGAGCAGCTTTGGAAAGTATTTGCTGCTGGGGAAAGCAATGTACTCTGTGGTGTACCCATGCACTCTACATTCAGGAACTGCTCCTGGGTTAACTGCATGTTTGGAATAGGTCTGTTTCATGGAGGTCTTACCCTACAGTTGTTGAAGTTAGGAGGTGTAAATGGTGCAGGTTTAATCCTGGAATAATAATGTGAAAGCCATTAATTTCGTGATAATGCAATCCATCTGCATGCCCAGGAAAGCACGACATGGCATTCGGTCTCTCTTAGCTCAGGAGCCATTTGGCATGCATAGTTTTGTAGATATAAGAAAGAGGAGGAGGCGATGTTCTATTTTTTAATGGTTAAAAATCACATACAGTTTAAAGTGCAGCAGGGGTGGTGTGCGTGCATTTGAATTTTATGTAGAGAAAGTTTGTATCTTATTTTGGTCAGAAGAAGAAGAGAGCTTTGATATCCCTGATCCACATTCAGTCAGGCCAACATGTTCCTGCTTGTAGAGTTAAGAGTAAGGTTCTGCTCTCTGTACATGCTGATCAAAACACATCTGATATATGGTCTTGGGTGTTCCTGTAGATTTCTCAAACTTAACTTAGACAAATAGCTGTAGTGCCGAGGGCTAAAGCTAGGAGAAAAACCTGTATTCTGCCTTTTGTTACAACTGTGCACACTGTCCTCTCGAGCCTCAGACCCATCTGCAGGATGACTTCTTTCACTGGGGTGAATAAACTGTGTTTTGTATTTGTTTAAAATTCTGAAATCTTCTGCAAGCAGAACATGTTTCGTATTTAGAGAGAAAATCTTCAGATGGACTTCATCTTTCAAGAGTCTTTTGGAGTAAGAACATTTAAAACATTGTGTCGTAAACTGAATTGCAACAAACAGTTCTCAAAGGCTACTGGAGTTCAGTGAGAGGTTTGGGAAGTGACCAGTAGTTATGTAGTACATCAGGTGGTGTAATAAGTATCATTACCCTTGTAAGTATTTTCACTTCCTCTGTAATGCTAAATCTAAGTGCAAGTGTACATAGGACCCAAATAATTACTATTATCTCCATATGATGGAGCAGCCTATTTGATATACATATTCACATACGGATAATGCTGTGCCTATCTGAAAATAAACATAGTATGAGTTTGTGAAGGATAAACGGTGGAGGGAAGATTAGTCTCCCAATAATAAAAGCTCTGAGTGCCTGTCAGAAAGGAGTATAGGCACCTCATTTGCCTTGCTGAATTTTGATAGTTAAAGACCAGCATTGGCATTGGAGTGGAAGGGTTGGTTTTGTTTTTATTTTGCCTGCTACCTTTGTGAAAGGAAATATTTAATAATTTTTTCCCATAAATGTTTACCCGAAGCTCTCCCGAATTAAGAATGTCTCACTCTACAGGAATGTGAACTAAAAACCAAATAAAGCTTGTAGGCTTCACAACACAGTCATTCGTGCCAATGCTCTGGCCTATGCTTAGTGATGACCCGGAGTCTGACAATTTATATCCATTTAGTTCTTTAAAAACAGCAAGCATGATTTCTTTTCTTTTTTTTCCCCTTTAAATCAGCAAAAAAGATGTTGCTGGTTTTGTCACTACCTCCTGATTGTAAAATGTTCAAATAGGTAGTATTTTGCTTATTATGAAAAAATAAAATAAAAATTTAACTGTCCGTAAGTCTTGCAAGTACAAAGTGATAAACTGAAGGAAACGGTGTTTGCAACAGTCTCATTTACCAGCTGATCGGCCTCAGTCTGAGAAAAGGAAATGCTAAAGTTAATATATTCATTTGAACACAATGATTTTTCACTCTAGTATATTTCAACAGTTGCAGCTATCACTAGAGAATTTTTTAAACAAATTTTTTATAAAATTGATTTATAAATAAAACAAAGTCAGTAAAGCAGACCATTAAATAGCATCCACATTTGAAGTTTTAGGTAAGTTGAACAAATTCAGTAAACTATACAGAAGATACATCAGAAGAAATATGAGTCAGAAGTTAGTGGCTGGCACTTGGACACAAATTGAAATTTGAGTTTGAAAGCCTGGACTTCACTTTTGTAGACTGTGTTTTAAATATTCAGTGTTAGTGGACTAATTCTGCTAGGGGAAATTAGGTTATGTGTTTGTGTGTTTTTGTAGTGTATAGCTGTAAATGCACATTGGCACACTGAAAAGACTAAATGAACTTTAAAATACGCAAAAAAGGAAACTTTTTGTAGGGTTTTTAACATGTTTTCCATTAGACTGGCTTTCAGTGTTTTTGAAGTGTTTCTGCTGTTCCTTTTAGGTAGCTTACATTTTTAAATTGATCTGTCTCTTCTGCAATTATAAAATTAAAACATGATATTGTTTCTAATGTTACATTGTATGCTATCATTTATGTAAATATTTTGTGTAAAAATTATTCTTACAAGAGTTATTCTTACAAGGTGGGGGGATTCAGACCAATGTTTCCATCAAAACCAAGCCAAAGGACAAACACTTGAGGCAGGAGGGTAGCGATGGACGACCTACAAACAGTGGCAGAAGGCCCATTTGTTTTTCTGCTTCATCTTGGGTATCACCGAAGCTGTGATCTCTCGTTGAGGACGTCCGTGATAAATTATTCTCTCTCTCTCTAAACTGGCTTAAAATTAGTCTCACTTCACATCCATCTCCCCACCTCTCCTCTCCCTGGTGAGCTGTCTTGTCACCACTACATGCCACTACATTCAGTTGAGCTGGAACAGCTGTCTGTGGTGCTAAGTCAGCAAACTGATGCAAAAGAAAAATAGAATCATAGAATGGTTTGAGTCGGAAGGGACTTTTAAAGGTCATCTAGTCCAACCCCCCTGCCGTGGGCAGGGACATCTTCAACTAGATCAGGTTGCTCAGAGCCCCGTCCAACCTGACCTTGAAATGTTTCCAGGGATGGGGCATCCATCACCTCTCTGGGCAACCTGGGCCAGTGCTTCACCACCCTCAGCATAAAAGATTTCTTCCTTATAGCTAGTCTAAATGTACCCTCTTTTATTTTAAAACCATTATCCCTTGTCCTATCGCAACAGGCCCTATTACAAAGTCTGTCCCCATCTTTCTTATAAGCCCCCTTTAAGTACTGAAAGGCCACGATAAGGTCTCCCTGGAGCCTTCTCTTCTCCAGGCTCTCACTTCAGAGAGACCCCAACTCTCTCAGCCTGTCATCATAGGAGAGGTGTTCCAGCCTTCTGATCATTTTTGTGGCCCTCTTCTGGACCTGCTCCAACAGGTCCATGTCTGTCTTGTACTGAGGACACCAGAGCTGGATGTAGTACTCCAGGTAAATAACTTTATTTTTACGTCTGAGATTTGTTTGTTAAAGGCAGATCGGTTCCCTGTTCTGATTTCTCGTGCTGCCTCAACCTGTTTTGCCATCACAGTTATGAGGGAGGAGGGGGGAGAGTGTAATACAGCTTAGGAGTGGGGAGTCAGTTGTGTAGGGCAGATACCCCTTGATCTGGTATCTCCTCTGAATACTTCCTGACATGAAACTTGTTTTTAGTTTGTGGGTGCTAAATTTGTGGAATTTTTAGTTTGTGGATGCTAAATGTTGATACCACCTGACAAACAGTATTTTCAGTCTGCAGGTTTGATACGGAGAGAGAGAGAGATATGCGTGTGGATGTGTATATATATCTACACTTGCATGTGGAAAAAATGTTTAGCTTAAAAGTCTGCTGTTCTTGCAGAGCATGAAAAATACAGAACTTTATGATTTGATAGAAAAATCCTTCAGTGGACATGATTTCAAGTCATAGTTAAGAAAACACACTACAGAAAACAAAAATGATCTTGAAATCTACAGCGCACTTAAATGCATGTCATGAGAAGCTGGACATTCTCCTAGCTGAATCTGCTCATTAAAAAGTTTAGTTTGTGGGGAAGTGTAGGTGGAGATGTTAATATTTTTTTCATTACTCAACTAGAAATTTGAAAACAATGTAAAAAGTTTGCTGTGTCCTGAGATTGCCTATGTTAACATTTCAGTCCAGAACCACTTTTAATATCATAAATCATATACAAAGCAAGTTGAACATGGAAGATAATTGTGTCTGTTTCTAGGCAGACCAAGTATTCTGACCCTGAGCATTGCAAATTCTGACTTCTGTTTTCTTTGAGCAGTTTTACTTAGATTAATACAGCCTTACGTCATCAGAGATAGTAGGTGTCTTTATTTCTTTTCACGTGGCATTCTTCTGTGTCTTACCCACATACTGCAAACTGGCCTAGTCACAGATCGTTGTCTTTTGATTTGATTATACAGAGGTGTTGGAAAGGACTTGGAAAGACAATGGAAAGGCATTCCTTGCCTTCTCCTGCTGGCATGGTTGTATCTTGGGAAAACTTCTGGCTAAAACCCGGTGAAGTGTGAAGCTTGTGTGGAAGTTTCTTGTTGTACATTAAAATGCTGCTGCAGCACTGAAAGATAATATTCTTGCTTTCTGGGAGCATCACTTTGTGAGCAGCCATGATAAGATTCTAAGTCATTTTTGTGTGATGTGTAACTATGTGGTACTTTATCTCTGCCCGGTGTAGGCTTCAGATAAATTATTTTGAAATCTCCGTTTACATGATGTAAGTTACATGAGAGTTGGAACTATAAGAGGTATTTCTGTAGTGGAACCATCTCTCTACCTGCATACCAACATACAAAGTAAGGAAAACATGAAGCTTGTTGTGATGAATTCTGGAGAAATTACTGATGCTCTGCTGGCAACACACAGCTTTGTTGGCTACCCAGTAACCATTCTTGTATAATTTTTATAAACCACAATTTACCATTTCTAGTTTTTCCAGCTAGGTTGTACACTTGTAAAGCTATGTGATGAGATACTTTAAATATATGCCAAATTATTTCTAGCAGATTTTACTTTGGGTATTCAAAATATCGAAGGTAACCTTTAATGTCTTTGGAGATTTTATGGCCACTGAAGGAGAAGTACATAGGTAAAGAACATATCTTAAGATTCTAATGTAAATACAGTCTATTTTAATATTGATTATTCCTCCCAAATTGTGCAGTCTGGTCCCCTTTTGCACAGTGAACAGGATGAATGAAATATAGTCTATTGATGCTTTAATTGTTTTCCAATTCAAGTCAACCTGCAGGTAAGAAAACTAGAAAGCGCATAAAATCCAGAGAATCCATTCCCCCTTACTCCATTTACCCACTGTGATACTGAAATCATGCAACGCATTCCACAACTGCAAATACCCAAAGTTTGAACCACTTCAGAACTCTTAACGTAGTGGTCAAGGTTAGGCAATCTTCTCTGGCAACTTTAATAAACTGAGTCAGTAGAACAAGAAGATCAGTGTGGGAATTATCATAATTTAACAGTTTTAACAGTAGTTTCCATTTGTGTGTTTCTAAACCTGAATAAATAACACCTTATAAGCGTTGTTGAAGTAGGTGAATTGTCTCTGTTGTTCTTCAGGTAGGCAAAAATACAGGTGGTGAGGACAGTGCTTTTCCCAAGCATGTGTCCTTCCAGGCCAGCATCAGCACCCTCCATCTAGGTGTTGAAGTAGTTGTTCAGCAGTGATAAGCTGTTCCTACGACCTCATTTTGGAATAACTGCAGACAGTGTTTCTCTCTGACACCTGACAGCTGCTCGCCTTCTTACCAAGGTTTATAAGCACTGACGCTATAGAAGTTAACGAGTCCCAAGACAAATCTGTATTGATGCTTTAAGATTTCTGTTACTCTGATGCTGACTCATGCATGTAAAACAGAAATGACTTCTGTTCCCTTTCAGGTTCTTTTCCTACCTTGCTCACCATAATCTTTTGTTAACTGATGTATTTTAGCTAGAAAACAATACTGCCCACTAGGGAAATATAACTGACTTCTACAAAACATTCTTGCCACTTAGTCAACTGGATGTTGTTCATATAGCTCTATTTACAAGGCTGATTTGCCCCAGCTCCCTATCACTTAATAACTTAATAATAAATTATAATATAAAACATACAAAGAAACACTTTTAAAAGTGCTGTAATACATTAACATCCCAGCTGTAGGATTAAAACTAGTGTTCATGCCGTGGAATGAAAAAATGAGGAATACCGGTGTTGTGGTTTAACCTCAGCTGGCAACTGAGGACCACACAGCCGAGAAACCAGGACAACCGGGAATGTTTCACTGATAGCTAATATTGAAATTTGGGGTCAGTATGTATACAGAGGTCAGTACGTGCAGCAGTGAAAAACACATGTAGTATGGCAGACTGGGGAGAAAGGGGAAATGGATGGGGGAAGACAGGGAAAGTTATGAAATCAAATTAAACAACTGTAGCATGAAATTAAATGTTCTCTTGGTGTCTTATCCCAAATCAGATGATATCGCATTTGTTTGCCCTACAAGAACATAAATCTTTGTCTGTGCTGTAGATAAACAACTTTTTGGAGTCTAAAAAGTTAATTATTCAAAAAACATTGAATGTGCGGTATATGATTTTCAGCATTGATTTGGCTGGCAACTGGGAAAGCATTAGCCTTTCTGAAGAAAGTCAGTTCTTCCTACTGCCTTATTCTGCTACTTTTCAATACTTTCTCAGTCTTCAAGCTTTCCCTTGGGCATCCTGTCTTGTCATATCAGGTCAAGCTAAGCTGGGAATGTACCCCTGAAGCGGAATGCTTTTTTGTGCCTTTGCAATTACATATTTGTTTTAATGCTATATGAAAAAAAAAATGTTTTTATACATGTATATTTGTTTACAACTAACAGAGATGTGTTTTGGTCAAGAAAGGAAAGTTTGTGGTGAATTAGAATTCTGTACAAATTTTAAAAAATCCAAAATCTAGTTTTATGTGTAGAACATTTTTATCATATTTTGTGGGACTGCCATTAAAAGAACCTATTTAGGTAACCGGCTTAAGAAGAGCAGTGAAATACGGTTCATGCCTGTTGCCATTTCGGAATTAAAATTAGTGATAATGACGCATCCAAATGGGGTTAGGGACAGGCTGTAGCTATCACCTTTTCTCCAAGAAAATTCTCATGAGTGTTTCTCCCCCTTTTCATTGGAAATGCACATAAACCACCTTTGAAACCCACAGGTGCAGTTACACTGTAAAATCCGGATCGGACCCTGCAGTTGCTGTTGGGAGTCAGCACTGCTTCATGCCTGGCAGAGAGTCCAGGTAAGGTAAGGCAGCAGAGGAGGCTGGAATAAGCCCCTTTTCTCAGCAAGGTTCAGGATCCTCACTGGGCTTCTCCACCGGCTGTCCCCCAAATACCCTGTCGTTTTCAGGCAGGCTGCTGTTCCCACGTGCAGGCCAGTACCTTCGTTTCAGGTGCATGCGAAGGCAGCAGTCTGTTCTCGCGTTACCTTGTTCAGGATCAGGGCCTGGACCAGACCACCCCAGTAGCCCCCCGGGAGGACAGCCATAGCCATGTTGGACCTCCAGGGATGGCGCCGGCAGTCTCAACCTCTTGGTTTTCTGTAGAGGACCCAGGCTTTTTTATTTTTGCTTTCTAAATGTAAAAATTACCTTTTTTCCACTAGGTTTCTACTTTTCCTAAGCTTTAATAGGCTGTTTTTTAACAACCAGGAAGAGATGTAAGCACAGAAATTCATTTTTATTTTGTGTAAGTTCTGTAATTTAAAATTTGC
>NW_008825498.1:2922236-2962505 GCF_000699105.1 Pygoscelis adeliae | reverse complement strand
TCCCTACAGATTTGCTTCTGCTTAAAAAGAAGTTATATGTTCAAATATATTTCTACAGCTATTGTGAGAGAAGGAGAGGGGGAAAAATATATATATTACATTTCCATCTCTCACCGTTCAGCATTGGTTCTACTTACAGGCATACTGGGTAATTATTCTTCGGTATGCTGGATAATTATGTTTTGTCAAAACAAAGCCTTGAAAATTAATGAATAGTTACTGCATTACAGTTTTGAAAAATATTTCTAGGAAAAATGGTTGGGAATTTTTCAAAGAAATAATTTTCTGTGAGATCATCTTGTAAAAAAATGAAAACTTCTTATGAAAAGCTTGTACAAGCAATTGAAAAATTGTGAAATTGCTGAAGTGCTATGTTTTGAAACAATGCCATTTTCCTACTCTGAAACCACTTGTTTAGAAATTCCATTTCAGTTACGATTTTTTAACTTAGTTTTTTTTTTTAATTGGTAAAACAAAATGCTTAGATTGATCCAAGTGGGATTCACTTACTGTGTTTTCATTTACTGTATTTTTGTCTTGATGATATTTTCACACTTCTTGCAGTGGTGGGAGTTAGGAAACATGTTTGAAAAATGGCTGGTCAGAAAGCACATTTATTAAAAATGTAGGCATTTTGTCTCCTGTTCTTGAGAATATCGTTTGGAGGCTTTGTCTGTATTTATTTTAGCGTATTCCCATGTTTTAAATGTAGGCTCTCTTTATGCTTCACCTTGGGAGTATGTGAGTTACATAGTGTCACATGATCTAAAATCAAGGGCGGCTGACATTACCTGGCAGTGGAGATAACACCATGAACCAGGTGTCCCATGGCAACAGACAATGCATGAAAATGTGGCCTGTATTTATGTAAAATATCATTTTTATACGCTGGTGGTTCTCTGCATCTTGTATCACACATCCAGTAGGAAGCAGTCCCCTTGAAGCAACCTTCAAACCTCCTTCTGATGGTTCCTGAATGCTTTGTTGAATGGGGAGGGGGGTGAAGCCAGGCTGGAGGAGCAGTCTAGCAGCCTGGTTTGAGACCCTTCGACGCAAAGAGATCCTACTCAGTGGAGAGCTTGAGAGGGAAAAATGCAACTGCTAAGATGCTGACAGTACTCTGAAAATGCAAATACTAGCCCTATTGCCTGTGGTTAAGAAGGATAAGCAGCAGCAAGTGGTGTTTAAATGGCTACGCCAAAGCTTTGATCTGGTTTTGTGACACAGATGCTCCAGTGAGGATCAGGGCTTGTACCCTGTATCAGATGCTCTACAGGCATGTAGAAGAAATTGTCCCTGTCCTAAAGCTTCCTCAGTGCAGTTCAGTGAAGTCTTAATTAGAGAAGGAATGCGTGACAGGAAAAAGAGGCCGAGACAACAAGTATGACAATACAGAATACTATCAACAGGAAACTGCATGTTTTTAAAGGCAAAAGGTATTTTGTTATCTTGGCTGTGACGTTGTATCTCCTGCTGGCCTGCAATGGGTGACAGCTCAGGAAAATCCAAACATTTAGCTGCGCCTCTCCCTTCGAGTCTGTGCTGAATCACATCAGAGGCTGTAACACCAGCATGGTGGTAGGAGAACAATGTGCTATTGTTGATATTCTTTTGGATAAGACACAAAACCAGAATCTTAACCACAGAATATTAAATCACCTCTTTTGGCATGAATAGATAGGTTTACTAAGGGCCCTAATCCAGTTCTAATTTGCATGATTATCTTTTGTCTCTCTAAACTCTTCCTGTAGTTTTGATTAGATTTGGCCCTCTTTTTTTCTTTCCCTTGGCATATGAATAATGAGAACAAACTATGCTGTTCAAACTATTTTAACAGATTCTTACTTTCAGGACTGTTTTCTTTTTATAGGGGAAGGGAAAATCAGAATCAAGTATACCACGCATGTAGTTTCTCAGTATTTGACCAGGGTTGTTATATGAAATCCAGTGTAATGACTGATTATGTCATTACAATAAAATAGCATTCCACATGCATGTGGTATAAAATAAAGACTATCATCTGTACAGGGTAATTGTGATTGAGATGCTGTAGTAGAGATTTTTTCTTTTAGGACGCTTCCCAGTAGCACACATAATATTTCAAATCTCCATATGCATCCGAAGATAACCAAAGTGATGAAAGAAGTGAGAGATTCTCTATGCGTGTTTTAAGATTACCCAATTAAATGAAAAAAATAAAAAAATCAGGATATGGCAGATTTAAGATTCTTTTTTGTGTACTGTGTGCTGTGCTCCAAGTTCTGATCCTGCTAAAAATGATTCCTTGAGATTATAGGAAATAGTAAGTGTGATGTTTATAAAATTACTTCAGTGTTTGATCCTTGATTGGTGTTCAGTTTAGATAGTTTTAAAAGAGAAACGTGAAATTTGCATGAATGATTGAATGAAATCAAGGTGGGGGAATGTTACTGGTGCTGCCCCAGGTATTTTCTCTGCCTGCTATACGGCAAGAAATGAAGCTCATTGAAATCAATGGAAAGACGTTAATTTGAGTGAGGTTTGGATAATGGCCCAAACCTGCTGCTTATTTAAAAGTAATTTATAAATTACAAGCTTAACTTGACCTATAAGGGAAAATGGGATTTCTCATTTTGAAACATTCAAATGGAAGCTTAAAAGGGTAACAAAACTTTATTTTTTATTATCAAATTGGAAAACTGCTGCCAACTGCTGCCATCTCCACTTCCCTTTCAGCAGTGCTTGTTGTGTCCATAACTTCTGATACGAAAAATCCAAACGTGTCTGGGGAAGGCGCTCCATCAGTAATGCTCGTAGGTCATCCAAAGGATTATACTAGTGTTGCCACAAACCGGCCTTTTCCCCCCTAATCTCTAACTACCAGAGATATGGAGAACAGTAAGGTATAAGGAAGTGGAAAAGAGGTAATATCGGAAAGCGTTTCCTCCTGATCTTTGTTTTCTTCACCTTCCACATTCTCCTCCTGCTGTTGTTTCATCTCCTAATGATCTCCCATCCATTCACCTCTCATCCGCATTCCTCTCGGCTGATACATTCCCTCCTGATGTAGCACGTGATGGTGGCCAGCCACCATGGGGTCAACATGTGGGGAGCCAAAGGGAGTCCTCTTTTGTACATGGATTATAACTGCACCCTAAATGATTTAGGTTTATTGCTTTCTTCTCCTGTGCCAAGGAGTTTCTCCAACAAGCAGAGACCGTAGCACTGCCACATTCTCCCCTGGCTTCCCGAGAGAGAGGTTTTACCAAAGTATGTTGCTGCAGTCCTAGAGCTCTGCTCAGAGCTGCAGCACCTTGGCATAAGTTGTGTTCCTAACAGATAGCGCTGTGGGCCCTCCGTCAATTTGGGGAGAAATTTGGCCAGCCAAACCCACAATCATAAGAGAGCAACCATGCTTTTACTGTGCAGGTGCAGCACTGGGAGGGAGGGGGTTAAATGACAGGGTTGCACTTGGAGCAAGGTGAAGTGTTCAACAGCAGCCCTGGCCTACCAATACTGGCTCTTCCAGTCTTGGCTGGAGGCCGTGGTGGGCGAAGGGGTGGACTGGGGGGGATAGTCCCGAGGCTGCTCCTCTGGGGTTCTGGCCCCGGCTCACTGATAGCTGCCGCCCCAGCCCAGTTTCTGCAGTGGGAAATAGCACTGCTTTGTTTTGCTCTGTCGCTTTAGAGCTCATGCGAGCGATGTAAATTCAGCAATTGCTGCAAAAGATTTAAAAATAAATGCAAAATAAATTAAGATCTCAAGGCAGAAAAAGCATAAAAAATATGAAAGTTTTATATGTAAAATACTTTTTAAAAAAATCTGAAAATCAGACTTTCATTCCCAGACCTGAATTTATGTTTTTGCACTTGATGACATCGGTTGCACAGAAAACCCAGAATCTTAGAACTTGCAAGATGAGTAAAAATAAAACAGGGAAATATTTTCCTTCTCCTCTTTCAGTTTTGCAAATGATGTATTTTTATGATTATAAATAGCTAAATCAACAAACTTTTACTGACTGGGGATGTTAAGCACACTTTTGCTGTTGACTTTCAGAACTATTTAAACTCCTGAGTGCTAAAAATTAGAATTCCCTTTGGAAAAGCTTGTAGCTTTCAGTGGACTGGGTTGGAGTCCCCAGTAAGAAGTAGTTAATAGGTAGACTGTGGTGACTCCAGCAAAACAAGATAATCAATTCCATCTGCTTTTCTAATTAATCACCCTTAATATTGAAAGTCAGGGACATCATGAATTTACACAGTAAGCATATATTTTGAAAAAGAGAATAATAGTTTGTTCCCTCATTTGCAGTTGATTAGACTGACTCCTCTCTTTTCACCTTCCGGAGAAAACCTGGGAACGGCCGCCCCCCTGCTCAGTAGCTAACCTGTACTCCCCAGGCGCCCGGTACTCAGGCTGCAAGGGCACCACGCATCCTGATTTTTTTTGTTTTAACCAGTTTTGCTTGTTCTTGTCAGAAAAGGAATAGTTAAAAGGGATGAATAGAACGCTCTGTTTGGGACTTCAGTTTTCCAAAATAAAGTATGTAAGTGAGGGAAAGGTTTCATTCAGTTTTGGCATCGCTTTGCTGAGTCAGTTTAAGCCAAGAAAGATTGTTATTCCACACTGTTTGCCGATAGTAGAAAGTTTACATATCGAATTGATTTTTTTTCTCTTGAAGGAAGAGAAAATCAGTACAACTTTAAGGGACGGATCTCTTATTTGCTTTGCAGAAGAGATTGTTCTGTTAACAACTCATCAAGAAAGGAGGGGGAAAAAAAAAAGATAAACAGGATTAACTGTTTACTTTAAGTGAGCCGAAGTCTGGTTGTTTTTCCGAAGAAGAACACAATGTACTGTTGTATCTGGTTTCCAGAGTGGTGTTTATCATAATTCCTCGTGCGGTGGTTGGTAGAGTGCTGGGAAGGCTCTCCGCCCACTCGCAGCTCGCTCCCTTTCCCTCTCCCATTGAGGCCTCCGGCCAGGACTGCGAGATGGAGCGAGCTGTCCTGTGTGATCTTTACTGCCTGACATGAGCTGACATTGACCCAGAATAAAATAACAGGGGCCGTTTCCTAGAACTCTCGGTGGACTGCTGAGAACTGCTACCATAACTCTTGTAAACACACGACGTGCACACACAAACACGCTCCCTCTCCCTCATTTAGAAACACACCTAGGAAAGGCAGCCACTACAGGACAGTAAAGACAAACAGCGTGAGTGGAAAACAGAAACAGCAGACCCTGCGAGAAAGAGTGGAAAGTTGCCTTTCTGCTGGGGAAGGAACCCCAACGTGATTTCACTTCTGCTTTTCTTCTTTGCTCTTTATTCTGCCTTTTATTTCAGTGAATACTAGATTTTTGTGTTAGTTCAGTGGGATGACTGAAACAGCAGAATGTATTATTGAATACAGATGCAGCTCTGTAAGAAATCCCACAGTGTTACTATATTTCATTTACCTTTCACATGCACTGGGGAAGCATATATGCAATGCTATACTACCAAAAATGCATTTTAGGATGTTCTGTGCCTGCTGAAATGGGCAGTTTTGTTTTTTTAATACTCACTTCATGTTGTGTTTTTTTTTTTAAATAAAATTTTCTAGGATCCCATTCATGGTCTATGTGGTTCAGAAGTAAATCTGGTGAATCCACAAATAATACGGTCCTGAAAGATAAGCGACCCCAGTACTGCTGCTACAATGTTCTTGTGTCATTCCAGATGCTGTAATTCTATAAAGCCCTCGCCATGGGTTTTGCAGGGGGAGTTGAGAGTTCTCAAAGCCCTGTAGCACAGAAGAAATGGGTTGGTACTGCAAGGAAGCCCTCTCTCTCTATATATACACACACACATATATATAGCCTCCTCCCCCAACTCAAATGGGATCTAGCACACAGAATAGACTTTGTGGACCTGCCCTCCTAGGTACACCGCATTATTCAGCTATTGCTTTCAGATCACCCTTTGAAGACAGGACTTTTATTCTGATTTTTACGTATAAGGAACTGAGGTGTGGAGGAAACATAGCGTGGCAAAGTTGATGTGAAATGTTGCCAGAACCAGCAACTGAATGCTGGTTTTCTTGGAAAGGAGGGTGCTGAGCACCTTGCAAGAGAAGATCTTTTGGCAGCACCTTGCCGACTGTTGGAATTCTTGGATGCCAAAACAATAATTACAAAGTATTACGATTAAAAAAATAAACAAAGAACCCCTCCTCAGATTCATAGATAAGTACTTTAAATGACTGGGTGGTAATTACACGTTATATTTGGAACATGATTTTTCTATTGGAGATCATCCATAAGAAAGACTTGCAGTTTTCAGCTGAGCCTGTGAGTTTCTTAAATGTACATTTTTACTCTTGATTAAATGATTAAATCATGACGTACAGGAAAATAATATTTTCTCTGAATTGTATACTGAAATAACCAAGGGATTGCAATGGGATTCCATGCTGAGGTAATGGTACACTGAGGAACCTGAGGAGTGTGTGCATCGCTGGTTTTTTTACCAACTACAATTAACAGCATAGTGAGTCCGAAACAAGCTGGGATGATCTGATGTGTTTGCTTTTTTGTTACCACCTAAAATTCCTTAGCAGAAGGACCATAAATTACGTGCAGCGTAGTGTTGTATGGGGGAGATGCCTGGGGGATCTGGAGGGAGGAAGGCCTTACTGGTTTCTTGTGGCTGAACCTTTATACAAACTTTTAGGCAGTACTTGGGAAGTTATTTTTCCTTAACTTTCTGTGTCTTCCAAACCAACTGTCACTGTAAATTTTTACTTACATAGCATTATTACTTTGGATTTAAACTGTTAATGTGGAACAACTTAAATATTCATTTATGAATCTGAGGTAAGTGAAGCTATTGGATGATACTGAAAATATTTTTCAAATGCAACTCTGTAACTCTTTGAAATTATGTCTTAGGCTCCATATTGTGTTTGAGTGGATGTCCGGAATGTCTTTTTATGGTTTTAAATGTTTTGTTTACTCTTGAGTAAAATTCTGTTTACAAATAAAACATACACATCAGCAGTTTAATTTGAAAGTACACTTAGAGACAGTGTCAGATGGGGAGTTTAAAAAGTTCATTTGGTGCCACATAAAAACTTCATAGAAGAAATGGTTTATGCTGAAAAAATTGTCACGTGTGAAGCCGTGGTTGTCATTGCAAGTACGAAAAGCTGTCTGCCTTTTGTGCTACACCCGTTCCTGAGATGTTGTGCGTAGTTCCCACCAGGCAGGTGGTGTTCCACGTTTTGAGTGGGAACATTTACAGTGCTGTGGAGCTCCATTCTCTACATGCATGTTGTGCATTAAAAAGGTAGCCCTGCTGATATGTTTGGCTCGTACAGGTCTCTTCCTACGCACAAAAGCCATTTCCCACAGAAGTGCTGCTTCTTCAGGTCATAGGCAGAAAATAGGAGGTGGAAGGATTAACCTGAATGGAGAAATGGAAAAAGCAATCAGCAGGCAGAGTTCATAAAAGGCCTTGTGAAGTTGCATTTGATTTTCCAGTTTGTATTGAACTAAGGGACTATTCAAGGAAGTGAATAAAAATAAGCAACAATCATTTTATAACTTCTCTCACTCTTTTTCATTTTTTTTAACATATATAGAAGAATCTAAGGAGAAACAAGGAAAATCCCAAATTATGGGCTTGATATAGTTACTGTAGTGAGTTATTTGCAAAGCGTGTTATATAAATAGTCTGTTACACACATGCTAAGAAGTGCCTGCAAAGAAAAGATTCCTGTCCCGAGACTGGGGAGGCCTCTGCTGCATATTTTCTATTTGAGATGCTGAGATAAGACTTGCTCATTTCCCTGGTGATTCTCCTGTCACATGTGCAGTTTCCACCAATACTTCTGCAAGGACAGCCTGTCTCTTGCTGGAGGGAACTGGAGCGTCTGGTGTGAACCGTGTGCGCTGTTCCCGCTCTGCCAGGTCCAGCACTCCTGAACTGCCTTCTCCTTTCTTTCCTGCTGGATCCTTCCGCAATTACCGAATAAAAACGTGCATGATCACAAACTCCACTTTTCAGTAATTTTAAACCTCCAGTTTTCAAAGCAAATGATTGCTATTTTGGTCGTCTCAGTGCTTCCAACCAGAGCACCAGCCTAGCACCAGCTAGGAATGGCTATACTTGGAGAGAGTTATGATCAGGATTCTTCTCTGAGCTTGACATTCCCCTTATAAACTGGAAGCAGCGGTGCTTGTGTTTTCCTCTGTACCTGTGTACTTCTGCCACCTACGCATAGAAGGGGCTAGTCATCATCATCATTAGTTTTTATTTGTATCGTTCAAGCCATAGTTACGCTCTGTAGAGCTTCACTCACTATTTAGTGACAGCAAATGGCATGGATTTTAAGCAGAAAACTCTGAATCTTGTGTCTCCCTACAGAAGGCCACAGTGGGTATGTACTTTTCAAAAGGGAATATGAAGCAGTTTGTGATCTCGTGAATATGGTGCTTTTAAAAGGAAAATCCTGATGGTGTTACGAGGGGGTAGGGGAGATGGATGGTTGTCCCCGTGTGTTTAGACCTGTGCCCTGAGCTTTGATTTTTCAGAGATAACACGGGTATGGTGAGTGCAAGGAGTGCATAAGGTAGGGATAAATTAAATCCTGGTAGGGTGGTGTCCTGCAGGTTACAATTTGAATCTGAGCCATATTAGCAGGAGTTAATCAGCTCCACCTTGAGACTTGACCAGACAAGTTGCTGAATTGGAGTTGTGTAGGTAGTGTTGTGCCTCTGGTGATTAAGGGAGAGGGGGTTTTTGTTTATGTGTGTTTATGTATGTGTGCTTTATGCCTCTGCTAGGACCGCACCTCAAAGAGATAAGAAGTCCTTCTGACAAACAAAGCAGCAGCAGCTGTCTCTTGGATGGTTGAGATAAAGAATGAGCAAATATCAGAGCTAATACAATTCAATTAGTTTTCAGGCATTTTCCCCATTCCGCCCTTTCGCTCCCTTCCGAAGAAAGAGTAACTAATGAAGTCCCTGCTGAGCACTGCGAAGGTGGTAGCATTTGCCTGGCTGTCTTGCTCCTCATGCTGTACTGCACAGCTTAGCTATGCATGGAGAAAAGCTGCTGTGGGCCACATGGTTGTCCTCCTACCCTAGGGTAAAACAATTATTTGTGGGTTAAGATCTGTTCATGACAAATTTCTGCTGCTTGTTTTGAGAAGACTCAGTAAAGGCAATCCCTGTATCATCAGTTAGTTCTGGCCTCCGTGCGCTCTCATCTCCTCTGCAGGCAGATCTTCTTTTTCTTATTCTTTTCCACTAGCTGCTGAGGAGGCTGGAGGTGACCAAAGCTAAGAAGGTTTTTGTCGCCCTTACCTCTCCAGAAAGTCAGCTGCCCGATACAAGGCATGAGAGAGATATGATTTCTCATGCATAAGAAAGGAATAGTAAAAGAAGGTTTTACCCTTTACCCATGAGGAGTGACGAACTAGGAGAAGGGCATGGCAGCATAATCCTGTAATCCTCTCCAGATTTCTACTGGGAGACATTTTGTCCTAAAGATCAGCACAGTCATAGAAATAATGCAGAGTAATCAGTCTCATCTTCCCCCAGCCCCCATCCTTGCTCCTGGCTATTAGCAAATTAACAAAATCTTCCCAAGCTTTTGCATGAGACTTGATGTGTCATTACTTAAAAAAAAAAAAAAAAAGAAAAAAAAGTCTAATCTCTGCCTTGCTTCTTATCATTCCCTATCTTTGCCCCCTTTGTTATTACCAATGAGTCATACTTCACCTTTTCCTTAGTCTGCATCTCCCACACTCACTCCTCTACTGGCTTTCCTGCCACCCCTTGCTCCTGGAATGAATTCTCTGCTCCTTTGCATGAGAAATTTCAGTTTCCAAAACCATATTTTAAATTCCGGTCTTAACGCAGGGTTGCATCCTGTTGTCCCAATAATAGAGATGGCCCTTATTTTCTCCCTATATGAGCACTGCTGATAAAAATGGAGATGTTCCCCTTCTTTTTTTTAACAGTTCATTACTGTGCATACTGACAAGGCATTGGTAAAGGTATGTTTTAGCTGATGAACTGATTCAGTAGAAACACCATATTTTATGGGAAAAAAAGTATTTGCAATAGATATGCGCAAAACATAAATACTAAATTCCCGGGGGCAGATACTCATTTTGGATTTGCAGCTTGTCTCATAATTTAGATGTGGGTTTTCATCCTGGTAGTGAGCTTCAAAGGGGGGAAAAATAATGGGACAAACTGTTGCTTTAATCACAGTTAGACTTGCTGCTAAAATTAATTTGCAAGAACATTTGCTGCAATATGAGAGCAACACTGTAACATGGGAAAATAATACAAATGCACTTTTTTGGGAATAAAGTGAAATCAAGGAAAAAAACAATGCTGGAGAGGAAGTTAAGGCCATGAATCAACAGCCTCTGAAAGCAACTGAACTACTGTTAGTGATGCTAACAGTGTGCGCAAAAAGAACAGAACCGGTTTCAGGGAATCAGAGAATCATTGAATGGTTTGGGTTGGAAGGGACTTTTAAAGGTCATCTAGTCCAGCCCCCCTGCCATGGGCAGGGACATCGTCAGGGACATCTGAGGGTTGCTCAGAGCCCCGTCCAACCTGACCTTGAATGTTTCCAGGGATGGGGCATCCACCACCTCTCTGGGCAACCTGTGCCAGTGCTTCACCACCCTCAGCGTAAAACATTTCTTCCTTATATTTAGGCTGAATCTACCCTCTTTTAGTTTAAAACCATTACTCCTTGTCCTGTTGTAACAGGCCCTGCTAAAAAGTCTGTCCCCAAACATGAGAACGGTTCTTCAAATGCATCGCTGAGTCTGTTGTGGGATTCAGCTGATTTCACGATAGTCACTAAGTAGGAAAATCAGTTGTCACTCATCATTAAATACCTGTAGCATTACCTACTAAGTCAGTGTGAGACAGATCAAATGATGTTGAGAGTATTTCAAGTTTTTGTCATCATTCATTCATACTGTTTTAAAAATGTGCGGAAGCTGGGGACATGGGTTTGTGAAGTTCTCTTCATAGTGTTAGTTTGGGATATTCCTCATCTTTTAGGCTGAAATTGGGCATCTGAAGGTTATTTGTGAAATTCTGTCTTCCAAGTGAGTGAATATAGACATTTCATTTTAAATGCATGTTGCGGAGAAATCATGACTACCTTTTGGATACTGTTAGAACACGTGTAGTATAGTGGACGTCTGCTCACATGTACGGTCCTAATAGAGCAAAAGTACTTGGGGCCTGGTGCAAGAGGTTCTGCTGCTCTGTGCTTCTTCATGATGCCAATAATCATGAACACGTTACTAGTGTGAATGGGAACATTAGTGATATAAGCCTCAAGTTACACAGTTCTTCCTTTACTTCTGTATATCGAGCTTGGTCATGATGACCGTTCTCCCATCATATGACCTGGGATGTTGTGCTGCATATGCTGGGCAGCTGGAGTGGGAGCTTCAGGCTCCTAATCCTGCCTGGAAAATACATCCTTGTCTAGAAGTAGTACTCCATGCAAATAGGAGTTTACTTCTACGGAGTTAATTTTCAAGGAGCTGATCTGACGATGATGGTGATGATTTGGCTACAGTATTTTTTTGGTCAATTCAGTTTCCGATCCTAGCCATTTATGCTGCCACCACAAAGGGGTGGAAATATGTGGCCAGGGATGTGGGGAGCTGAGACTCCCATGTCTGACAGCAGCCATCTCTTTGCTTGGCTTAAAAGGACTGGGAAAATGCACTTTTAGTGACTGATGTCTTCAGCACCAACCAAGCTAATTTTATTTGGGCAATTAACATGTCCCAGAGGACTTAATATGAGCCTGGTGCCAGCTAGTCTGAGACTTATTTGTGTTCAGTTATGTCTCACTAAAGATATGAGAAATTCCAGTGATCAGTTAAGAGACTGCTGAACTGATCAGATCTGAGACGCTAACTCAGTTGGCCCTTCCTTGCTCCAAGAACGGAGGCCTAATTTTTCACAATTAACAGTCACTGAATGTTTTGTTAACATAGGCAAAACTGTTTGCTTTGTTTTTTCCTGTTCCCCTCAATCTGATTTTCAGAAATGTCCAGAGCATATTAGCTCTGTTTTTCCAAACAAAACAATAGCATGAGGAGTTTCAGTCCAATCAGTTAAAACTCAGGAGAGTTTTTAACTGACTGCAAGGTCCTAACATGGAAAGTGGCCGGCAACCGTAGTTGTTCTGCTTCTGGGCTGTCATGTTCATAGCACATCATCAGCCTTTGTTCTGTTGAGTTGGAGATGATCTTGTGGTACGAATCTAGAAGGCATCTCATGGATTGTTTTACACAGAAAATGAAGAGTGATAGAGCTGTTGAAGGCACAGGTTTGTGGTGTTAAGACAGTCACCCGCTTTTCTAGGCTGGGAACACCACTCATCCCAGAGACAAGGATGTGTATCCTTCCACCCTACACATCACAACAGCATTTGGTTTCCTCCTATTTGTCATTGCTCAGAGTAGAAGCAGTGTTTCATGGCTCTAAAGGACGACTTAACCTTGGGAGGCTGTGGAGGAATTGTACCTAAGCTTTCTTTGCCTGGTGAAGACGCTGTTTGTGTGGGACCCTTGTAGCTAGAGATAACGGGGAAAATACGGGAGCCTTCATTTGTGTTCAGTCCTGCCACTCCCTGCTCCTCAAAACCAGCACCAGAATCTGAAAAATGAGAACTCTCAGCTGGTGCTTGCACAGCTGCTGATGTCTGAAAGGCTTTGGAGTTGTATCCAATGTTGAATACAGCCCTCTCAAGGGTGTAAGCCAAAGTTAGACAGTTCATAATGAACAAGAAAACTGTGATTAATGGTCTTCCATGTGCCGAAGCTTCCCTGCAAAAAAATACATGGATTTCTTCCAGAGAAATGTGTTTTATAAAGATATAATGACTACTGTTGAATGCTTTCAGGATGCATATAATATGTTATATGATATGCTCCAAAACCAGTTGGAGTTGGCTGGCTGTGAACAATGGTACTGCTCCGGAGAAGGTAGTTTTGGCATGTACCTTTGAAATGAACTGAATTCTGTTGCCTAGTGCACCTCTGAGTTTTATTTAGAAATAAAGATGCGTGTGCTACCCTCAAAGGTAATTTTTGTCTCCCTTTGAGAAGTTTCCATGCTTAACTGTCTCTTTCTGGGGCAATTAAACCAATCTTGTAGACAGCAGCCTCCTTCCTCCAGCGCTGCATGACTCATGCTATCGTGGCTGCTCATCTCAGGTGCAGAATCTTGTGAAATGCATTTTTGACTATCTAAATGTATGACATCCACTGATTTTGCCTTATCTGCTATGACAGTAATATCTTCTCGAAATGCCAGCAAGTTGGTTAAGCAATACTTCCCAGCCCTACAGCCCCTACTTCCGTAGATTACTTTAATCAAATTGTTTGTTTAGCAGGTTCTTTAATTACCTCCTTAAAATAGTTCCTCTGGGCTTCTTCATACCCAATATTGAATATACTAATTTGCAGTTTCATGTTGTTGTTTTTTTAAAAAAGAAAGATTGAAATTTCAGTCTTTATTGCATCCTCAGGACTCTTTTAAAAAAGTTACAGGAATGTAATGCTTGCTTTGTCAGTTTCAGTGTTGGTGATTATTACTTGTGAAATACCTTGCTTTGTTTACTTCTGAGCAGAATTTTTATATTTATACACACACACATATACGTTTGCATCATTGCTCTGTCTGCGTTGCAGAATTCACCTCAAGTAAGGCAAAAACTCAACCTTCTTTCTTTGTAAGTACACAAACCACATAGTGCGTAGCAGTTAATTTATCTAATCCCCAGTGCAAGCCCTTTACGTTTCTTTTCAGTCATGCTTCTCTATTTCATGGCCTTGTTACCTCCTGATAATATACATGAGAAAACCTTTAATGATGTTAGTTTTGTTTATTGATACATTATTTGGTAAGAATTCTCCAGATATTGTAGCAGATAAGCCCTGTCCTGAAGCTTGTACTGTAATTTTCAGAAATTTGCTAACTAGTTTGTTATGAACAGAAGCCAGTGAGTAACAGAGGAGTGTTTTGCAGGTTATGCCTCCTTGTCCAGGATGCCTATGGTATGTTCAGTGAAGTGCAGTTGCAGTCCCTGAGCTCTGCAGAAGACATTGAGCAGTATTGCAGGAGATGGGAAGGAAAATTCTGCTGCTTAGCTGGAATGAAAATTTTGCAAAGAACTACAAGAGGAAGGTGAGAACAATTCATGGGAGAATGTATTGCATGCTGTGGCAGGCAGCGGTGATCTGCCTTTTTATTTATTTCTGTGATCAATATTCTTTGGAACAACTGAATCTGGCTTTGTTCAATTAAATGTCCTCGTTACCATTTTTGGGGCATCCAATACTACTTGAGCCAACCATACTCCAAAATGAGCATAAATAAGCTAACACACAAATACACACTTAGCAGAGAAAGGAATAGAGAAGAATCACTGTATGCAATATTTCATAAAATATAAGTGTTTTCTTCCTCTGCAGTAGATTCAAAGACTTAAAAACATTAGGTCACCTCCCTTTCATTGCAGAACTGTTACTACAGTATGTTTTTCTACAGTGCTGCCCAGTATGGGTTGAAGTTTCAAGCACAGACTTTCCCTTAGTATGTGAGAGTTTAATTCGGTTAAGTCTATATGGTTTGGGAAGCAGTTTAAGTTTCTTTAAAAAAAAAAAAATCTTGTAAATCGTAAAGCCATTCTTATTTTGGAATAAGAACGTCCACAGGTTTACAGAAAAATCCCCCCAGATAAGTAACAGATTGACTTATGGTACCTCTCAGATTTTGCTTATTCTGATTCCTTTTACATTCTTTGAATAAAATAAAATATCTTTAATCAAGAAAAAAAAATAGATCAAGTATCTTACGGAGTATCTTTCTAAGGAAAGTGATACAGTGTTCACATGGGGACCTTTAGAAATATAATTAGATTGGTTCAATTCTCAACATAATTTATTCGTACAAGCATCCGCTCTAGATAAGCCTTTGCTATTAGAATGGCTATGATATTTCTGCTGACACTTTTTTTTCCTATTGAAAAATGCTGTTTCATCAAAAACAGAATGTTTCATGGAAACATTATCTATTTTGGAGACAATTTTGTTGGGAAGATTTTTTCAGGTCCAGAGGGAGTGGACCTCTCATTCTCATTTCATGAAAACTTTCAGAAAGTCTCATTTTTTTTTCATATTGGAACAAAAGCAGATTTCAAAGCCTTGAAATGTTTAGCAAAATGGAATTGTTGTTTTCCAGCCAGCCCTATTCAGTATGCTTTTCTTTTTATGTACTTGCAGTGTTAATTTTCAGATCCTTTGGATTTCAAGCCTACTTGCATTTTTATGGATCTTTAATAACAAACACGTCTTCTTATTTAATTATTTTGTTGGCTTTTTTTTCAAGTTACATTTTTTCCAAACAAATTAAATAATGGCTTTGGAATTCTGGATACAAATGAAGTTTTACAACTGGCTGCTGGTGTTTCCAGTACTCTGCCTAGCTAATAAGAGACAGACTTTTTCTAATGTAAATTCTGTTTCAAAGCAGCAGTAACTTACTTCTGGCTATTCTGAGGATGATTAGAAGACACACTGCTGAAAATGCTGGTGGCTCAGCTGGAGCTGTGCTGGTGGTAACCCTGCTAGGAAACATTAAAAGAAAAAGGCTAGCGTAGCTTTGGGGACAGTGCAGTGGTTAAAACGTGATTTCATTGTACAAGATGGGTGGGTGGGGGAATTGTTCAGGGATTTATTTTTTTTCTTAATTGTTTTACCCTAAGATCTGCTTTATAACTTGTTATTACTTTTAAGTGTTGGGACACGTTTTGTGTCATTCTAGGTGTGATGGAAACCACAGTAAAGCCATAGCTGAAATGAATATAAGGAATACTTATTCACACAGAGCATAATTAGACTGTAGAATTCATTGCCACTGGATAAATGGGTTTTCAGAGCCAGTAGTATATCCGAGCACATGATGGGATATGCCTGTGAGTGCCCAACCTTGGTGTGCAGCACATGAGTGAGTAAGAACTATGTGGTCTGCCGTGCAAGAAAGACTGCTGTCTTCTTTTTTTTTTGAGAACGCCAATTACTTTTTGGAAGGAGATGGCTTTTAAACTGTTTGTTTCCTGGAGTCTGACAGTGGCTTTTAAAATGGATAAAAAGAAATAAAATGTAGGAAATACAAGGGAAAAGTCATGACTTTTTTTTTGTGCCTTTGAAGCACATGATCTGGAGAAAGCCGGGAATGGCTAATAAGATCCCATACGTGCATGTTGTCCCACAGTCACATGGATTGTAACCTCTCTTATAGAGACAGAGTGCTGCTTCAGTCCCTGTGTGAGACAGAGATTTTCATTTAACAGATACAAGAGGTTCTCAAGCTTTTGGCATCAATGGACCACTGTTATTGTTCAAAAAATTTTCAAGGCCATCATCCATCATCATCATCAAGTCTTTAATTTAAAGTACTATTTAACATCATTGCAGTAAATGCAATTTTAAAACCACTATTGTAAGCTGAAGTTGCATTTCAAGGACTAAACACCTATGATAAAGGGTGTTTTACATCCAGGCCAAAACCTGGCTGTAAACCTGACTTGATCTTTGGAATGGACCTGTACTGTAAGATGTGCTGAAGAAACTAAACCCATTTCTTCTTCCGATAAGAAAACACTCGTGTTCCAAAAGAAAAGTGGGATAAGAATTTATACAACCATATCCTGTCTTGACCAAGATCAACCCTGTGAAAAATTAGAATTATAGTAATCCTACATTGAGAGAAACACTGTTATGTTGAATATTGTTTTTGAATACCCAACAAGTGTTTTGTTTAAATAACAAGTGTTTTGTTTGAATAACAAGTACTAGGGTCTTGTACTAGGTCATTTGAAGGTCTTTCATTGATTTAGGTGGTTTTCAGAACAAGTCCCATACCCCACGTAAAACATACTGCCCAAAACCATCCCTGCAAGAAATCCTTCCCTTTGTAGTCCAGTAGAGGAAGTGTCGTTTCCCTTTGCAGTCCAGTTTCTGGCAATCCTGTAAGACAGGTGGGCATGGCTGAGTCACGGCAAAGTTGCCATGGCTTGTTCAGTGTCTTATTTCCAGCACGTCTTCTAGTCTTCAACAGTCTGAGGCTGTTGAATAAGGTAGGAACAAGTATTGTAGCAGCTGAATTAACAGCACATACCTGGCTCAGTATCTGTTTCTTGATAATTTTCTCTTCACCCTCTCATTCATACTTGTCTCCTAAGCCTTTCCACAACTGTTCCCTGAACTTCACACTTAATATCAGCAGAAAAGAAAGATAGGGTGGTTTAAAGAGAGAAGACTGAAAAATGTTCATTGATCTGCCGCTGGTAGTGTTGGCTCCTTAGAGGTGTATGTTCTCTCTCTTGTCCCCCCACTACCTCATATGTCAGTCTTATAAATTCAGCCCCTTGAGAAAAAAGAAGTGAGATTTTGATGGTGTACTGCTAGAGGCAGGAATTTTGGTTAAGAATCTGTATGCAGTACAACTAACATGTAACCCCCCTATTTTAATAGATCCCAGGCATGTTTCAGGTATGTCCAGTATAAGCAGTAACTAAATGGATGCAATTAGATGCAGGGACTGAGCACTCACTAAAATGCCTCAGGAATAAATAACCTATAAATTGTCATAGGCTGCTGCTTCCTACCAGAAATTAATTTCAATGAGCTGGCATAAATTTTGTAGTCAGATACCTGTCTTTATTGACAAAAATATTAATTTTATGTTTTTAGCCCTGACTGGAGTTCCACACAGAATAATAATTTGGATTTTGACAATTCGTGTCTTTTCACCTGATTTGCCAAGCACCGAGTTTACTGCTGAGTATAGCAGACCTACCAGCTTCTTCTCTTTACGCTTTCTTACAAGGTAGAAAGATGAAGAGTTTCTATTCAGCAGAACAGAAAGATGACACCAATTTAAAAGTGGAGGGGGGAGAAAGAAATGCTTTAACATAATATATAATTAACACAGGGTGTCAGTACCAATTTTGTCCCTAAATTGAAAAAATGCTTAACAAGTTTCAAAAGAAGATGCAACTGTTCCATGGATAGTGCTAAAATCCACAGTTATGTTGGATAGGGTAAAATACTTTGAAGGATACATCAACTCATAAGCTTTGGCACTTGACCAACCTTTAATTCATGGCAGGTTGTACTATCTGTTGCATTTTCCTCTAAAGCAAGTAGACTCTGAATATTGAGTTCATCAACCAGTGTTGTGTTTCTCTGAGAAAATTCTGCATTTTCAAATAAAGTCGGCTTCTGTTGTTTGTCATTTTAAACTTTCAAATGTTTGGCACTGAAATGTGAAATCTCCCTGCATTTGTCTGTAGTGTTGGTCACTATTGTGCCTGAGTGTTTTCTTCTTTTTTGTTCTTTTTATTCAAGTGCTGTATTTCTCTGGCCTCTGTCTCTCTCCTTTTTCTTCTACTCTTCACCATATACTTTCTCTTCCTTTTGCTTTACACGCAGAAGAGAGGACCACTGCTAACTGCTATAGAAGAAAGTGTTTCAACTGCTAGACGTTGACAGGAAATGTAATAGTAAGAACTCTCCGCAGAGCAAGGAAGTCATAACTTCCTTCCTTTGGTTTTCCCTCCTCCAAAAAGACTGCCATCTAAAATAGCCACCCACGTCTCTGAGGTTTTGAGGTCCTAAAACACTTCAGTAATTGCTGTGGTTAAAAGTTGAGTTCCATTTAAAGCATAGTTTAACTAATTGCATTGAAGTTTTGAATATTTGCATTACTTTTTTATTATTTTTGATGACTGCTTATGTATCAGAAATTAACTTTTTTCCCTGAGTTTTCTTCTCTTTAACAAGCACAGACTGCTGCTTCTATCTTTAGTGCTTCTGTCATGAATCTGTTTAGTAACCAGCATTGGAGAATAACATAGGCATATCTATATTGAATCAAAAGTACTTTTATATTATAATTTCAGTGTTTTAATGTAGTATATGTAATTTCTAATGTTCTGTAGAAAATTGAGTTATTGAAGTAAGTGAATAAATTATTCAACAAAATAATTTCATATATCTGAACAAAACTTAGGGAAAAAAAGCCAGCAACCCTTCCTCCCTGTTTGTATTTTGACTGAGATGCTGGTTTAGTAGGCTCAGATTTTTACTTTATGATTTTATTGCTTTTATTACTCAAGTCTGAGAAAATACGGTGTTGCGTAGCTTGTGCGCTGCAAGATCTTAATAGGTCAATTAAAGGGAGAGCTAGCCTATAGTATCAGCTTCTTATTTGGATTGCTTGTCTTTTAATAGTTGAAGCTTATGCAGTCTAGGTGATTATTACTGAATTTCTTTTTAGTCTTGAGCAAGGAGATGTTTCACAGAGGGCTAGGAATTGCTTTATTTTTGAGTTCTTAATAATTGAGACTGATACTGCCAAAAGAAAACTGTTTCATTTTAGACTAAAATTGGGAGAGTAGGAGAGGAGGAAACAGAGAAGTGCCAAGTCTTGAGTCCCCAGGGCAAAGCTGTAGAAGACGTTGGAGGAGAATCCTAGCATCTTTCTTCCTGTCCCCTACTGTAAACCTTAGTCTTTCATCTTTTCCTAGTTATGGGCATTTTTTTCCTTCTACTTTCTTTGATATTGCTGATATTTTCTCCCTGTAGTAATTTTCCCCTGAACCTGTGGTATGATTAGTAAAATTGAAAAATCCCCCAAACTATGAGCTATAATGTTAAAAAGTTGAATCAGACATGTCACACACAAAGTTCTTGGACCAGAACTTCAGATGAAACTTCATGCTTGTGAGAGAAATAAACAAAATCTTCTTAGTAAGTTATGAAATAAGTTGTTGGATCAGAGTCAGTGAAATACAGTTTTGAAAAATCAAAATTTCAAGTTGTTTGATTTTTGTAGTATAGCTTGTAGTGTGAAATGAATGAAATTTCCATGGGATCAGAGTAGAGGTACTGAGACTGTAGATACTGGTTTATCACTTTACTCAGTCTAAATATAATTACAATGGCTTTTCTCTTTGATTTGTATGTTTTTATCAAAAGTCATAGAGCAAACGTATATGCATGTATGCACATACGAATGTATGCCATTTGACTTTGCAGTGAAGGGCTAAACAAGCCAGGAAGGTTAGAAGCAGAAGATGACTTCTGTCTCCTGCTGAGCTGTGAAACTGAGAAGGAAGGTGGTTAGATGAGCAAATGAAAGCAGCTTCTTCTGTACAGGGCAGTACACTCATCATCTATGGTGAGAATTATGGGGACGGAGAAGTAAATGCTATTTTATTAGTATCACTCACTATCTTCCAGTTATTTTTCTTTGGAGTAGTTTAAGACAATTTGTTAAATAGGTCAGGATTAATTTCTGCACGTGCTGCATGTATATTTTGCATTTTCTCAGCCATGTATTTAGCCTGTTTAAGAGTATGAAATCTTTAAAGTTCTCTGACTGCTGTCTGGATACGCAGCAGGCAGTTTGCATGTATGGATACATGGAAAAGGTGTACCAAAGTTCAGCAAGCAAAATTTAAGTTGAGAGGGATGCCTTTTGAGCATGTTAGATAATAAAAATAATTAAGGATACTAAAAAGAATTATTTTGCATATTATGTATACAAATATATGTCTCTGTGCGCGTATATAGACACACACACATGTATGAAAGTATCATTATATATAAGCAAAGCTTGAAGATGTGGGTTTACAGAAGAGAAGACTACCTGTATGTAGAGGACTGCCTGTTGTAAGTCCGCACGTCTATGGAAGTCTATGCTATAATGCTCCATTAGAGCTACTGGTGGCCTTGTTTCATTGATGATAGACAGTGGACATCTGCATATTTAGTATGGGACAAAACAATTTTTACCAGACATAGATTTCAGCATGGGAAGTAGGGGGTTGAATCTGTCATTTAGAATCTGATAGATGATTTCTGCCCTCCTGCTATGGATTCAGTCTTTTCTTCTTTTTTTGAAGAAAAGTTATAGAATGTTACAGTAGAGTCCTTGTCTCTGAAATAAAAAAATGTTATTCAAAATACTTTACATGTTCTTTTTTTTATCCTTGAGCCTGTTTTTTCTCACTTCTTACTGTACTTTTCCTTTTTTAGAAGTCTGTCCTTTTGTGATCAAAAAAAATTTTTTTTTAAATAGTGACTAGTAATTACACACACAGAGCAAAAGTTTAAAGTTTTTATTTTGTCTTCTGTAGCCAGAAAGGCTCTTTGTGCACACGGGGGCTAACCATGTCCCTTCACTGTAGCACAGAGCCAGCTGTTCATCTCTTGTCCTGCCTCTATAGCTGAAGGATACACATATTGGATAAAATACACCCATTGTGCAAGTCAGATTGAAGTGGGATTTGAGTGTTGCTTGGCCAATGAAGAGAATGAATTTTATTCTTTCTGTAAGGATAATGATTTTTTACAGAGGTGGACACAATGTCTTGCCATTTCTCCACTGTCGTTGGTCCCACCTCATTTCCCCTTCGAAGTCCGTAAGCATAAAGAGAGAGGTAACTTTCTTGGAGGCATATAAGTGGGTGGAGCAAGAGGGGAGCTCCTCACCAGGGACACTGACTGATACAGTCCCTGGCACATCAGTGACAGCTCCAGGAGAGAACATCCCCTTCCTTCTGTAGAGAAGGATCCCGGCAGGATGTGATTTGGAACTTGCAAATCCTTTGGGTGGCAAATGTCCCTGCCATTGGCCTGGCTGGTGTCAAAGAAAAGGATGGGGCTAAGATGTTCAGGAGACAGTCTCTATACAACGCTGCTCCTCTGCCTGTTTGTAAACAAATACTATCATTTACTAATAATTAAGTGCTCCTAGTTGAAGTAGTAGATGACCTTCTCCAAAGGGACACAAGTAATTGAAGAAAATGTACCGTATGTCTTAGATATTCTGATATGGGGTAGCAAGCTGGAAGAGAGCTAAAGAATAAGGGACAGCTTCATGTCCCTTGTGCAAATTTAAAAATACAGATGAGGGATCAGTGTACAGTCTGTGTGGAGATGTGATTATACCTGCACTGCAACAACATAGCTGATTTGCTGTAAGTTGATAAATACGTGATCTCTGTATGCACACACACACGCAGGGTTTGCGGTACATTCATACCTGTGCTCTGCCCTTGCCCTTGTGCTGCACGTCGTGTGAGGAAGGCCACTTGTGTAACTGCCTGAGTTGTACAGAAGGCTGTGCACTCTTTTTGTAACTCTCCTTTTTTACGTCCCAGTTAGCAAGACCAGTTTGTTCCGCTGGGCATTGGCCCTTCTGTGACTGTAGAGAGGATATCGTTCTGTATGATACAGGACAGAAAATGTCACCCTGATCAAGGATTCAAGAAGTAGTCAATTTGCTGTGAAGTCTCTTTAATACCCAAGAAGTCTTGCTTTGTATGCTGTAATGTTCTCACTGTTAAAAAAAAAACAACCACAAAACAACAAAAAAAAACCAACCCAGCCTCCGAGCTCAGCCTTCTCCTTTTACAGACTCGGCAATGATGCCCTGTAAGTCAGGAAGCTCATTTCTGTAAAAGAGCAGCACATTTGTGTTTCTGGTCTGTTCATTAGTGTGGAGAACACGACCACAGATAGCAACATCATCTCTTCACTCTGCCAGCTTGTTACCTGAATCGTGAACCACAAGCTTTATTCCACAAGATCCAGTTTGAGATTTACATTCATAAAACTTGTTACAGTGCTGGTCCAAAGGAATCACTATTAACACTGAATCATAGATGATACCTGGCGCTTTACGAAAAAACATGGGAAGAAGTTCACTGCCTATAGACACACAAGGTCTAGCGCTTAAGGATCTGGAGAAGGACTAGGGAAATACAGAAATAAATAAGCTTAAGCAGAAGTGAGCTAAAAGCAGAACTTTAAAGGAGAGTTTCCGTGACCCCTCGAAGAGAAGCAGCATATTGCAACGTGCTTCAGCCCTGTACCAGAGTATGCCTTTTCCTTCTTCTAAACAGTTGAGTTTAGAAGCTAATATTACTTTTAGCAAGTTTTGGACTTCATTTTTTAGATCTGTTTCAGAAATAGTGGTTTTCTTAATTGGAGGAACAGACAACTTGTTCTTGGAGGCAGTGTGGGGTTAAAATCCAGATCTCTGTGCTTCAACTACACAGAACAGAGAACTGGGACAAGATAACTGAGAGCTTTAACTCAAAAATGCATGCCTCTTCGAGTTGGTTATCTGTAACTATTTCCCCTCCCTCAGCTGTTTTCTTGGCCTCTCCCTCAGATATTTCTGCCTGTCCTGCAAGGATGCCATATCAACTGACAAGGCAGCCGCTGTACAGCAGCTTTGTGTGCTAAAGCTAAAGAGTCTGCAGCATTTTACCTTAATATGCTGGGCTGTTAATTTTATGTTTGTTTCTATATTAAAAGTGGGAAACTTGCAAAATAAATAAATAAAACCCGTAACTAAATGAGCAGCTGTGTAAGAAGGAGACCGTCTTCTGCACATGTACTTAAGATAACAAAATCTTGCCTGTTTCTCTAGATCTGATACTTTCCTGAAAGCAGTTACAATCAGCTGTTGGAGAAAAGCAAGAAATGAAAATGTTAGAAGCAAAACTTTTTTTTTTTTTTAAATCTATCCATTAAAATAGTTAAAAGCTGTTTTTTAAAAGAAGTTGTACTGGTATCTGTGTCCTTCCCAAGCTAGCATTTACCCCAATTCCCCTGAATTTTATCATGTAGCAGGCTGTTCGTGGCAAAGGATTAAATATGACTTGCTTGTCACTGAATGTGATACATCCCTTCCCTCCCTCTCCACCCTGCAGCAGAAATTATGGAGATTTAATTAGACCAAATCAAAACCAGCTTCCAGAAAACAAATATGATTTAGAATTGTTTTCATAATCATGCAATGGTTTAAATTATGTTTCTTAATTAATCTTTTTAATATAACATATAATACTTGAAAACATTTTAAACCTGATTTTATTGGTCTTTTTGAAGGGCATTAGGACTTTTTAGTCTGATAGACAGTCTGTGGCCTCCAGTAGTGCCTGTAAAAGTTCCTGGACAAAGTCAAGACTCTGAAATGGTAAGTCTTGTTATTATGGAAATGTATTTTTTCACTCACAGTGCTACTATTTTTGTTGGTAGTGTAATCATGTTTACTTTGGGAATCAGATTCTCTCCCTCTCTTTAGCTACTGAGTTTTGTTTTACTGGTTCCAGCAACCTTCTAGGCTAACCTGAAGCCCTCTGGATCAGCAGCATCTTTCCAAAATGATGCAATTAGCCCCTTATTAATCCTCTAGAGCTAGAATGGTAGGATGTCCAGACAAATTATTCCTCCCTTCTCCTTGCAGGAGGAAAGAGATATTAGATAGCATGGAGCTAACTGAGAAATCTATATACAAGGGTATTGTTCCTTGAAGCACTTTTCAGCCTTAGATTCAAAAGCACTTTTCTGAAGATTGACTTCTGAGAGGACAGACTGACTGCTGGAATCAGGTCTCTTACTAGTTAGGATGATTTTGACTGATATTTGTCTCATGTGAAGACAGTCAAAGGATGAACAGAAAAATAATCTACTAGAAAGTAATGAATGTTTCTGTGATTTTAGGGGGTGGGGAGGTATTAAAATTGATTTAAAGTATGTTACTATACATTTTCAAGTCTAAAATAGCATCTTTAATTTTCCTTTAATTAGCTTTTGTATTTGAAAAGGAGTTCTGTCATATCAAGTGTCATTTTGGTAATACAAGATCATTTGGGAAGCTTCTGGGTAACCAAGTGCTTGTGCTGTCCTGCTGTTCTTGTATAGCTGTTCTTTGGGGAAGAAGTTTGTGGTATTAAAAAATTGTGTTAGAGCCTAAGGGAGTCAATGAGGATGCAAATTCTAGAAAAGAAGAAAAAGCTGGAAATAAACAAGTTTCAAAACCAGGGGACATTAAAGGTGGCTGTTACTAGTTATTTCTAAAGTCTGAGAGGCTTTTCTCTGCAGCACAGAGTGTTCTTTGCATTGTGCAGGGGTTTATGTTGAAGAATAAAAAGTTCAGACCTTGGTTATATATAAAACCAAGACTGAAACTGAGTGAAATGGCTGTTCTCTCCTTGACTCTCCCTTTCATCTAGACATTTGGGAAGTCTCAGAGGAATGGATTGTTTCATGCATTAAAATACTGTGGACAACAGAATGGGAATATCCATTGACGGAGCAAAGCTCTTAAATGTTGTTTAGCGTTGTTATGACTCTCATTTGTTCTTAATTTTCTCTATTTTATTAGCAATCTAAAAATGGAGGAAACTTTCCATAATCATGTAATTTGCACTTCTGTCATGGGTTTGAAATACTAACTCATTCCACAGAGGATCAAGACTTGCATTCTACTGCTGCAGGTTTTTGGCTGAGTGGAGTTTTTTCAGTTGAGATACATTTTTCTTGGTACAAACAGTATAGTTTATTCCACTTTATGGAAGCAGTTTTATACATAGGTACGTAAGTAATATTGCCAACGCTGATAATATTGTTGGGAAGAGATCTGTGGAACTGATTTCTTTTGAGCCATATGTACATTCAAATACCTTCTTTAGTGCTGACAGAGGCAAACAGAATTGGAGTTTATGTCTTTTGCTTTTTTTTCCTCCTTATGCAGATTTTTTTTTAATAGGTAGGCAGCTGTCTTTAATAGATTCATATTTCTTTTATTAAATGAAATACTTTATTAACAACAAACATTGCTAGAAGAATATTTTACCATATCTGCAATAAAAATTATTTTCTAGCATTGTCTTTTTTTTCCTGAGAAGCTTTTCTAGTTCGGGACCTCTTTAAGTGGCGATTGATAAAGTTGTTACGTCATGGTACTTTTTAAGGGGGAAAGAAAAATCTGGCATAACACAAAGAGAGCAGTTCTTGTAGCTATTGCGTTCCTGTTCTTCATTATCTCCTTGTGCTGTCCTGGATTTAATTTGGCAGCTTTAAAAGTTTGTCAGCTGTTTACTATCACAAAAACCCACCCACATGCAAAAGTCCCCAAATCTCAGAAAAGTTACGGATGTTTAAAAAAAAAAAAAGACTAATCAGGGCACTCCTACCACCTAATAAAAAAATGCAAAAAACAACAACAAGCACCTTGAAATAGTCAAAGTGCTTGCCAAGTGTGCCAAATCATGAGATGTTTTTGTGATGAGGATCAATGTCAGATTATGGAAAGAATGATACACACAAGCTGATTTCACTTATGACTTGTGAATGTCGGTTTATTAACTCAACTTCTACTTCAGAGTCGTCGTTATTAACCATATAATTTTGTTTTCCCGTCCCTCTTAAAATGTTAATTGTGTGGTTCATTTTGGCTATTATTATAAAACCTGACTGGCCAAATTAAAGTGCCTTTTTTAAGGTCACATTTCTTTTCCTTACTTTTTAATAGATGACAACTAATCTTCCTCCTCCCAGCTTCTGTTATATTCTTACTGTTCAGTCTGGTGAAATACATGTGGAAGTGGATGAGGAGGAACAGATTTCTAATTTGTACCAGCCACCAGCTGTTCATGGGCTAAAGGAAATTCTTCAGGTAATCTGCTTTACAAGTCAGATAACAAATACTTTGTACCACTTGATTTCTGGTATCACATTTGTCTCATTCCCTGTTTTTGTACTATTTTCAGATCGATGGTTGTAATGAACGTTGTAGCTTTTGGGCGCGAGTGCTATATCTAAGGCTGCAGGTAATCTTTTCACTTAGCAATGAATTCAACATAAAATCAACACGATGTTTATGTGAAGAAGCCAGCGTTTACCTTGTTTAGGGGCAAACTCAAAACCTTCCTGGATTATCTTCAAGAGTTATATGAGCAGAATTATCACCAGGTCTAAAATGCTTGTGAATGGGTAAAATGAACTGCATCTCCAGTTTCAATACCATCCAGTCTAAAAAGTGAATTATTTCTGAATAAATTGCTATCTAACCAGAGGTAATATTTCACCCTGGTAAGGGAGTTTGCAGGAAGTTTGCTGAGACTCGGTTTATAGCTAAATGCTGTCCTTAGATACATAGCAAAAAGTTCCCAGTCAGTTGGGTGTCTGGGAATAGAACTTAACAGATGATGGTTATATAAAAATACGGTTTTGCTCTTTGCATGCAAGTGTGTGGACTATTTTTGTTGACTTCAATAGAAGCCCCTCAGGCAAATTTGGCTTTTATGGTCCAGTTAGTAGAAAGGAGGAACTCTTAGGTAAATACATCTGCCATCCATACTGTGTTGGAAAGCTTATAATTATGTTTTATTTATTTGTTTCTGAATGGCGCTACAATTTTCTTCCAAAATGTTGCTAACTCCCTCAGTAGTTAAAGGAAATTTTTGTTGCCGATTTATTTATTTTTTCCTGGTGACTGGATCCTCAGTACAGCCAGCGCCGAATTCTGGTGGAGACTAATTTGCAATTGTCCATCAGCTCCACAAGAAACAAAGTGTGAATCAAAGCATATGAACCAAAGACAAAGAAATTCCAGAACAGCCAGCAAAATAGCTGGAGATGCTTTCCCCCAGTGTGAGACATAAATTTAATTTAGGTCTTGCCCTTTTGCCTCAAAAGCCGATGAGTTATGATTTGATTTTTAGGCAGGGAGTACTTTTAACTCCCGAGATGAGGGGTATCTCTTGTGTTTTCTCCATGCTAAGTGAGAATTTAACAGCGCATTTGCAAACTTGAAATTAGGGCTAGCTTGATGGGATCTTTGGGGTGCTAACAGAAGGATGGACACATACATGCGTAAACTTCTATTTCCAAGAAACCTGTTCTGTTAAAAAATAAAATAAAATTACAGACTAGTGGTATCCTAGCCAAACATTTTTGTATTCGGGAATGTCTACATCTGAGATGCTGTGGGTCAACAGTATTCTTGTGTAGAAGCACTGTATCACTAAATTAGAGAAAAGATGGAGCATGCAGGAACAAGAATGGAAGCTTGTCTAGCAGAAAAAAAGGTCGATGATTTCTTCTTGCTACTAGGAGGTTTATTAGCTGTTTTTTTAATGGCTATTCACTTACTGAACTGTAAGCACTAAATTTTCATAAGTGAGCAACAGGAGTGCTCATAAATTTTTTCAAATTAATGTTGGAAAAGCAATAGAAGATATTCTTCTTCTGCATAACTTCTGGATAACTGCTCTAGGAATGTAAAGGTATTTACCTGCTGTTAGTGTATCGCTTGCCTAATCCTCCCAGAAGAAGGTCCCGAACAGCAGCTTGTTTACTGCAGTTGCCTTTGCCAAGAGGACATATCCTTCACATGCAAAATCATCAAGTCATAGTAAGTGAGGAAGGGACTATGATTTGGTTTATTTTGCACATTTATTATTATTAGATAATCTGCTACATGAGCTAATTCAAATGTACTTTAAAAAATAGTATTAATTCTATGTAGCTGCAGTATTCTGAGATACTTCATTTGTGTGAAGGAGGAATGGAAATATGCTTTTATTATTACTCAGAATCCGTACTGTGGTACAGAAGGAATATGAGGAAATATATTCCATCTGTGGTTAAGGAGCTGTCCTTCCTTATAACTCAATCCTGCTGCTATTTGTCTGTTGTGTCCTCTCTGTTCAGAACAAATTGTCACACATAGCTAGATGATGATTTTATACTAACTTGTGATTTTTGCTGTTATTATTATTTACTTTTTGGATTATTCTTCTGAAAGCCAGCTTTTAATGTGTTAGTAATTCTCATGGGACAGCTGTAAAAATTCTTTCTTTGAAGATGTCCTAATGCTATCTATGCAGAGGAGGTACTCAAATGTATGTAGTTAGTAGAAACGATGTTAATGCAGTAGGCAGCATATGTTGTATTAAGGCAAAACCGTAATATCTGAGTTATTAATTTTCCCAGTCATTATTTACAACTACTGCATTTGTTCTAAGGACTGCTAGCATGAGTAAAAAGCTAATTTTAGTGTGGTTAACCGTTTCAAGGATTGAATTCAACCAAAGACAAAAAGTTGGGGTTCTCATTGCATTACCTTATACTAGAGACATGCAACTTTGAGAATAAAATATTTGTGATATGTGTCTCTCCAATCATTGCAGTATTTTGATTTCATTTAAATGTTTTAAGTATGAATTTTTAATCGGCAGACTAATTAAAAATAGTAACAAAAATTTTTAAATTAAGAAAGTAATTTCATTTCAGTTAAATATTTTAAAGTATTAGAATCTTAAAAATGGCAAGTTGTTTGGACTGGTAAATGTGAAATATGTTTTGTTACTAAACCCATTTTTTCTAAAGCATGGGAAAATTTACATACGCAAACAGGTATTATAAAAGTTGTGTTTAAAAAAAAAAGAAGAAAAGCATGAATCATCAAATTGTAACCCATCTGATTTTGTTAGAGACCCTGGAATAAGCACTGATGTGTATGTAATGTCTGTCTAGTCTCTCTTGTTCATCATCCCAGTGTGAAAAATTTTTTAAACTTTACTGATTTTGTGATAATTATTTTCAGATATGAAGCCTGAGATGAAATATAGGTATTTTGTTTGTGACATCAGCAGTTGTAATAGACCTTGATTTAGGCACACCAGAATATTTTTATACATTTCTTAGGCAGAAAACTTACATTGTCATTGCGGATTCCTATGTTTCTTACTTATGAGTTATCTACTTTCCTCTTTCTATGCATCATTCAAATATTTGGAGATGTTTGTTCAACAGAAAGAAAAACCTCCAGCTTTGTAGCTTACAGTAGCTATTAGCCAAGGACTGGCCAGTAGCTATTAGCGAAGGACTGGTGCTCTTGGGAATCAGATAACAGTACATGGAAAATTTGCTCACGCAGGAATAATATTAGTAGCAGTGTTAGCCTTTCTTTTTTTAAGGCAAAAATTACATAAGCCTTTGTTCATAAAAACAGGCAAGTAACTTTATATATATATTTGTATATATAAAAAAGTATATATATGATATAATTTTTAAAATATAAAATATATTTTAAAATCCCTAATACAGTCCAAGTGTGTCACGATAAGGTGTGATAATTGATAGAGGTAAAGCCAAGATTCCAGTGGGTCAACCTTGGAAAGTTAATTTAAGGTAGAGATGTTTGTATCTGCAGTAAGGAATAATGAAAAATTCCAATAAAGCTTTGATTCACTGTCCTGTACGAGCCCTAAATGTAATAATTTCTGTCAGTTTTATTAGTTATTTAAATATGAGGATGTTATTTTAGTCTTTCCTTCTACTAAAAACTAACAACTGCATTCCAAATTGTATCTGGGTTTTTTTTTTAATAACAGACAAAACACAGTGTTCCTATAAATCAAAGAGAGATTGGGTTGTTTGTGACTGACTCCACATTGCAAAATGTGGTTCATATAATTCCAAAAGTTGTTGCTGTGTCAGTTGCTGCATCGTGTGTTCTCAGTACGGAAATCACAGAAGCCCTCAGTGTTGCCTCGCGACTCGTCTTCTTCAAGGATGCGCTGTGGGGAAATGGTAAGCTTTACGCGTGGTTTTGAAGCAGTTGGAATCAAACTGAAATAGCATCCTAATCTCTGACGCTGCAATACGTGACCTACGGAGACTTTCATTCTCAGATGAAGACGAGACATTGCAAGTTTGGGATGAGAAGGTTGAAAGGAGTTGTAATTAGAGCTTTCTCACAAGGTTTCTTTTTTACATTTTTGGCTTGATCTCCAAAGTAAATGAGAAATTTAGTGATCTTGCCGTACATTCACCAATATTTCTGTCAGTCTTCCCTGATGGCTGTTGAATCTAATGACCAGTGTCAATCAAATTTGCTAGCTGACAGAAGACTCAAAAATACTAAGAAACTTGGTTTCATTTGTTTTGATATTCTTGCAGAAACTTGTTTTATTGACCTTACCTACCTCTAAAAGGAGCAAGAGGGTGAATCTAGAGACACGTGTGTGCCTAGATACAGAAATTTTACAAACTCTCCTATACCATCTTAGCTGTGAGCCTTCGCCACCATACAGATCATGTAATGATGGTAGTTCACTTTACATTCATTTTTAGTCGCTCTTTTTTGAGGTTCAGGTATGGTTCTGTATGGTGCCTGCATGTGTAGTTCACAGCTCACGCCTTCAGTCACTTCCAAAATGTAAGTGGACTGGAAGCACCAACCTGTGTAAATGGCTGTGTGTCTCAAAGCAAAAATCTCTGCTTTGGAGAATAAAGCATTGCATGCACCTACTCTTTGTAATCTTTGAAACAAAGTAAGACCACCTGAAGGGATGGCCAAGCTTATTACCAGGGAATAGACAGTAATGTTGTGTTTGCAGGGAGCATGGTGCGATGCAGTCAGAGTGGAATCGGACTCTCTTCTGCCATGTTTGAATTTTTGAAACATCTTTTTTTCCCTGGGAGTCGCAAAGTGTAATGAGAGCGTGGTGCATGTATCGCTGAAAGCAAAACATTTTGTCATTGAGAAAACCTGATGGAGTCTATCCATCTGTTTAGTAGCTGGCAGAGATCGTTGTCTTTATTGGCCATGACAATTAACATGGTCACCTTTTTCCTTGTTACTGTACTGAGTTGAAATGTCTTTGTTGGCAGGTAGGATTATTTGTGTTGAACGTACTGTTCTCTTATTACAAAAGCCTCTTTTGTACTCGGCTGCCGGTGCTGACCTCAGTGAGCTGACTGGCCCTGTCAGACTCGATGAGCTGGATTCTACAACACAGGCCAACTCCGTTTGTGCTGTAAGAGGTTTGTATGGCCTTTCCTGAAATGAATGCTGTTAATTATTTGTGCTCACTTTAATCTTTAAGGTCCTCATATTGATTTCTCACGCAAACAGCGTGGAGGGATAAAGAAGCACAGTATTGCTGTGAGTCATTAGGATATTTAAGTTTTTATACTTGTCTGTGGGCTCTGTTTGCCTTTTGCTGGCCAAGCTCTGCTCCCACTCACTCATACCCCAGAATTAATGTTTGATGCACAGTCTGTTTTATTATATTCCTTCCTTCGCTGCCTTCTTTCAGGAGCCTTCTGTTCACACCATCCTTGTTGATGTTGGCAACAGTAAGGTATACCAATATTTTTTAGGCAGATGGATAAGATATGCTAGCCAGATCCTGAATGGTAGGGGTTAGTGTCCGATTTCCCTGGAGCTTTGCTGCAATGGGGCAATTTAACATTTCACCATAGTCATCTAGCATAACTTGGCCAATATTTGCTCACCAGCCACTTTGGATCATTGCTTTGTCTAATAGTTCAGTCCTACCACTAACCATGCAGAAACATTTCTTGCAATGTATTTTCTAACATTTCCTAATCATGCAGAAACATTTTCTACTGTGTATTTTCTAATGTTTTGTCCAGTCAGCTTCTTAAACCTCCTAGTTGTAGAGTGTCTATAGGGAAAAGTCCTTAAAAGCCCAATAACTCTTGGCTTTTAAAGACAATTTCCTTTCCTAATTTAACTCTTAATGATTCCACTAGCCCTTGTAGAAAATTCTTGATACTGTTTTACATTTACACCTTCAAGTATTCACTGGAGCATTTTAAATGAGCTTTAAAATAACAGCAAACAATGGTTACAAATGAATCCTTCCAGCTATAACGTGACGCACTGAAAAGACAGTTTGAAACCACGCAAAGCTGTTACTAAGCATACCTTCTCTTATGGTAGAGCCACAAGTTAGCAATGCCTCTGTGATTAATAAATGAGCACCTTGCAGTGACAAATCTTGAACTCTAGCAATGCATAATGAAAAACAAGCACAACTAGAGGCACTTCACTCAAAGCCTTGGTTGTTACGTACATCTCACATCGATATTGTGAGTTACTTGAAAGATATTTCTGTCACTGGGTGTGAAATACTTTTTGGCGTTTTTTTTTTAATGTCTCCAATAGTTATGCTAAGAATTATCACTTCTCCACTCCTAATTTTATAACTAAGTATGAGAAGTGCCTGTCTTCTTTTGTCCCATTGACAGTGTACGTAGTGGGATAAAGCAAACATTTCTCTGTCCTTTCTTTTTCCAATAGAACAAAGAAAATACACCTTTGTGATCTATTGTGTAAACAAGTACTTACTTTACACACATGGGAGGTGTCACACTGGGTATGTTCTGTATTACAGATGGAAGAATGACAAAAGGAGAAATTAATCCTACAACCTTGTCTTGCTTCATCTGAAATTTGTCCAGGGCAGCTGTTATCAGTATGTTCCCACACATTTGTACCAATGTAGAATATAAAGTGTCTTCTTTATACCTATGCTAATGCTATATATAGATGATAACTCTCACTTTTATGTGTAACTAAAATTATTTAATTTTAGCATTTAAGATATATATCCAGTGTTTTGGAATTTGGTTAGTTATTGCCTACATCTTTCTACTGAAGAAGTGAAACTAATAGCACCAGCCCTACTTTGTTGGTGGGAGCATAGGTATTTGATGGAGTAACCCATGAAGAAAAATTTATCACCTCTAAAATTCACTCACTGTCTCTTGTTTCTTAACTCAGAGAGTTGTTAGTCTGGCTTTCAAAGAGAAGCAGTATTACCTCGTTCATTCTTATTCTTTGTGCCCTCCTTTCACTTCCTGTACTTTTGGTCACCTACATATGCTGTACGTGGGCCTCCTCTCACCTAACACTCAAAAAGGCTGCAAAAGCTTTACTCTACCCCTTCTTGAAGTAGTGCTCCTTCCTGCTCCTTTGCAGTCATGGCTGCTCCTCCTGGCTCTCAGGCTCAACCTCCCCTAGAAAAACTTCTTGTTTAACCAGTGAAAAATGTAGGTGGTCGTTCAAGTCCCCATCCGCAGATACAGCAATTGGTCACCGTGTCAGAGCTTCCAGGAGTGCCGGGATTGGGGAGGGACACGTGCCATGCTGCCTGATGGGTTTTAGGTAGATCAGTCATTTTTTGGAAGGTGTATAAATAGGATAAGTTAGGTTGGAAGGAACCTCTGAAGTTCCTCCAGTCCTAACTCCTGCTCAAAGCTGAGCCCTGAGCAACCTGGTACAACTCTACAGCTGGCCCAGCTTTAAAAAGGACATTGTTGCAATCCAAGAGATCCAAGTTTGTCAGAAATCCTTGTTTCAGAGAGGTCCAGTCATATCAGCTCTGGGATGGAGTGTGTTGCTCTTCAACAGATGAGTGAAAATCTGTGGTTGCTTTCTACTGGAAAGTTTATTCTTCCTTTAAGGATGAGTCTGTGGTTCTCACCTGTGAGCTCAGGGTTAACAGATTTATTTTCTTATCACTATGCATTGCAAAGTAATTTCTAACCTCTTTTTGCTGTATAGTAGTAGTCAGGATGACTTAAATGTTGGCAGTTCATACTGCACAGAACTGTTTTTCCTCTTAACCATGCTTATGAGCAAATTCTAGTTAGTCCATACCACATATGTTATGTGGGAATATTACTTGATTAATGATATTTGCCTAGTATATGACTCACGGTGATTGAATTGTGACATTGGACATTTTCATATCCAATTCCCTTACTCAGAAGTAGGGTTTTTTCCAGTTTCCCTCTTAACAGTATGAACAAAATGGGGTCAATCAGCTTACCTAGGTTTCTCTTTTTGATTGAACTTTTTCCCTTCCTGTCCATTAATCAGGGTAACCGATTGGGAAAAAAACCCCCACATTCATTTTCTGAATGTTTCAACCAGAGTGTTACTTTTAATCCTCAGCCCTTCTTTGCATTCCTCATCAGAGACCTGTTTTTCCAGGTGTTGTCCTATTATCAGTCTCTTCTTAATGATGTCAGCCACAACCCATAAAAATAGACTAGAGGTAAAAATCGAATTTTGGCTATGTGCGTTTCCATTTAAAAGAAGGATCTCAGAAAAATATCCAAAAGGTTTGTGAACATCAAGCAAAATCTAGGGTCTTGACAAAGATGTGCAGCAGTTCAGCAGCTTAAACTTGAGAAATCACTTTGCATGCAGGATGCACAAGACTGACGCTAGATTATTAGATCTGTTGCCGCCTTCAGTTGTGTTTGCTCTGCCTTCAGTGATCTCTGATGGTTTTCTCGAGGGAACTCTATGTTGTCATCAAAATAAATATCTCCACTAGACATAATCTCGTCAGCATGATCCTGATTCATTTTCTTCACATGTACTTGTATTAGTCGTGCACTGGCATCCTGCAGTTGCAATATGGCACACAATCGGGGGAAAGTTAAAAGGCTTAAAGAGAAACAGATTTGTCAGAAAAGGGGATTTTGTTTGGTTTTGTTTTGTTTTTAAAATGATTTTTTAATGAAAAAGCAAACATTCAGCAAACTAATTGGATACTTTTCTTTTCCATGAACAAGGGAAACATGCCCATGCTGTGGCAGAAGGCATTCTACCTTTAGTAGCAAGTGCTGATGGAAACTCCCAGTTTATCACAAAAACTGAAGAATCAAAATTATTCCTGTAACAGTCCAAGGGGTTAAATGCACAGAATTGCTTATTCTGTCAGTGAAATCCATGTTGTTTTGTTATATGCGTAGAAATTGGGTCATAAATGTTGTATTTGAGAAGTACCTTTCCTGATCTTCAGACTTGCTGTCCTTTGAATTCCCAAAGAAAATTACGGTTTTGTTGTTTATGTGTAGCTCCCTCCTTCCTGTCAGTCCTTGTCCCAGGAGAACCAGGAAAGCAAGGGATTAACGCCCTGTCTTACAGACCAGACAGTGTAAATGCTCCCTGGTCTCCAAGGGTTTCTTTTATTGAATGTGGTATAAAACTCTGAGATTCTTGCTCAATAGAAGCTGGAATTTTCAGTCTATACTTCTGTTGTACCAGTGAGGGTTTATTTTAGTGTAATTTCATTCTTACAGGTAATCCACTTTGTATGCTTCAAAATACTTAGAAGTATTTTCTCCATAAATAATGCTCATGATTTCAGCATATCGTTACCATAAAACATAATACACTCTTTATGGGCTTCTCATAAAAGTCTGAATATATTTTTTCTTGCCAAAAGTAGCAAGGCCCTTTGTATTAGTCCAAAGTATCTTTGGCATTCCCTTCCTAGGCACACACTTAAATCTGTGGGCCAGATCTAATCTCTGTTAAATCAGTATAAATGAAGAATAACTCCGTTGTAATGGAATTTAACCTGCATCGTTGTTTTTGAAAGGGATCAGTCATCTCATTGGTTTGTGTTTCCTAAATATTGATATCAGGCTATCTGACCTGATGATTTTTATAGCTATTTATTGCCAAGGAAACATCAGAGGACCAGAAAGGAAACAAACAAACAAAAACAAATCAGAAAAACAATAAAACCCAAACCAAAAGAAGTGAACCTTTTTGGAAAATTAATCGTCAATTATCTACCTTCTGGTATTTTTAGAAGGTAACACACTTTGGCATACTGTCATCCCTTGTTGGAGGGACGAAGGAGAAAGAGAGTGAGATTGTTGGAAGGGCTGATGCTTGCTCCGACAAGTCTTATTCTTAAGCTGAGAGTCAGAAAGGATCAAACCTGCTGTGAAGCCAGAAGTGACTATGTTTGCTAGCTTACTGTTAGTATTTTGTAAGAATTTCATCTTTTGCAGGTACTGTTGTTGGAGTTAATGAGAGCACTGCTTTCTCCTGGCCTACATGCAACCGATGTGGCAATGGAAAGTTGGAACTGTGTCCCCAGGACAGGTGAGAGTCAGCATGCTCCGGAGCACCCCAGGTGCTTTGCAGATGTAGCCATAACAGCAATAGGTGATGCAATGATTCCTGCAGGCACAGGCTGCACTTTGTTCCTTCCTAGAACTAAGACGTAGTATTTTTACTGCTGATGAACTGATAAAACCTGCAAGGTTAGATTAATTTATTAAGAAAGATACAAGTAGATATGAAATGGTTTGCATTTGCAGTTACCACATTTTTTTTCAAACTAATCCTAAAGCATTGCTTATAAAGATTTCATAGCCCACTCCATTATAATATTAGTTTTAATAAACTTCCACATAAATCACAGGTCTGATTTTAAGCTCCTTTAAAAGTAGCTTCTTGTGTTTGTGTACCCTACCTTGCTACCCTGTGTACCACCAGTTCACCTCATTTTTATCTTGAACTGGGATCTTTGCTGTAATTTATGTAAGTGTGAAAGAGTTGCATTTCAGACCTATTAAATTTATAACCTTTCTAAAAAGGATGTTGAATAATTCTGGGAGTATGACTGTCCCGCATGTGAAGACTGATCCTACAGGACCTGTTACTACCCGAAATGCTAAACCTGCGTCACACTGGCATGCTCTTGGAAAGCCTCCCCCTCGGCTGCTTAGCCAGCTTGCTCTTGGAGAGTCTGAGATACCTGATGGGATAAAAACACGAGAGGATAAGAGAGTCGTCAGAGTGTAAAAAGAAGGAAAGGGGGGGTTCTTTCTACTGGAAAAGCTTACAAAAAGCATAAGGAGAGGTTGGGTGGGTTTCATCCCATTGAAATAGGTAACATTTTCCTAAACATGAGAAGCTTTACCGCTTATGCTTTGTTATGTATAGCCGCCGGGGGAAAAAGGCTGAAAATAAAAAAAGAGTTGTCCTATATTATACTATCATGCAAAAAATAAGGATGTGTGTACGTTGACATAGTAGTGTAGTTCAATAAAAAAAAAATCTCTACTGTGAAGGACACTTTTGTGTCATTTGGAGAACAACATAGCATCAATATTTGTTTAAGATGTTATTCCAACAAGCACTTATAGCTGAGCTTAATTTCATGCATATGACTTAAGCGTGTGCTGAAAACGTGAACGTTTGCTGAACAAGGGCCTAAATCAATAAGTCACTTGGGCCAAATCTATACTGTAAATTTTCTTTTGCAGTAACTTTTAGAAGGTTATGAGATTAATATTTGCTTAAGTGGGGTGACTATAAATAGCAACCTCCCCCCATGTTGCCAAAACTTATAAAAGGAAGATCCTTTTGCTAGAAGAGTTTAGGTCCTCCAAGAGAGTTACTCAGCTCTACCAACAGAAGAGCTCTATTTGCTATTATCAACTGAATTTCTACCAGGGCTTTCCTACTAAAATCTACCAGCAAAGTATTTTAGAAAATAAGCTAGCTGGTTTTTTGTGTGTTTTGATTTACGACTGATAGCTTTTCCATTTCTCTATGTTTTTCCATCATTATTTGTGTGTTTCAGAGCGTTGCTATATTGCAGCCAGTGCTCTGAAGTTGTCATTTCACCGGTTTTGAAAATGCAGCTGGAAGTCTTCTTGAGTTGTCCATCCCGATCTCAAAGTACAGTAAAAGTAAAGGTATGGCACGAAATGAGCTTCGGTGTTACTGAGTATAGTGAGGATCGATACGTAGAAACGTAGGTACTCTAAGCCACACTTTTATAAACAGCTCTGTCAGAAGAAAAATTAAAAGATGTAAGAGTATCCCATAATTTAATCTGATACTAAACTTGTGTTTCATTGGACTAAGAACCCAGTTCCCAGATCTTGCTCAAGTAATACAGTATTTGAGCTCACCCTGAGGTCTGCAAACTGTTTTATGGTCCAGCTGAAGGGCTTTGTTGGGTTGGGCCTTACCTCAGTCTCCACAGCCTAAAAGGAACGTGTGTTTTTAGACTCCCATTCTGAACATCTTTTGTGTCACCTCTCCTCTGCTTTCTTGGCCAGAGAAACAAAACCATTCTATATTAAAATGATAAACCTTTGTTCAGCGTGACTGTTTTAACCTGTGAACAGAACATCGTTGCATAGATAAGATTTTTGTCATGAACAAAACCTGTTAATTTTCTCATTCCAGCTGTTACAGAGGACAATCTCTTCTCTCCTGATGTCCTCCGCCAATGAGGATGGGGTAGGTATAACGGATGTTGACCAAAGAAGGTTAAACTACATAACTTACAGCAGAGGCAGAGTACAGGAGACGTGAGTCAGGTGGGAAGATACTCGAATCATAGGAATGGAAGGGACTCCTGGAGGTCATCGTCTGACCTACCACTCACACTGGGCTACTGCCAATGCATGGGCAGGTCAGCCGTGACTTTGGCTGGCAGGGTCTTGAAAACCTCCAGGGATGGAGATTCTGCTTTTCCAGGCAGCTCGTTTCAGAACTGCGCTAGGAGGGGTAGGAGATTTCACTAGAAATAATGATTTTTTTGTGTGTGTCCAGCTTGGGATTTGAGTGGGCTGGACCCTTTGGCAAGCCCACCTTCTACCTGCTGATGCCCTGCTTATTGCACAACTATCGTCAGGCTGACACCCTCCTATTTAGAAGAGGGATGCCACAGATGGGATGCGTAGACAGCTTTAGCTCAGCTGCGGATCTGCAGGGCTATCTGCACATAGCACTACGTCCAGACATTCGGAGCTGCGACGAGCAGTGCTGGGCTTTACTCCATTTTCTGGCTGAGGATCCAAAGACAGCAAAGATACAGTCAGCGCATCCCACCTTTTCAGGATGGTCTTCTAAACCCTATAAACCACAGCTACTTTCTAGTAGCACAACCGTGAAATTACTGGCAGGCGGCAATAGTAGAGAAATTTGCAAAACCTGTGCAAGATAACACTTTATAGTTGTATGAATGAAACATGCGTAAGCCACGGGGATCCATGGGCTAAAGTACAGTTTATGTAATCGTGAAGTAGTTATTCCTTTAATCTGAGCTATCAGAAGAACCCTGACATTTGGCACAGTGACCCAGATTTATCGCAGGTGAGGGAGGCACCCAGGTAGGTGCCTGGCTGGCATTGGCTGCCGGATGGTCAGCAGCGAAGGAGCGGCACCTTCAGAGGGTGATTAAGTCTGGTTAGGATCCCGAGATCCCCCCCTCTCCATTGCACGTGGAAGGGAGCAAAGGTCAGCTCGTTGTCTTGTTTAATCATCCCAGTTAAGTATCTTCAGTTAGGTGACACGTATTGGGGTCATTTTGCTTTCCCTATCTTATACGGTCTTCTAGCATTTTGCTATGACGTGCTCCGTGGTTTTAATGGGGTTTATGGATAATTTTTAAAGTGGAACATGTCGCTGAAATTGTAAATGATTTTTCTTATGCTGGAGGGTGTATATTTCATTTAAGCAAAGAGATACAAGAAATTTCCAAAATATGTTTGCTCTTTTAATAGCAGTTAAGTCTTGCTTAGCTTTACAGGATGTGTCTGGTTTGGTTACAGACTGACAAAACTTAGTTCTTTTTCGCGTTATTAGAATTCAAACAACTTCTTTTTCATGTTTCAATTTTTATAATGCTAGTATTTAGAAGTCTGGCAACTTAGAAACATTTTTTTTCCCTAGCTGAAATGCAGGGATAATTTTCTCCTTTTTTTTATAAGCATTTCC
>NW_008825498.1:2919277-2922212 GCF_000699105.1 Pygoscelis adeliae | reverse complement strand
CGCTGCATTTTAAAAAGCAGCACATCTCAACAAAGTTTAATCACAAGAAATACCACTGGAGGTGGCATTTTTTTGCCAGTGATGCTAAAGTTCCTAAGGGTGTAGCTTTGTTCTTTTGGCAGGGAGGTTGGTTTCAGCCGTCACTGGCCCTGGCCACTTGTTCCTTACCTTGTGGCAGCCCTTCTGTTACACCAGTATAGCTGTTGGGGCAGCCGCATGGTGAGCTGGACTGCAGGACCGGACTGGGGTAAAAATAGTCTAGGGAAAAAAAAGAAAAGGGTTGTTTATGCCTTGAACCAGGCGATAGGCGTGGGTATCACATACCTGTACAAATGCACAGCCCAGATGAAAGCCGGGGGCATGGTCAGAGGCTGGTCGTAGGCAAGTCCCACTGAGGTAAGAAATGGATGTAAACCTGCCATCTGAGATACCCTCGCAAGCGAGGTATCGGCTGTCGGTGTTACCAGTTCTTCTGTCAACGTGCCGTCTCCTCTTAGAGGAATCACCCCAGCCTCGCATCCCTCTCCTCCACGCAGAATACAGTCTCTACAAATTCGCTTCGGGCACAACTCACGTGGGTGAACTGCCAGTCGGATCATTAAACAGAAGGGACTGCGTAGGTGCTGGTGATCGTAAAGGATGCGTGATACAACACGAAGTTAAAAGAGGGGGGGGAGTAAAAACAGTTACAAAATATTTTTTCCTTTAGTGGCTCTGTTAGCTAAGGTAATCGATATATAGTATGTATATACACATTGCTAGCACACGTGAAATCCTACGGGTGTCAGAAAGCTAGATAAAGGGAGCACATGTAGGTTATGCTTCAGCAAAATTGAGTTCAAAGTCGCAGTAGCTTTTTTTTTTTAAACAGCTCATTTGTGAAAGCCTGGTAGGGAAGCAGCACTTTAAGCAGGAGTGAGATCTAATTATTGAAAAACTAATGTATTCGTTCTTCCCATCAGTTCCAATGCACCTTTCTTTTTGAGTCCTTAAAAAAATTGTCTGTTGGGAGAGGACCTCACAGCCTGCATCTTCCCAGCCGAATACTGCTTAGAACAGAATGTCCAGGACTGTTTGTTTTAATCAACATGCTTTTATCACTGCAGAGTTACGAGGTGCAGAGCGTGCTGGGAAAGGAGGTGGGGTTATTGAACTGCTACGTCCACTCCATAACCAGCCACCCCAACTGTGTTGCACTGGAGGAAATCGTTCTTCTGGAAGCAGCAGCAAGACACTGAGCTGAACTCTAGTCACCTACTGTAGTATCTGTGGACTTTGTAATGTGGTTATCTGTTAACTAGAGCCACAGGTAATGTATAATGCAAGTGTGATAACTATTAAGATAGTTTATTACAACTGTGATTTACGAAGAACATTGTGCTAATGCTGAAAAAATACCTATATAAAAAAAAACTGTTCAGCTTTTGAACTCTTCTTTTTTGGATCAATTCGGGATTTAAGAATACAGTTCTTTGGCGTGTTTGCCGTTTCTGTACGTAAAACATCTTGTTCTGGAAGTTTTGAATGCTTGTGAATTTTTTTTATAATACTGTATTTATTCTGTGTCGATGGAAAATGTTTTACTGATATTTTTGAAATAAATACCTTGCTATAAGCAGTGAACATTGGTTTAAGCTGAGTTTTATCAGCGGATTCCAGACGTACCGCCGGCTGCAAAACACTGCGTTGTGCACGAATTCTGAGTTGCAATGTTTGTTATCACCTTGCAATAAATGTTATAAAGACGGAGATTTGAACACAGCTTATATTTTGAAGTGTCAAGCATATATAAAGTTAATGTTTTACAGCTAATTGGTCTCTAAGCATAGAAGTACCGTGTTATCTGGAGCTTCCCACAAAGCGGGTGTTTCACTATACAGATTCTGTTCTGGGTAATGAGCAGAATGCTTTGTAGGCCACATAACTATCCTCACCCTGATTGTACAGAGACATGGATTACAGATCAGATAGTATCAAAATCTTCCTGTGTGTGCATTGTTTGAGATGCAAGAATTAATGTAAGAGTTGAGTCAGGGATTAGGTTTTTTTTCCCCTTCCCCTTTCACGGTATTTAAAAAAACCCGTACAGGTCAGAGGAGGAGTGAACGGTTTTGTGCAGGTCCAGTATGTGATTACCCAGCAGAAAAGGAACAGCAAACTTGTTGCTACAGAAATCGTTCCTGCGGCCGAGGCCAATAGTGGAAAGTCTCATATACGCCACGATTACTAAAGGAATGACCCAGCGTTTGGTATTCCCCCTTTTCCCCCCTCCTCCAGGTCTTCCAGTCTCTTACCTGCCTCCCTGTAAGGAAGGAAGGGTCACCCCTTTGAAACCGGCAAGATTTCTCTCTCTTGAAAAGCACTGGCTGTTGGAGGCGCTTGTACTGTCTGTTTAGGCCATTTTTCTGCCGGTGCCCTACAGAGGCTGTCATCTCTGTGCGTGCGCTATCAGACAAGTAGGCTAACCTTTCGTAATGTATTCACTCAAGAGACCGGCGTTGTTGCCCGCTCTCGCTTTCACTAGCAGCGACCAGTGACGGTGGCCAGCTCCTGCAGCGCTGCGATAGCCTACAGCGGGCTGAAGTGCGTGCGGGCAACGTCTCCTTTGGGACTGCAGCTGGCTCAAACTTAGGAGCGCGTTAGTGTAGGTGCAGCTCTGCGTTGCCTGGAGCGGGAACCGCTTGGAGGTTTTTGAACAACAATTTTAAATAACGGTGTTCTTGTGTTCATGTGTGTATATATATATATTTTTTTTTTTTTATAAGACTGTTTCTGGAAGAGGCCCGGCCAGAGAGCAGCCCCTCTTGCTGGGCAACTGCTGCTCGGCCCCAACAGTCGGCTCAGCGGCAACAACCGACTGGGCATCCCGGCACAGCGGTGCAGCTCCCGCGGGAAAGCCGACTTCGGAACCGCCACCTGCAAGAGTCCCAGTTAT
>NW_008825498.1:2902526-2916104 GCF_000699105.1 Pygoscelis adeliae | reverse complement strand
GCCGAGTGCCGTGCCGCTCGGAGGTGGCTTTCTGGGGACCGTGGGTACGTGCCGGTCACGCCGGGCCTGCTGCCTGGCTCCGGGCAGGGCTCCACCCGCCGCTAGCGCAGCTGTTGCAGTAAAAGGCAGCTGTTTGTCAAAGGGTTTGTATTTTAACGTAAATAGCTGGGGCAGGACTGGTACGCGCTCACCTTTTGGCCGTAAACTCCTTGCGGGAAGGCTTGCGGGGTGAGGATAAGCGTGCTCTGCCTGGCAGGTGAGGCTTTGCATCCAGCAGGTGAGGTTTTGCGTGGAGGGGCTTTGCTTTGCTTTCAACTCCAGTGCTGCAGCTTTAACCCCACAGAGATGTTGTGTTTAAATAAATGTGATTTGCGTGGCTCGTCAGGGGTTTGATCGTGCAACCTCTATCTACGTGAGCGTTAACCGCTGAACTTGACAGTGACACAAAAGCACTTGCTTTTTTTTTGTTTTCCTGGTGAAAAAATTTTCCTTTTCCACATCATCAAAAAACACTATGCCCAAAGCCAGCTCTGCATGTTGTTATTTGCTGCCCTCCAGCGCTGGGGTATATTCACGTCGCATGACTCTGTGCCACCTGCCCTTGGCCTGGCTGTCCGGCAGGGAACTGCGACCGTCGCGTGGTGCTCCTGGACCTTTTTTCTCTGCCTGAAGTATAGAGAGGTGGGCGCGTGAAGCACGGGAAGGTAGTTCAGAAATGCAAGGCAGTGACACCCGCTCTCTCTTCCCCCCTCGCTCTGCGACGGGGTCTGTTGGTTGCTGGAAGGCGATACATCTCGCCTGTCATAGCCATAAAATTATCATTTGTCTTGGAAAGCATCTCATTTAACTGCTTGTACGTGGAACTGTGTTATGCTTTCAGCTCGCTGAAGTCCTTGGCCCCAAAGGGCAGCTGGTCATCAGACGGTGTTGGTGTGCAACTGCGCCAGCCTGAACAGTCTCATCTAATGCCCAGCACGTGTTACCCCCCAAAAAAGAGACGCGATGCACAGCCAGCCCACCCAGCCACTGCTGGGCACCCTGCCATACGGCAATTAGATTCCCAAAATCCCTCGGTAAATGGCGACCTGCTGGGCATGGAAGCCCTGTGTAAGCCCCAGCATCTGCCACCCGTGTTGCACCTAAGCCCCATCGTGGAGGGTGCAGCTTTGCTTACGGTGTCATCAGGACCTGGAGGCATGTTCAGAGCTCATGGTCAGACCCGTCACCACCTGTCCCCCCAAAACCGAGCGGCGAGAGCCTTCCCCTGGAAGGCGAGTTGGTTGCGTTTGCTGCTGACCCCGAGATGTGTGATTTCAGGAGCACATTTCGGGGGGATCCCCCACGTGCCGTGCAGGGTGTGAAGCCCTGGGGTGGTACTACACCTGCAGCGAAGCATCCAGGAGCAGGTAAGTGATACTTGTCGCTTACCAAAGCACCGGGCTGGAGGCAGGACTATATTCACACCGTACTGTTTCCTGGGGTGGGTTTGTCTGCCATCTCGGCAGCTGAATCTGTTCGCGTTTGCATAAATAATTTCGTGGAGAGCAAAGCAGAGACAAGCCCTTGATTCCCTCACCCGTCCTCCTGAGTACCTGACCCACCGAATCATGGCTTCTCTCCGGGCTCCAGTAAGTTTTAAACAGCAGTAAGAAATACTTGAGCACCTGAATTTCAGAAGATTTTCTCCAAAAGCTGTTTGAGGTTCCTGCTCCAAATCAAGAGAAGAGGAGCATTTACACCTGGAGAGAAAGGACAAGAAACTTTTCGCTAAGAAACCTTCGCAGAGGAAAGACAAAACTTCAGATTACTCTGGAGTGCTGGCTGTGAATCCCAGAGAAGCAGCAGGACCCAGAGCCCCCCAGGGACAAGAATTAAATCGCCCTGTATTTCTGCCTAGTTTTTCCTGATAAATGGGGGCCAGGCCACCCAGGGAAGGCGAGGAAACGGGGCAATGCTTCAGCCTGGCTTTAATCCTCCCCGTCCTCCTCCCGGCGTGCTCGCCTCTGGCAGCCCAGCCAGATGTGCAGGACTTTTTGGGGCAGTGGGGCTGGGAGCCCGGCCAGGCTGGGCTGGTCCTGCGGAGCCCTTCTCTGCTCTTGGGGTGCTACGGGGCTGAGGCAGCGCCAGCAGGACGCTGGGGATTCATGGGCTGGGGTAAAGCAGCTCCAGAGCAGGACTGCAGCAGGGACACCTTGTCCCGGGGAAGCACCTCACGGTGCCCCACCGGGTTTCACAGGGAAAGGCTGGCTGCATGGTGACAAAGAGCCAGCTGACAAGGGGGGAAAAGAGGGAGGGGTGGTTTGCCTGGTTTTCTCCTCCTCCCAAGAAGAAGCAGGAGTGCAGTGATCGTTTCGTTCCACAGCTAGAAGCCAGAAACGGCACTTGGGGACTGACGGGGGAATGGGACATGCAGATGAGGAGGTGCAAGTTGTTTGAGGAGAGTCAGAAAACCTGCCAACACACTCCTAGGGAGGGACAGTACCTCCTTGAGGTTGCGCGTTGGCTCTCGTAAGCCAGCGCAGTGACTGCTGGAGGGACCCTCCCTACCCCCTCGTCCCCACCTCTGCCAGGGCTCGTGCCTCCTCCCGTGTCTTGAATCGCTGTAACAGTATTTTGCTCCTCACTTATAGAATCATAGAATCATTAAGGTTGGAAGAGACCTCCAAGATCATCGAGTCCAACCGTCAACCCAACACCACCATGCCCACTAAACCATGTCCCTAAGCGCCTCATCTACCCGCCTTTTAAATACTTCCAGGGATGGTGACTCAACCACTTCCCTGGGCAGCCTGGTCCAATGTTTAACCACTCTTTCAGTAAAGACATTTTTCCTCACATCCAATCTAAACCTCCCCTGGCGCAACTTGAGGCCATTTCCTCTCGTCCTTTTGCCAGTTACTTGGGAGAAGAGACCAACACCCACCTCGCTACAACCTCCTTTCAGGTAGTTGTAGAGAGCGATGAGGTCTCCCCTCAGCCTCCTTTTCTCCAGGCTAAACAACCCCAGCTCCCTCAGCCGCTCCTCATAAGACTTGTTCTCCAGACCCCTCACCAGCCTTGTTGCCCTTCTCTGGACACGTTCCAACATCTCAACATCCTTCTTGTAGTGAGGGGCCCAAAACTGAACACAGTATTCGAGGTGTGGCCTCACCAGTGCCGAGTACAGGGGCACGATCACTTCCCTACTCCTGCTGGCCACACTATTTCTGATACAGGCCAGGATGCCGTTGGCCTTCTTGGCCACCTGGGCACACTGCCGCCTCATGTTCAGCCGGCTGTCGACCAACACCCCCAGGTCCTTTTCTGGCAGGCAGCTTTCCAGCCACTCTTCCCCAAGCCTGTAGCGCTACATGGGGTTGTTGTGGCCGAAGTGCAGGACCCGGCACTTGGCCTTGTTGAATCTCATACAGTTGGCCTGGGCCCATCGATCCAGCCTGTCCAGGTCCCTCTGCAGAGCCTTCCTACCCTCGAGCAGATCAACACTGCCGCCCAACTTGGTGTCGTCTGCAAACTTACTGAGGGTGCACTCGATCCCCTCATCCAGATCATTGATAAAGATATTGAACAGAACTGGCCCCAATACTGAGCCCTGGGGAACACCGCTCGTGACCGGCCGCCAACTGGATTGAACTCCATTCACCACAACTCTCTGGGCCCGGCCGCCCAGCCAGTTTTTGACGCAGCACAGAGTACACTTGTACTCACTCGGGTCAGTTCATGGCACTGATCCAGCCTGCGGCCACCCCACTGTCAGCGGCTGAAGAACTTGCCGGAAAATGAAAGGAATTTCTTTTTAGCTTTTTCAAACGCTGTGCTCTGCCTTCCTGCAGGCGTTTGAGCCCTGGCGGTGCCAGCCCGGGCTGGGTTTGTTCAGCTGCACCTGCGGCTGCTGAACTGCTGAATTAAATCTTCCATGTACCTGGGCTCCAGAAAGGCCAAGTGCGCAGCAGCAGCGAAAGGCCTCAGCCCCTGCGCTCCTCGTTTTCTCACACTCTTTGGTGGATGCTCTGAACCTTTCCCTTACACAGGTTTTGCATGACTTTCCAGCAGGGACCAGATTCGTGAGAGCAAACTCACGGCTACGTCTTCTGCCTCACCAAATGAAATCTTGCACAGTATAACTTACTGGGAGTTTAATGGACAGGTAGAGCGAGTGTTACCCTGTCCTGTCCCATCAAAAAGGAAAAAAACCCCCCAAAACAAGCAAACAACCCCTCCCGTAACTAATGTGGAAACTGTAACCAAATCTTTTCCAGTCCCTTACGGCCACTCCTTCCCAAAACTTTTTGCAAGAAAAAAAACCCCTAACACCCTATTCTGGACACTGTTGGTTTAACGTAGGATGTAGCTCTTTGGTAGCTTTGCTGCAAGACTAGTGACAACATTCGGTGCTGTGGGTGGCTGCCAGGGTGCGACCTTTCTGCATAGGTGCCATTTCCTACAAGCAGCATAGCTTAAAAAGGAAATTTTTAAACCCCAGGTCATTTCCAACTGAGGCACATGGTGTTAACGGAGTGACTCGGCAGACCCTCATCTTCAGTATTTGTGAGGGGGAAAAAAAGGGGTTTAAAGTAGCAGTAATAAATCCTTATTTTAACACCCTGATTTTGAAAAACGTGAAGTTTGGGGAGAAGTGTCTCTAAATGTAGACACGTACTTATCCGACTTCAGGAAGCGGCTGGCCAAACCCTTCAGCGTGAGGCCAGAAGAGCTGTAGGAAACTCCTCGTTCCGTGTTTGAAGACGAGCCTAATTCATTGTTCTTGTGGAGAGCTCGTAGGCTCCTTCCCGTGCCCAAACACGTGCTGGTGCTCTACCACAGCTCAGCCACCGACACCTAAAGCTAACATTTAAATCGGGGGGGTGGGGACTAAGGAAAAATCCTGAGCATGACGAGCAGCATGCAGGAACCTCTTTATCAGCTGGGACAGGAGACGACTGCAGGCTGCAGCAGCAGAGCTTTCCTCTGTGTTTAGCAGTATTATTGTTTCTAATTAGAGGGAAATTTTAAGATTGACTGGGATGGTAAGGACTAGCTTAAACGTTAATATCATTCCGTACACTAAGAAAAACCTACTGAGAATATATGCTAATGGTTTACATAGCGTTTTAGATGCAACTCATGAATTTCCAGATACAGTGCACATCTGGTTATCTAATCCGAGAGGGAAATATTCTGCCATACTTGTGGATGGTTACTGAGTTTTGTTTTGCATCATGAGACCTGAAGCAGTCTCCGACTCTGAGCCGCACGTCATCTTATTCTTTTCTGGAAGCCGAACAAACCTGCCACGTAAAGCACCGAGCCCAGCGACTTGAGGTTTTCATTGCGTCAGTACTTTCCTTGCTGCTTCACGGGCTGGCTTCAGCCTTTCCATTTAACTGCTGTGTTTTATTGAGAGCAGCATTCTTCAGTCAGGACTGGGGACGGCAGCCGCCATGTACAGCTGTTGGAGGTTATTTTCAGGCTCATTCAGCTGCGCAGGGAAAGCTCCGTTAGGGCAATTCCACTTGCTTTGCACAGGATGCGTTTCTGCTCCTGAAAACCCAGCAGCTTTGTGCTTTGCTCCTTAGCTGGCACTCGAGCTTGACAAATACATCACTAACAGGACTGATGTAGCTGAGACTTCCAATTATAGCACTTATTTTAGGGCCAAACCGGAGCTTTTAACTATTTTAAGTGTCACGGACATGTTCTCGGTTCTTTTGCGCTGTCAGGGCTACTTTCACCTGTCCCCAAGGCTTTCACCCCTGGCCCCAGGGCCTTTCGCTACAGACTAAAGGGAGAGGAGGGCACGGGGCAGGGTTCACCACACTCCCCTTCCCCTGGAAGAGCCGGGCTGCGTTCCCGCTCCGGCCCCTTCCGAAAGGCCGAGGAAGCCTTGGTTGGTGCTGGAGGGAGGCCTGCCGCGCACAAACATCTGTCCTTGCTGGAGGTATCAAAAGTCCTACGAGAAGAGCCTCGTTAAACTATAAACCTAAACTTTGTCCTCCACAGTACAGGTCAAAGTACCCAGTAACTATCTGAGGTATGTGCCAAAAGTGCAATTAAACACCTCGTACGACCAGCCACTCGATTTCCAAATGTCCCCTCGCCTTTTCATGTAGCTTTTTACTGTGCTTTAACTTTCTTGTATTTGTAGTGACAACATGAAAGCTGAGTGCCCCACCTAACCAAGCTTTAGTGATAACGCCGCCGTCTTTATCGATACCAGTGATTAAAAGAACAAAATGCACCAAGGCATCTTACACAAGGTCTATATAGACTATATCACACACTCTTATGAAAAAAACGTTGTTCATTAATTATCATGGGTATAAATGGGTAAATGTGGATGTTTTCTGTGATTAAAGTGCCCTAAATTAACTTTTGAAATGAGGTATACATCTGAAAGTTTATTTTTATTTTTAAATAGGTGTTTCCTCTACAAAGATACAGCCGAACAGTATTTTTAATTAATAAAATCTGATAAAAAGATTCTGAATTTCTTGATTCGTAACACTACTGACATAAAGAATTGAGCATGTTTAGTAAGAAGGAAGGTAACAAATAGTAATTGTTGCTAGAAAGTATGTGAAACAAAAAAGCTCCCTCCCTATTCATTAGGCCTCGGCGAGTAACCTTTCTCATCCCGAGTTTTTCGTGGAGTTGTATCCAGGAGGCAGATTCCTCCGCTCTCCAGCTGAAAGATTCATTTGAGACTGCTGCCAGCGGCAGCCGCGGCCCTCAGGGAGACGAGGACTGCCCCATCGCCACGGAGGCAGGAGGGAAAGCCTGTAGGCAGTGAAAGGGCAAAGACTTATTTTTATTACACCTTTTATGACAACTATTAAAAGCCTCAATGGAAACCATCTCCTACAATGAATTGTGGGTAACAAAAACTGTTAATACTTTTAGAGAACTCTCTTTCCCCCTTGCTGTCTGGGCTGCGCCGCTCTGGCCGCCACGGTTACCCGAAAACTGGCTAGCCAGCCGGAGAGGAGTAGCCACGTCTGGCACAACCGCCACACTTGGGCGTAAGCAAATACCGAAGTGCAGTAACCATTCCTGGGCTGTGCTGCAGTTACGGCAAGAAGCTTACAGCGCTCTGCTGTGTTGGCAGTGGCTACTTTTGGCTTTGGCCAAACAAATTAACACAACGTGAGGAGCATAGGCTTCTAACGGACAGAGATAATGGAGCATAACCTCTAATTGTTAAAAAACAATCTGCTGGAACAAACCGGCGCGGTCTCATCATTACTTTCTCATTATCCAGTAATGAAATAACCGTCCAGATACTTTAGGTGTTATCTAGAGCTAAAAGCCATTTTCTGTCTAATTTTACCATGTGCTTCACTGTTTCTACTGATATGAAAATCTTCTAGTTTTAATTACAAATAATGTATGCATGCAGAACGGTTTCAGCTGATTGTCATCAAGGTCTCTGTAAAAGACAAAAGCACAAACTTGCACTACAAGGATGCCTACGAGTTCACAGGGTATGAATTTGTGCTTTGCTCCGAGTGATCTCAGTGCCTTTCAAATTAGTCTTTACGCCCTACAGCCTCTCCAGTTCTTTCTACGTGGATTTTAACACAAAGACAACAAAGCTGTTCTGTTGCAGAACCACATGTAAGAAAAATAAGTTAAAAAACAAATCACCGTTTGAATACAGCTTTAATACAAAAAAAATTATTTTCTATATTAACCAAGTTAACCGATGATGATAAAAGCAATTAAGAGTTTTTTTCCTTTTTGGCCTTAAAATTCTGATCCGGTTGCAGCTGTGTGTTAGGGGACGCTCCTCCTGGCAGACTGGGCTTTAGAGAGCAGTCCCTCACATCCAGGGTTCCCACCCTTCCCAGACTCTGCCAAGAATGTTGGGGTCTGTCGCTTGATCGATCAGGCATCTCACTTGGGTCTCTTCTGAAAGTCCGTCCTCTGGCTCTCTGGCTCTGATATTGTGATCGGCGTTACCACGAGCCACAGCTGCAAAATCATTATAAGAAGGCGACTTCTCATGGCCCAGGCGTAGTTCCTCACTAAAATTAAGAACAGAAAAATAAGCTCTTACTAAAAGAAACAAGCAGAAAATCTGAGATGGATTTTAAAATATGAAACAGTACTTGAACACCATTCATGCAGCTTTATTTTTCAAGATGTGGAGACTGTTCAATAGCTGTAGAAGGCTTGGCCAACGAAGACTGGTGATTTCAGGTGCTCTTTACTAGTGAATATTTACCATGCATATTTCAATCTTGTCAGAGGTCTCTAACCAAAAGAAGGATGCAGCAGTTCACATCCAAGCTGTTATCTCCTTACCTGCCCTGCTGATTTCTGTCTGCAAGAAGTATTTTGCTGCCTGTTCCAGTTCAGCCTTGACCGCAAAAGGGACTCCTCCCAAGTCCTGCACTTTTCAGTATTTGTATGGTTTTAGAACAGGCTTTCTTTCTTTCCCTTTTTTTTTTTTTTTTGATTAATCCAAAATGTCTTTTTAAAAGAGGATGGAAGGGATTAATTGTACTTTAACTGAACTTTAAAGACATTCTGGCTTGAGCCAGACTTGTCTAGACTGACATAAATAACCTGAGAATGCCATCAGATTTGAATGTGATGTTTCTGGGAAGCAGCTTACCTCCATGCCTCCCATACAGCTGTTTCAGGTTCCACTTCAAGCAACCATCCAGCAGAGGCGTATCTATTTAAATACTACCCCTAGCCTAAAAACTGTGGAGATGAACATAAAGAACAGCAGTCTGAGGAGTGAGAAGTTAAGCAGGCTTACAGGGTGGGGATGCGTGTGTTGCCAGGAACAGTAAAACTGCTCAGGAGGCCTGAGCTGGAGCAATAACACTCACGGGGAGATATCTGGTGTTTTGGCTGGCAGGGTGGTTCAGAGCGCTTGTATGTGGACCAAAGCGATTCTGACAGGAGGTTTGCTGAAATTTTGCCCTGTCTGCCTCTTCTCTTTTCCTAGCTGTCATTCTATCTGAAGGGAGCAAAGTCTGACACGGGAGACTGCCACAGCTCTTAGTGGAGCAGTTTGAAGCAAAAGGAGAGCATCTTACCATGTGATTGTTGCTGGATTGGCACCTGTAAGCTTTCTTTTGACGTAGTTGACTTTTTGCAAAGGGTACCAGTTTACTTCAGATGTGTTTATTTCCTTAATCCACGTGCCCCCTTTTTTCAGCTGTCTTTGTTCAAAGTTCTAAAGAGAAAACAAATCTGCCCTATTTATCATAAATCATATGCTTAAAAAGACCTTTAAGCCGCCACACCACAGCAAGTCAAGCCAGTAACTCTTAACTGCAGATGCAATGGAGGACGAAGTAGCGAGATGATATCTAGCCTGCCTATGACTTAAAATTTAATTTACAACTGGAGTTACTGAAGTGCAACTAGTTTCAGATTTTTTCTCTGTAATTACTAGTTTGATATATACAGTTTTAGGTACATTTGAGAGGCTTAATGCAAAAGTTGAAAATATTTATGCTGCTGCGGTAAGTAACATAATGTGATCAAGAGATACCCACATTTTTAGGATTATCACGCAGATAAAGAACAGTACACTGATAACACAGACATGTGCTACTATTCTTTGTCCATCAATATAGAATTCTGTCATTTTAAATCCTTTAAGTTCAGTTTCTCTGAGAACCCAATAAAACAAAGAAAGGTAAAAGGAGCACTGAGAGGGAGCATCAAGAAATACTTCCTGTTTGCTCAGTTTTATCCTCATTACAGTTTAAGAATTTTCACATGAAGAAAAAGGAAAGAGGAAAATTCCCACCTTCCAGTCCAAAGAAGGCTCTTTTACAAATACATCCATTGTGCTGATGAGGAGATCTGGATCCACACGATAAGCCCTTAGGGCATGCACCATCACACTGTAAATGAGACCCCACTCTTTCACTGGCATCATCAGATTAATGAACTGGCGAGTCAGACGAAAAGGCATCAACTCTGGCACGCCCAAAAACTAGCCAAGGGGAAGGACAGTCAAAAGAAAACAGGAATTAAGAAACCTTGGAACAGAAGGATTAGAAATAAAATATTTTTTTCTTTTTAAGCTTTGAAACCCTCTTTGTCCCTTAACTGAAAATAACGTGCAACTCGGTAGAACAGGACCGAGTTGTGACATCAAAGCTCTAGTCATGAATATTTAGTGATAGTGGTTGGAAACATGGCGGAACTATACAAAACACCACCGTATAGACTGTACGAAACTCTACAGCTCCTTGCTTGTCTGAGAGTGTCTGAAAACAGATTTTATTCTATTAACTAGAAATAACTTGTAAAGATTATTTTGCATCAGAATGATGGCAAGTGAGGAGCATTGAATATAGTACTGAGAATACACGTTTAATTGCACATATTAAATGCAAAAGCTGTAACAAATCAGTTAGAAAACAAATACCTGCGTAGCTGAGCCAAATGCGTATCCAAAGTCTATTCCCACCATGCCACCTGTCTCCTTGTTGATCATGAAGTTGGACAGATGTCTGTCTCCAATACCAAGTATCCAGTGGCTGATGCACATCAGTGCATGAGAGCTGGCAAAATGGGACCGCAGAGACAGGAAGGCTTCAGGAGATGTACTCATTTTCACAAAGGCTCGCCTTAACAGAACAGAAGTCACTCGCTGCATGCAGATAAACCACCAACGTTCATTTCACAAAGTGCAGTCATTAACAGCGCACTTACCGCAGCAGGTCTTCTGGAACACTGCTTTCCCTGCTTTTGAAAGACATAACTGCTTCTGTACGGCTAGCATTTCTGCAAATTAATGGAAGAATAACATTAGCTATTGAAATAACAGCCCACTGGACATTAAAAGTTAAGATGTGTACGTGACCGCATTAGCGCGTTTTGCTTACCCCAGTAAACAGTATAGCAAGCCACACAGAGACTTTGCCCAAGAAGTTTTATCTGATATTAAAAATACCCCCCCTTCTCTTTTTTTCCAAGCAGTTATTTCCAAGACTGACATTTCTTAATACAAAACAGTATGTAGTTTTGTCTAATTTCCCCCAAATTAAGTAGATGGCTTAAGTTTTAATACAGCAACACAACTGTGCTCTTTCCGGCTGGATAGTCTCTTCCAAGCAGAGAAACAAAGACCCAGACGAAATCTCTCAGCAGCGTGCAGAGGCTATATTGACACTAGAAAGTAGTGCAGCACAAGGGGAGGCAACAGAACTAAATAGTTGGTGCTGAGGACATTCATGCCGTATGCATTTGGGGAGGGAGGGTGAATGCTCTGGACTAGCCCACATCTGGTCCTGAGAACTGAATGCTCGTGAGCAGCTGGAATGCGCTGGGTGCTCTCCTTCCAGTCTAGTTTTGTCTGAAAGGAGCCGAGCTGTGCACTCGGGGACAGCTCTGCGATGCAAGCCAACGTGAGGTGAGTGGGGGTGATTGGGAATTTACTTCAAAAGCACATTCCGGATCCGAATAAAAATATTAATGTAGACACACTCAGATAAAGGAGTCAAAACTTTCCCTTAAAAAGCCGGAGGTTTGCTTAAGCAGGTTATGCGCTGATCAGAAATGCTCCACTGGCAACCTCCCTTCCCCCACTACAGTGCTAGATCTAGACAGGTGTGGAAATTCCTCTGAGAGGATGCTCAAGTCGGGCCTCAAGCCACCAAATATTCTTAAACTCTCAATGTATCACAATGACTTTCTCTGTCCAACTTCAGCAGGTGCTCTGGCTCTGAGGCAGCCTACCTAACTGCACCATCAGGAACAAGACACCTAGAAAATAAAGTTGAAGAGGAGCATCTGCTTCTAGACACTTTTTTAAGGAAGTGAGCAAGCTTCTGGAAGCATTCCTGTGCTCTGGTGGGATTTTGGCAGCACTAAACTCCTCCTGCAGAGCACCTCCAGTAAGACAAAGCAGTAAAATGGGCAAAAAGTCGTAACTAGCCAGCATATTATAATGCAGATCATATTTTTCCTGGAATTTCTACAACTGTGTGTGTACGCACACTCTAGTGTCTATACTTTACATGCAGTTATCTTTTAAAACCTACCTGTACATAACGTGGTATCGAGAGATGCCTTGCGCTTTCCCACCCGTCTTGGACAGCCACTCAGAATAGGTAGCATGAGGTCCTTTTTTGCTAGAGACAAAAAAACGGGCTGATGATTTCCCTCTATCATCTTACCGCTCTGTCCTCGAATATCTGCAGGCTGAGTCTGTGCTGCTATGACCCATGAGATTTTTATGCACAGAAGGCATCAGGAAGCTACAGCCTACATTAATTTCAGCCTTGCTATGGAAATGAAGTTTAGGCTGTCAGTGCACGTGCTGACCCATCCATCTCCTTCCCCCCAGCTTTGAGTGCACTTCAGTCATATTTGACAGAAGATTCGGCATCTCAAAGGTGATAACTTGTCAATAGCTACTGTGAAAATTAGATGCTGCCTTGAGAAGAGAGACCCAAAATAATTTCTCCAGGGAGGGAAAGATATTTTTAACACAGTCTCGTATGCATTTGAGAGGCATCATGTAGCCTACCACAGTACGTGCTGCCGTTTGTCCATCCAAACAGGTAGGGAATGGAGGAAGGCAGTCGGTTATCTCCTCAGTGTGTATAGGGGGGAGGAATGGGGGCTTGGACTTAAGGTATTAATCCATAAGAAGCCAGTCTTCATTAGTTGCACTGCTTATAGAATAATTTGATATTTTTCTCACATCTTAACTAAATACACTAGACATTAAACTTCAGTTCCAGAGAGGCAGCAACTTAGCAGAGCACCCGCCTTCTCTCTTCCTTCCAAAGCATGTTCTGAGATGTAGAGATCCTTTCCATTTAAGAAGTATTTATCATTACAGACTGCATAGCCCACCACTTCGGGATAAAGAAAAGGATTTCAAAACTTCAGAAGGTTATTCCCCCCACCCCAACCAAAATATTGCCAGCAAGGATTTCACCAGAATTTTCCTTTGCGAGTGCTGTCATTCAACCATAGCTCAATATAAAGTGTCTTAATTGACTCGATTGAAGAACTTATGGGAAAATATTTAAAGTTTGTATACAACAATAAAGCTATTTTTTGGGATAAATCATTAACTGTTTTTAGAAAGACACTGATCTTCTACATTTAGTATATTAGAAATTTTCTCCCCTCACAAGATTGTTCCGCTTTCCCAGTCAATGAACTGAGACCAACATAATACCACTGCTGTTCAAAAAAGCGAACCAGACAGCAGTAATGCAGGAACTGTAGCAGTTCCTAAATGGCTCACAAATCAAGTAACTGTAGAAATAAGACTCTTTGGAGTCCAACCTCCACGCTGGAGGTTCTTCCAACCTGCCCCATAAACAAGAGAACCAGTAAAAATAAATGGTGACAACAACACTTTGACAAACCCAAACAGAGATTACGTACTAAGAACAACATTGGTAAATAAATCCACATTTCTAAATTCCAGGATAGAAACAGGCTGAAATGCTAGAATTAAATCAATTTTAGAAATATTCATCCCCCAATTACAATCAAGAGAAAGAAAGCTAATTTATTCAAACCCAGCATTTGTATAAAGTCAGAGACAGTGTTCTTTTACAGTTGTTTTGTGCATCTGCTGCCAAT
>NW_008825498.1:2895974-2902492 GCF_000699105.1 Pygoscelis adeliae | reverse complement strand
GCTGTCTCTGCTCTGCTCCCCTCCCCTCCGCTCCGCTCCCCCCTCGCTGACCTACGTCCATTTCCTGCCTGATCAAATCAAGAGATCAAAATCCTTTGCTTGTAAAATCAATCTGCTGATAAGGAAATGGTGATGATAATGACGTCACACGTGATTATAAGCCTCATGTTTAAACAAGCTGGGTGGAGGATATTCCAGGTACAACAGTGCTCATTAAACAAACAGTTGCCAATTACTAATTTGGCTCAGGAGGTACAGACTGCCTCCTTGCTTATAGGTGCTTTTATTTCTTTCTTTTAAAAAAAGAGAATGCTGCCACAAGATTGTCAGTATCACGAGAAACCCATTAGTAGTGGTCTCTATTAGAGCAGACAGCTAAACCAAGCATCACCTGTTATAGTTGATGTCTTCCTCTTCAGACATGCTATTCTTAAGGAATTCTTTTAAAGTACAAGTATTTTCCAGCCACTTGATGAGTCCCAGTCTGGAACAAAAGAAATCAGAGATGCAAACAAGTAGCTCAGAGTTGAACTTTAGAGTAACACCACAAGTAGGAAGCAACATGTTCTAGTGCCTGCTAAAAGAAGGTTGAAAGCTAACAATTTAAATATACTCTGAAAAACAGTTTCCAGACAAAGCAATTTCAATGTTGCTTAAAAGGCAAAGAAAAAAAAATTAAACCAAGACCCAAACCACTCTGAACCAGAATCCGGCACGCAGAAATCTCACTTTCCAACATCCCAACAGCAATAAATGTTAACATAAGGATCTCTGTCCCTTCAAGATAAATTCCTACCTTGTTGTCATGGGGATGACCTGGTAAGTTTTTAACTGCATATTCCTTTGGCTACATGTAGCATCTTGGGAAAGGATGATGTTCATTACATCAAACAGCTGCTCAATACGTTGGTCTTGTCGCAGGTCTTCACCACCTTTGACAAGAAAAGGATACTCCTGCTCATCGCTGCCTCGGATTGTTATACGTTTTGGTTTCCTCAAGGATTGCATTACACTTATCTTGGAAAAAGACAAGAAAAAGCAAAATATTTGTGAAAGAAGACTTGGCCTTACAGAATCACCACTGAAATTAAGCGTATCTGGCATTCCTAGATGGCATAATCAAGTTGCTCAATTACTACTAGAAAAACAAATGCCTATTTGCAGACCTTCCTTCATGTGCTGCAAGATGTGTACACAAGCAACAACTTTGCTATTGTCAAATTCTTCAGCTGGAATATGGACACAGATTTATACCACACAGGATTTTGATTCAAACTTGTAAACATACCCGTTCATCAAATCCAGAGATTTTTGCATGGTACTCTGGCAAGGGTTTTCCTTTTCCATCATACTGACCTGAAGTGGTAGTGGGAAAAAAATAAAAGAAGAAAGAAGTTACATAGACTGATTTTAATTCCACCCCCCCCCAAGTGTGTTTAAGAACAGAACACACTTCCAAATATTTTTTCAAATTGGTAGAATGATAACTATGTTCCTATATTTTAAAATGCATAAAAATCCATTATACACATCACATGAGTTTATCTGTGAATTACTAATATTCTTTCCTTGTTAAGCTGTTAGAATTGCAGCTCTTAATGGTTTCAGAGGACACATCCTTTTTGAACTAGATTTAAACATATATTAGATTTATAGATCAGATTTCCTGGAGTCAGGCCTTTAAAAAAAAATACTAAGTTCTTAGGTAAAAGATACAATTTTAGATACAATTTTAAAAATCAGGACTACAGCTTAAGAACAAATTTAAGAGATGAGGAATGAACAGAGTTATTTCAGATGAAATCTGCCTCTGCGTAAGGCCAGAAAGAAGGGCCATATAGCCAACATAAGAAGTAGAGCTCAAGAGTAGCAACTTTCTTCTAAGGGACAGGTCACCATCGACACGGGAGGGGAACTTACCAGGAACCTCTAGTTCGTTCCTCAAGAACTCAACTTTGAATTCACTCATCCACGGTGAACATTCTTTCAGGTTTCCAGGTTCTTTATGGGTTTTGTTCATTTTTGACAGGAGAGAAGCTGCAATCGCATCAAAGTCACTAGCCTTCATATCCAATAGTTCTGAACCGCCTTTTCCAAAATGATGGTCAAAGTCCTTCCCAAAAGCCTGAGGTTCATTTATAGAAAGAATCCTGTTAACACAGTGCTAGGAACTCCCCAAGAACACCAAAACTGTACCTTCCTATCTACACACACAGCTTCATCTGAGCTCCTAAAATACATCACTTGTCCTTCCACTCCAGTTCTTTTTTTCTCTCCATTATTTCTAGTCTGTCAGACCCTTTTCACTGCCTGTTTGGTAGACCCACCAGCTATCATCAACAGAAATAGCTACATTTCACCAATCCAGTGATATCAAAGATCTGTAGAATTAGATCATAAACCTTTTTGCCATATCAAAATCAGAAGCTTATCCCTCCTTACTTCCTCCAACTGCAGTTCGATTCCGAGTGAGCATATCGATAACGCTGCTTATTAAACTTAATACGTGTACCTCCTCTGCTTACAAAAATTTAAGAACAGCTAGTGAAATATTAATATAGAATACAAATATTTAGATTTATACCTATTAAACAAACACAAATTCCATCATGAAGCTAAATATAGGATTATTATCAGAACATTTAATTGATATCCCAGTCTTTAGATGTTATCACACTTTCAAACTGCTGCAAGAAAACCCAAAAAACCCTCCAACTGTTTGATTTACAAATGGTAAAAAAAAAAATACAGATGGATAAGTTACCCAACCTTTTTTTTCCCTTGGGACTCAAATATTCAGTGCTTTATGGAAGGTCTGGGGCTTTGTTGGACTTTTGTTTGTTTTTTTTGGGGTTTTTTTTGTTGTTGTTTTCTTCCTTTTTTTTTTTTAACTAGCAGCAATCATACTACATAGCAAGCAAATACAGCCTAGCTAATTTTATATATACCTTTTTTGCTAACCAAAAGATATATTACATTTATACGTAATGCATGTCATATAGCTTCATGTATTAAGAGGATTTTTTGCATCATGTTAGAAAATGTCAATTTCAATGTTTTATTTACTATCACATTTATTATTTGTTATTTGCTTTGAGATAAATTGGATGCAAAAATGTGTAAAACTCTATTTTAAAAGTATTTTAAATATCCTGATAAAGGAGAACTGCAAAGACATTTCATACTGATCCATTTAATAAACAAAGTAAGTATTATCTGCAAGTAGTTAACCGAGTTGACTTCTTGTGTTCATAATTCAAGGTTCTAGAAAAAACAGATGTCCCCTCTTGGACCTCACTGGTATTAACGGCTTGGAAAGATATGTAACCTCACTTGTTATTTCAATGCCTGATCGTTTTTCTCCCAAGTTAAGGAGGAGACAGTTATTTCGCTGAAGTAAATGAAAATACAGAAAATACTATTCCTTCTGAAGAAGACACCGCTACAGTCAACATCTTTAGCACTTTAAATCTATTTCCAGATGATCATCCAATTGCTTCCTCTGCTCTGTTCTTTGACTTCCTTTAAAATTCAAGGCAGCAAATATTCAATAGCCTTAATACTGTATTTTAATTAACACAATCCATCAACACTGTTTAATTTATGCACTACTGGAATTTCATGTTAAAAATAAAAGCAAGGTTGTTATTGTTTAAATTACAATTGAAACAGTACATAAATACATATGAAGATTACAAGCCTGAAGTACTCCACATATTAGAGCAATTTTATGTGTCAGTCAAGAGATACAACATTTTTTTTTCTCCAGCAAGAACACTATAAACTATACAGTTATCCTCACAGCACGCTTTGTTTCTCCATTAATACTGCACCATGAAGGCAAAGAATTCAGAGTCTGTGCACCATCACCCTGACCCTCTTCTGCAGCCGCTAGTGTATGGAGGGAATGCTGCTCTCCCTCTTCCCTTCAACAGAGGGGAACAACCCCGCTACCTCTCTTCCAGCATCTCCCTCGCTCTTCTCTCCCTACACTGTTAATTCAGTAACAATTACAAATCCATCAGTACTACTTACAGTATTGTTTACTACTGCACAAGTTTCACCTTTTTAAAGAGCCGTGGATTTTTTTGTTTAAGTGGGCCAAAGTGCACCCCAGCAGCCAAATGCAGACTGCCTTTGTCCTCATGCCTGCTAGGTCCCTTGCTGGGCTTGTACCCCGTATGGCTCAACCTACAGCTGCTCCTCTCCCTCTACCCCCACCCCAACAGCGGCACATCCTGCAAATTCTTATCCCCATACTCTTAAGTTTAAAGTCATTATCATCAGAGACCCAGCTTATCTTGCAGCAACAGATTCAAAAGGCTAGTATGCCCCTAAACTCCTAATTACCCTTTCTGCTACTGTATTATGTCACCTCCTCCTGACCTTACGTTACTCGCATCCTCCACCTTCCCTGCTCATGGGGAAGGAATCTCCCTAGAGACACTTGGATAAGTTTATCCAATGCTAATGTGACATAAGAATGGCCATATGGCAGAGACCTGGACTCACCTAAGCCCTGGCCACAGGGCTATGCACATACAGTACAAGCATACAGCCATGCTTCTACGGGAGTATCACTCTCCTGGCCTCCAGCAATTTGCAGCTCAAGGATTTCTGGACCCAGAGGTGTGCATTTGTATTTAAAAGCTCTCAAAGCGTTTTCCCCCTCCCCATGCTATTGTCTACTTGCTATTTGAACCGATGAAACTATCCATAATACCCTGCAGCAGGAGTTCAGCACCTAAGTGTGTATTGAATGAGGAAACACTTCTCCCTGTTTGTTTTGAACCTGCCATTTCCACAGAATATTTACTCCATGCTCGGCACTCCTGAAGTTGAAAGCCTTATTGTATCTGTCCTCATTTTGTCTTTGGAGGAATGCTAAAGTTGTTCCCTGTACAGAGGTTACTCTGTACCTCTGATCATTCTTGCTGCTCTGAACCTTCTCTGGTTTCATGGTATCTCTGTTGAGAACTGCGGACGAGGCCTACAGTCTTCAAAATGCAAGAGTCAGAGAAGGCTGCTATGCCAATGTATAAATCCATGTTTTGTTCTCTATTCTTAATAATGACTAACAACCGCTTTTCTTTCTTGACCGCTCTTGAGTATTCACAGCTGATGGTTTCACAGAACTATCACAAATCAAGATTTTGTTCTTGAATTGCAATATTCAGCTCAAACACAAAGACTTCATATGTAGAAACTAGGGCATTTTTTTTTGTGCCACATGCATCACTCCATTTTTCTACACTGACTTTCACTATTTTAGATCTCAGCCAGTTTTGTAAAGTCTTTTCTGTAATTCTTCATAGTTGTAACTCTTCTGAATAACTTACCCTAAATAACCTAGTATCAGCAGCAAATTTGAGTAGCATAATACAGCAAAACACCCTAAAGTGCTCATACATCCTTGGCAGCGGGGAAAAAAACAAGGCCAAATTCCTGTGCTGGTTCATGGATGGTCAGAGAGGCCCAGGCCCTGAGAACCTGGCAGCGTGCAAGACAGGGGAGGCAGAAGCTGAGTAAGAGGGAACATTTAGTCCTGCAGAGCAGTCAGAAGTGGAAGTTGAACTATAGTAAGTTCATAGCTTCTAGCAAAGAAATCCCAGTCCTGTACTCCTGACTTGATCTCTTGTCTCATCAAATCCTGTAGCACCTGTAAAAGCTGTGATCTGGTCCCCTCTTTTGACTTTCTAGTGCCTTCTAGAAAGGCACACGATGCCAACATTACTCAGTAATCACACATACCTGAATAAACCTTTTCCTCAGCAATCCAAGGCCAGGAGCCTCTAAATTTCCCAAATTCTTGTACATTCCTTCGTACATTTCCTTAAGCTTATTTTTATTCCTCTGAGCTTTTACCAACTCGTTTCTGACATCCTCAACCCAATCCTGCAAACAGAAGGAAACAGGTGAGTACTGAGAAAAAGTTTACTGACCCCTCACTCTTTGGTAATCTGCTCAGATTGCATTTGGATTACTGTATTTACTAATAGTCAATGAATGTGTCTTTTGACAACCAAAAGAGCAATCAAAAGGCTATGGAAATATTTCCCTTTCATTCTGTCTCTCCATAAGATATTTCTACCTAATAACATAATTATGTTTACTACCATAGTGTCCAGCGCAAACTAAGAAAGCCCCTATGGGGCAAGGAGTGGTATCTAACACAAGACTTTGGACAACAGGCTCAGAACGTAGACAGGGAAGCCCAGCAGAGAGCAGGGAAAGGGTATAAGAACACAAGTAGTCAGAAATTATAGAGATGGCCACAAATGATAATTCTGTAACAGTTTCGGAAACGATTAAGGAAGACTGACCATGGGGCAGGGCACAGACCCTGAAGGAGAAAGCTGAAAAGGGCTAGTGCAAAACAACCAGCTGGCACAAGGGAGGGAGACCACTGCCAGCGAAAGCTGCTGATAGCACCCCGACATCATCACCAGTTGATTCTGGGTTGAACCGCTTCCTGTGGCTGTGGTGTCAACTGAACTGCGTCAGGCTCCACCCAGCAC
>NW_008825498.1:2882857-2895766 GCF_000699105.1 Pygoscelis adeliae | reverse complement strand
GGAAGGGAAGGGGTGTGTGTTTAAAAAAAAAAAACCACCTTACCTTAAAAAGCATTATGGGATTAGAGAGCTGTTCCAGGGAGCGAACAAAATCTTGAACTACTCCTCCTCTGTCCAACTTATTCTTGATCCTTTAAAAGAAAAAAAGTGCATCACAATGCAACAGGAACTGCTATCACCACCTAGCCTGCAGATAAGCAATGCTCCAGGTTGTCTGCTATATTCAAGAATCTGGCAAAATAATCTAGGGGTAGGTACGTGGACTCCCTCAGAATTCTCTCGTGGGCTGCATGACTGTCCTTGCCATGCAGCTCCCAGTTTTTTAATTAAGTGTCCCACTACGAAAATAGGAGCTTGGTGGGGGAGTGGAAAGCATACTTGCAACAGAAATGGGCATTAATCAGACTATACATCCTGTCACAACAGTTATTCAAGGGCGACAGCTTGTGAAGCACAAGACTTTAGCTTCTTATTTTAAGTGAAGAAATTCAGCAAACATATCAGAGATTTGAAAAAAGGCAAACGGACACCTAAAATGGTATTAGTGGTTCTACAGCACTGTGTGATATTCTATTTAAGTATCTCTGCTCTCGCTTGGTATTACAATGACTCTAACTGTCCAAGCTAGCTTCATCTTCATCTTTGATGGGTACTGACTCTCACTGCTGTGAAGTCTACTACAGTAAGAGCCTAATCATGCACCTGATTTCCCTTCAGCCTCAGCAGAGTAGGAAAAGGAAAAAGTGACTCTGACTACCACAGAATTACCAGTAGAAAGGGCTTGCCTCTCTGTGGTCTTCTTGTTTTTCTTTGAAAAAATTCTAACTTCCCACAGCCTGGGGACTATATGTACTCAACACTTCAGAAAGTATTCAGGCCACCGACCTGAGTATGTCTAATACTAAGAGAGCTTATGTATCAGGTTTCCCTGTGCCTTTAAATGAGAACACAGCGCGCATAGGACTACCCTCTAATGTTTCCCATGCCCCCTAAAACAGTTTCATTAGAAAAAAATAAATAAATCTCTCCACTCCTGAATAAAAAAACATACAAAAGAGCTACTCCGATTGCAAATTTACCTTTCTACAAACTCCTTGTTCTTACAACCAGTTGCAGTATCTTCGAAAGAGTAACTTTCACTGCTGATCATGAAAGGGTAGATGATTGCCTGGGGATAGGTATTTGCGATCTCTTCAATAGTATGTTGCACGGCTACTGCTTCATCCTTGTCAAGTAGTGCCATCATCTGGCTAATCCAACTAATGAACTGCCAACAGGGAACTGAAGAAAGCTGCAAAAACACAAACACTGCTTTCAACTTCGGTCCTCCTTGAAAATACCAAACATAGCAAATGCAAACAAAACTGCTTTGTGGCCCAGCCTGACAGACAGAAACACATGAAAAGGAAACAGAGAGTGTCAACTAGGTTGCACAAAACATCCCCCAATAAAGCAGATTTCATTGTTATTATTATTTTTACCACTACTACCACCACCACTAACTACTGCTGCTTAAAAGGTTTTCCTTTACAAAGATTTGCAGTTTGTTGATCAAAAGGAGGCTTTATACTCAAATTTGTGGCTTTTCTGTCTGGATGCAATATAATAATTTTTGATCACCACATACAAACAACTCAAAAATTTGAAGGGATAGTTCAAACACCATTGGGTTGAAGTCCTTATATGAGTAAAAAAAGCCAGGAAGGAGAACACTAGAAGTCCTACCACAGTTTTGTTCTTCCTTCAACTTTAAAGAGGTTTGGGATTGCTGACATATTAATTTCAGTAGAGCATCCCTTGCCAATATACTTCATGCTCACCTCACTCCAAAAGCCGTATTACTTTTGAAAGGAGTGCTACAATATATTTTCTTGTGAAAGCAAGAGACCAGACTCCGACTCCTTTCCTCCTGTCTCATCCCTTCCTACCTTTCTAACGGAGTTTAAGATCAGATTGCCAGTATTTATCTCACAGAGAGAGAGAGGACAAAGAAATGCCTGGTGAAGTTCTTTTCTGGGTGAGGTTTGTTAACTGGACTAGGTGTCAGGTTCTGTTTCAACCATCAGAGTTTCACTGTGGCCACACCTTGTGCACCTCAGCCATTTTCGCTATGTTCTCGGTTTCTTGGGCTAACTAAGCCATGTTTCTGTCTTTTTCGAGTTCTTCCTCCAACAGGGCCTGGCACTCTGTGAGCACCAGCACAATGGGCTTGAAAATGCAGGCAGGCCAAGGCAGGAACAGGCGTGAGTCACAGAGGACCTCTCAGCTTATCGGTCCCACGACAGCAGGGAATGCAGCGTGGCTCACGGTATCCTGCTGTGGAACGGCAATGGAGAGACAGGTCGTGGAAGGGAGGAAGCAGCTGTAGTAACCTCTGAAGTGAAGCAGGACAGGGAGAGGTGGGAGAAGTGGAAAACGAGCCTGGAAAAGTTGTTGGCTTCCTGCATACAGGAAACTCAGCCTACAGAAATAAGATGCGTTCCTCACCCTAATCCTACGCACCTTTATCAGCCCACTTAAATAGTTCAGAAGGAAGAAAAACCGCAACGTAATTTTTCTCCAGCAGCTCTCAAACTAACATTTGGAATCAGAATAATGATAAAAAGTTAAACTTCTAAGAAAAAAGTTTCTGTCCATATGAATTAGACTCAGCAAGTTAGAGAAAAGACAAGGAACAATGATGGGATAAAATGTATCTGATTTACCTGAAGCAAAACTTACCAGTCTCACCTCTCTGTCCATCCAACTTCCACCCCCACCTTTCAAATTCGATTTATAGCAACATTTGCTGCCAGGAAAATGGAAGCAACTAACCTCTCGTGTCACTAGACCCAATGTCTCTGCTGGATATCTTTCAACTATTTGCAGCAGTCTAGGAAATCTCAGCCTGGCTTCTCTGGAGTTCAGTTTTAAAGCTTTTATCATTTTCTCCACCACAATAGCTGGGAATAGCTGCAGATCTGCAGTGTTAATTTCTGCCAAGAGACATTAAACAAGAATTATCAGAAACACCATCACTTGTTCCATGTCTTTGATCATCTGGAACATTCATCTTTATAATTCAGTATTTCCCCCCCCCGTGTATTTTGTATTTCTACTTTGTTCTCCTTCCCATCTGTTTGAACTGCACACATCAGCAACACATGTACTTGGGGACTGTAAGGATTAGCTTTATCAGGAAGCTGCATCACTGCCGGTATCTTGCCTGCTTTAAACACAGCACTGCTGTGGTCTGGAAAGGAACAAGGGAAGCATCTGCTGGACATGATATACATCTCACAACTGAGGGGGAGACTACGAGTGATTCACTACCAAAGCTAGCAGTAATAGTTGGGGGGGGGAAAAAAGGAATATAAATACTGTTGAACTGGAGGACAAACTGTTCCATTTAAATTCAAGCTGTGTTGCTCAGGGAGATCTCCTGGGTATCACAAAAGCTCACGTATCAGATAAATCCACCTCACATGCTTAGGAGAAATCCTGACTAACCAAGCAAGCCTTCTTCTTCCCTACGCAGATGCTGGTCACAGAAACCGACCAAAGTCATATATGCATCGATAACTCCCATCACATCTACATGTTCCATGGAGTGGGACTGCACCTCCTCTTCAGACTTCCTCGCAGCACTGCTGAAACACTGAAAAGCCTTCTTGTTCAGACTTGCCAATACCTGGAATTCAACCATAAAAGAAAAAAAGACACGTTAGCAAGTAGCATTCAACAATTCTATCTGAAACTGGGACTTGGTTGCAAGTCTCGAGTATATAAAACGTTAACTGTATTAGATGTTTGGAGCAGCTGATACAAAGGAAAAAAATTGGGACATTATTTCTAGCAGTAATTTCCAGAATTTTAATTTCCACAATTTTCAATGGAAAAATATGAAACACACTTTTAACTTAAATTAGTCTCTGGAAATGTTATATGGAATTTTTATAACTGCAAAAAAGTTAATGTTACTGGAGTTTCCGCAAACAGTTAACAGAAAACACAATTAAAAAATGCTATTTCTTCCTATTAAGACATATCTGCAACGGCTGTGTAACAGCTATACTTAGAACTTGTGTCAAAAAAAGCATGCATCAAACTATTTCAAATCTGATGTCTTTTTCCCCTATTACAAACATAGTCATATTGACCATACGTTTCTAATGCAGCTCATGCAATGAAGGACTTGACAAGATCCTTTACAACTGAATGTTTATAAATCAAGCACATATATTCTCATATTGCCAACAAGCTTACCAACTTCAGACACTGTAGCTATTGTAGTTATTAAACAGAATACAAAATTGCTGCAGAACAAGTTGGAACAACTGAAAAATGCTGTAACTGAAATTAAATAGTTTGAACTTCAGGTAGGTAGAGGGAAACTACCAGGGTCAGAGTACTGCTTAATACTAAGCTAAAATAAGGCTAAGCTCCTTAATCTTATAGAAATACCTGGTATCCCAATCTGACTCATCTGACACAGAAGAGCATTTGTGTTCATCTTTTACATTTCCTTAAGAAGAATGCTCTTAATAATTATCTAATAAACGAAGCTTAAGCTTTTGCTCAAGTTTCTACACACCTGAAAATTTAAAACCTTTTTTGCAGGAATCTCTTCTTTAACTGCTTTTCTTGAACAACCATAAAAACAAATTAAGAACTATTTTTTGCTGTCTCATACTGATACGGTTCATATCTAAGGGTCTTTATGGTGGCTTTAGGAATTAATAGAAAGAAGTTAGCAGTGGTACTTCAAATTCTTACTCAATTTGACAGACAAGAGGTCAGTGCCACAGCATCTGGGACAACTGGACAACACATACGATTTCAGATGCAGCATAGTCTGCCACTGTATTCTTCAAATGCGCATCTCCCAAAAAAGGCAAAGATGACCTGCATATGCTCTGTCGTAAAAACCTCTCTCCTCTCTATCACTAAAATTATTCAGATAAAATAAGTGTATCAGTATCATTATCAGTATATACAGAGATCTCTTTATGAAATAAGATAGTCTGATAGCATGAAGAAGCTCAGAAATGCCCAGCTGAAATAAAGGCATTCTTTGAGGGTCATGTTCCCAAGCCTTGTCTTGCCACCGTGCATGCATGTGCTATGACTATGTCTTTCCCCTCCACACAAAATGCAGGAACAGAGAAACACAAGAACACTCTCCCAATTAAAAAGGCTACAGTGGTGCAGAACTCCAGGAGAGCAAAAACCAGACAAAACAGCAACCACAGCAGTTTGGTGTTTTTTTTTTTTGGTTTTTTTTTTTTTTTTCTTCCCCGAGCTGGTGTTCCTGGACAAATCACTGCTAATAGCAGATGGGTTTCACATTCTCTGTATATATCCATACCCATCACTACCTACTGAAGTACTGATTACAATACTGAAATACCTAAAAGCTTTTCCCCTTTCATTTACCTTTTCAGGACTCTCAAGACTTTCTCCTGATAGTACTGATATTTTTCCAGCTTTTTCTTCCTCAAGTTGCTCAAGACATCTTGGATCCTGACTAAGAGCACTGGCCATGATGTGGTATGTAGTACCCAGAAGAAGATTCTGGTTTCGGAAGGCCATTATGTTCTTGCTAAGATAGTCAGATTTGGTATCTTCTGTTGGAATTCAAAAACAAAGTTGGTAATTTGACAACAAAGCAGCTTTGTATAATAAACAACATGAAGCAAAGAGAAGGCTGTTACCAAGCAGGGAGATGGTTTTTAACACTGACAGTATGCGTTCAGGACAACTCTGGTTCCGGCAGCAACTATGTGTAAAGCGGCAATAGGCATAATTCCACCTCACCAACCAGTCTTCCCCCATTTTGGCTTCTTTGCGTAGGTCTTTCAGAAGCTTCTTGGCAACTGAGAAGCTGTTCTGTGTTCAGATTAAGACAGAATTTTCAGGTAATATATCTGAAGAGGAAATAAAACCTTTCTGCAACCAAATTAAGGGATGAGAGGATTTTGGTAACACAAGTAAAGCTATAAGATGATGAAGAGAGGTCCACTGCTTGTTGGGTCTCATATTCAAAAAACAGATTTGTGCTAATGGACAAATTTGAAAAGAAAAGGAGAAGAACAGAGGTTTGACAAACTGAGGAAATAAAAATAATTCTATCTGCATGACTAAACAGGCATTAACTGTTCTGCAGTACAAACACATATGAGAAATGTAACTTGGTTTACAATACCATTAAGCAAATCACTTATGTTTGTGTTTTGATGAAAAGTTTCATATAAAAGGAAATCTTATTTTTCATTTACTCCTTTAAGAGTGTATAGTCTACACAGCACTAATGTTGTATTTGGTTATTATAGTGCTTAAAATAAACTCTGGCACTGATTGCAGATTTCTGCAGCATCTCAGATGATGAGGGAGACCTCAAATTAAATATTATTTGCCTTGTCTCAAGCTTGAAACACCAAAGGCCCACCATCAAAGAAGGCTATGTTTCAGTCATTTTAACAGTCAGATCCAACACAAAATTTGTAAGTCACTTAGCTTTAGTTCCTTATAGAAGTGTTAACCTAACAGCATTAATGAAAACCATAAAAAAAAAAAAATCATAAAATGTTTAATCATTGCTGATTGAAGTAAATTATATTGATTCAATATGAATTTGATTTGTTTTCTTGTACAGAAGAGATTATTTGTAAATGAGAAAGCGTAATGTTTGGTTGTAAGGATCCCTTCCATTAAAGGCTGAAGCATTTCAAATACTTTATTTAACTGCCTTTTAGAGTGTCAGAAACCATCTGTGGATCAAAGGGGCCTTCAGGCACATTTCCAGTAATGACAAATTATCATCAAGTTTTTAATTAACATTTATCCATTTGTTTTCTTTCTCTGTGGAGCTGACTTTCTTGAGCTTTCAAAATGTCCTGGACAGCAAGGTCAAAGACAGACAAGGTCTGCCCTGGCAAAAAGGTGCCCAAGACCACCTACGAGGCTTTTCCAGCTGTAGTTTCTATGTATTTTCTCACAAAACTGGAAGCTATCAGACAGTACGGTCACCTGTTTCCTGGCACTTTCTATCATCTTCATTTTCATGTTAAATTTGCAGCTTTTAATCATTGAGTAAACATCTTCACCCTGTTGATCCACTTCCATTTGGTCACCAGCACCATATTCTTCATCCACCTCCATACTATCATTGGCGTGATCACAGAGAAGTTTCTCCTGCAGTTTGTCAAGAAAGAAACACCTGCACAACGACAACAGAAGTACAAATCACTCCAGTAAGCATGCAAGGGAAGGAACATTCAAAAGCGTTGATCTGCCTGGCAGTAAACAAAGCTAAGAAAAAATGGCAAGCTATAGCAACCACCTTTAGCAAGGGCTAAACATAGTCCTCAGAGTCTGGGAAGTCACAGCCAAGGACAGGTTGACCCTGAGAGCCTTCTAGGATCTTGAATCAACAAGATTAAATATTAGAAAATGTCCATAATAGAGTAGGATTTTTTCTTAGATTGTTCCTTTAAAATCATAGCTACAACCTTGAAGTTCACCAAGACATAACTTGCATTCCAACTTGACAGAAGTGCAGACAAACAGGAGTCTTGTTTATATTGTGTAAGTGCCAGGCTGTATTTTATGTCAACCTGCAATTCAAATATATATGACACCAACACACGTAAACATTGAAATTTGTGTTGCAGAAAAGACCAGCGACCATACTCAACATTTGAAAGGGAACTGCCATTAATCAATGCTAAATCCTTTTCATTCTACTAGTCCTATCTAATTTAATAGCATCTCTCATTACGTAGACTGTTGTTCAATGCAGGGGAAAGCACTGCAGTCTGGAGTAGGGCTTGGCACTGAATAAAGGCACATCCTTTGTCACTAATTTAAGATGAGATAAAGGGTTTTTAAAAGCACATAAAAATGTTCAAGACACTGACAACCCTTCAAGTCATAAACATTTTGAGACTTTGTAAAGGAGTAAGCCATACCATGTATTCTGCCTAATATTTAATTGCAATAAGCTCTTCTGTAGCCATGCTTTCCTGACACCCAGAGATAATAAAATAAATTACAGAGCACACTGGGTATCAGCAGAGCTGTTGAAGAAGTTGTCCCCCAGCAAAGGAGAAAGAATCTAGATTTGCACTGGAAGAATGGATTGGGATGAAGATAGATACCACGGGGAGGACAGAAAACTTTGAAATGCAAAAAAGCATTCCAGCTTCTTTGGAGCTAATCCAAAGGAGTCTCCAGAGAGCCTTTGTTCTTTCTAGCAACAGTCGCACAGCAGAAGTCTCTAATTACAGCACTGGTCATTAACTTTCCCATAAACATATGAAGCACTGATAGTGACAGGGCTGGGCTTATTTTGTACACTCCCTAACTTTGGAACTGCCTACAAAGTAGTTAAGTATTTTTATTCATAACAGACTGGCCTTTTGGGTGGCGTTTCATGCAGCTAAATGCAGCTGATCTACTCAATTACAAGTGGATGTGTTTAAGGGCTGCTGAAGTGGGCTGGCTTATACAGTGCATGTAGTCACTGATGCAAGAAAATGCCTAAACTAACAGTTATGTTTCTGTATCAAAATGCGGTTTATTCCCTGTACATTTCTCAACCTCCTTTTGCTTCTCACTACAAGTTAAGTCACACAAAAAACAATTATACTGATAAAGCTATTACAATGGTTAAAAAAAAAGTCATACATTGGATCAACAACCCCCCATACGAAAACAAGCAGCATTAGAAAAAGCACCTCTCAGAACTCAACAGGCAGACAGAACTAAAGCTAACCCAAGAATGTAATTTTACCGATTTGTAATGATATCATCCCAGATGTTCATAGGATCCATTTTAGCATCTGGATATCTGCTTGTCCAAATTCTGAGAAGTCTCTTAAGGGAAGCCTGTGAAGCTAAGTTACCTACAAATCAATTAAGAATACTTTAAATGCATCTAAATCCAAACAGCATGAAAAAGGCCTAAAACAAACACAGTCTAACATTCAAATCACAGAACTGCAATAAAACAACCCACTTGTATTTCTGGGCGTGCATTAAATACACTACTTGGTGATCATATTGCTTTTGTTTATTGCTGAAGCACAGGAGATTCAATAAGGACATCAGTGTCAAATGTCACTGGGCATCACCGCTGGGTAGGTACCTTTCCATACAGGAATATGCTGGAATATACTGGAACTGTTAACTAAATTTAATAAATAATTTGGTTTATGCACATAAATTTGTATTTCATGCCTGCCTCGGCAGGTATAAATTATATACCACATCCATCTTTTATCTCTGCTAACCACTACTTGCTACCAAAAGTGACTCTAACAAAAATCTTAGCCTATCTTACACAACTGCAATAGTTCTTACTGTCAAGAAGACAGTAAGAAGTAATTCCAGGCCTATGCTCCTTCAAACAGGAGTTCAGTCCTCTAAGTGTGGAAACAAATTCAAAGTTCAGGAAACCATGATTATTTAACACAACGGAAGGAAAATCACTTAAGAAAAAAGATCTTTACTTCTCTCGGTCATAAAATTGATGAAATCCTGTATTTCTGTCAAAGCTTGTACCGACTGCAGTTTGGTCATTCGACTTTGATATAACAAAGTATCAATGCTGGAATAGCTCTGAAAAGAAAGGGAGAGAATAGAAGATTTCACATACAGAATTTACAACATGGTTCTATTCAGTGCTGTACAAACTATTTATCTGATGCTGCTATATATTATGCCCTACAACCCAACCTTTTACAAGTAATTTAATAACCTGTAATCTGACAGCAACTCTGCTTTGGACAAGTATAGAGGCATATTCTAGCTGCAATTCCTATCCTAGGTTTTAGGATAGTCCTACAGTCTAATCAAAACTTGGTAACGGATGGAACTTGTAACCTCTCAATGTAATACTCTCTTTTCAAGTTTGTTCTGGGGACAGGAGGCTTCTGAAAAGATGAATGAAATAAAACTGCTATTAATCTGCACGAACAATTACTCTGAAAAATTTCTAATAGATTAAATCAGCAAAATAAAACAAATTAAAATGGGAGGATGCACTCCACTGGCTGGCTCAACTCTCATCATTGCAAGCAGTGAATTCAAAGGAAGTTTTGTCATATGGTTGGAAAGCACCTAGATTTCATTGTATTTGGACAAGTGTTTCTCTCAAGAGTATAATCTAGCAGCAGTAACAGCAACAACAGTTTCATTGTTCCATGAGTTTATACAGAAAAAAACATATCAGAGATAGCAGAGACTGTTACCTGCATGAAGATCTGCATGCCATTGCTAATGTAATATTTGGCTCTGTCAAAATCATCTTGCAGGATGTAAAGGAGACTAAGCTCTTGGCTGTAATGCATTTCTATAATGGCTTTCTTCTGTTCTGTCTTCATTGCCTCATCAATAAAAGTTAGCAAGGTCTGGTCATTTCCCCCGCTGAGCAGTAACTTTAACTTACTGCGTATTATATAGGGCAGATATGTCTCCTACAAGGTGAAAATATAGTCTTTATTTCTAGGAATGGAATATTAGATGATCAATTTTTTGTTATCAGTGGCAGATCAAATAAATATAAAAATATTTTGAACAGTTTTCTTAAATGTTTTCCCTTTAGATGAATTCCAATTTGCTAACAAATCACAGCAGCTTTTCTGATAGGCTGAAGAAGTTGTTAGCAAATTCTACCAGTTTCAAAACCAGTGGTTTGGTAACTCTTAAAACATGAAACAAATAAAAGTGATAAAAGCAACAAAAACACTGCAAGAAGACAACGATGATGATAAAGCTGGTCCTATATGATCAGCCATAGACTCAAGATAAAAATTAAACATTGTAAAAACAGCAGAAGTAATTGCTTCTGTTGTTTTATATATCAGACACTCTGCTAATTTCCATAATAAAAGTAACCCAAATAATGCAATTGGTTTCCACCACAATCATATTACTGTAGGACATCCTTGCAGAGATAAAAACAGTGCAGTATCAACAACGTGATTTCTAAAAACCTGAAAAAATGGATCATTCCATGTTTTGCTTAGGTCTGGAGGTTTTCCACTATCAATATTAACGGTAGCACAATACTCCAGAGACTTCCACTCTATGAGGTGGTCATAGCATTCCAGAGATGCAAGTTCCCAGAAGTCCTTCTCCGCTTCTGTTGGCTCTCCATCTTGCCAGTCTTCCTTAGAGAGTGCCTAGGGAACGAATTTGAGGGGGAGGAAGGTTCTCAGCTGGAATCTGACACTAGTTTCAATTCTAAGTCACCAGGAACTTAACAATAATTCACTGTCTCATAAAAATATCTATCCATTTACCAGAATGTCACAGCAACATTAAATGCAGAAAATTCAAGCTTGTCAGTATTTATATATAAACACATTTCAGGTAGCCATCTTTAGTAAACCTGCATTTTTAAAGAGTGAAGACTTTAAAAGAAGGTTAAAGAGATTCTTCTTCATTTTTACCCACTATAACTCAGATTTTCTTTGCCATGAACACATGCAGTTTGCTCTCTTGGGGTGGTAGTGCGCCCATGGTGTTTTACTTGTCTGCCTGGGTGATGGCACATGTGAAGCTTTGTAACAAACAGTAAGAAGTATCACGCTTACTGCTCTGTTGTGACTGCTCATCTGTTCCCACGTCTTTACAGACTGAACCATCAATCAAACAAAACACAAGGACATTTTAAACAATATGCTGCTTCTCAAAATGTTTAATTTTGGCTTATTAGTTTTAAGTCATGAGAGATTTATGAAACAAAAAAAATCTTGGTTGGCATTTTACCTCATCATAATATTTAGCTGCTTCAGCATAATCACTCCTTGCTTCTGCCAACAACGCTTTCTGTGTAATTTCCTTAGTCCCAATCTTACCACTGAAAATGCCACGAAGGACATCATAATCCCCAAGAGATCGGTAGAGCCTAGTAAAATTGAAGAGGGAAATATTTTAGTTAGTTGAACAGAGGTGTATCAATGCAAACATAAGCTATTTAAAAAAATTACTCAATAAGCAGTAATACCACTCACTTGTAATAATAAAAAAAATTTTGACATTTTTTATATAAGATCATAAATATATATTTAATTAGGTAAACTTCATCTTGTAGTTAATACCTGAACCATGGAAACTCCTGCAGTTGAAAAGCTATGAACAAGATGTTTTTCAGCAGTCTGATAGCATCATCAGGGTGCGCAGCTGTTAAGTCTAACTGCTCTAACTGCAAGATAGTAATTAACTGACAAGAAATTAAAAGCATATCTAATTCTAAAAGAGGGAAAGACTGAAAAAGAAATCCCATAACCCATAAAGGCGGAGTTCTTCACCAGGCAAACCTAAATGGGAGTAAATTGTCTCAAACAAGAATTTACTTAGCAAGTTCAATCCATCTGATCACATCTGGGGGAAGCTCTGTCCTCCCACGCATCCGCTTGGACGGGGGCTCCTCCGCAGGGGACAGAGCCATCAGGGCGTGCTCCAGAAGAAGGATGCCCACTGGCTCCTGTAAACTTGCAAGGCAGCTTGTGCTCACATTAGCTGAATCCAGTTCTAGTAGCTCTCTGTGCTGGTAACTCATTTCCTATAAAATAAAACAAAACAACAGGTGTCTGCTTGGTCTAAAACTATACTGATAGTTACCTTTCACAGATCACCTATGTGGTATCCCTTTTCTTACAGTGCAAGCTTTGGAAATTAGCCGTTAAATCTCCACAGGTTCCCAACTCTGGGAAAACGGGAATCTTTTCCTTCTGTGCTGTTGCTCTTTGGACAGAAGACAGTAGAGAGTAACCCCTCTACTTTGTCTGTGTCTCCAGGGCACAGGACAACTTTCTCGACAGAAACACACAGGAAATGGGGGCGAGGTATATGGACACATTCACAGCCTCCATCTTTCCTTCTGTTTGTTGGCAGCGTGGTGCCAGCTACACAACAGCTGCA